>NC_081552.1:242196562-242543228 GCF_963082655.1 Stomoxys calcitrans | reverse complement strand
AATAGCGTTCGTTCTTGGGCCAAATAGCGTTTGTCCTTGCAAAATTTCATGACAATCGAACAATAATTGCGACCTGTAACTTGATCACAAGATGTATTCTTGTGATCAAGTCCGATGGACAGACGGACATAGCTAAATCGAATCAGAAAGTGATTCTATGCCGATCGGTATACTTGTCAATGGGTCTAGCTCTTCTCCTTTTAAGAGTTGCAAATAAATGCACAAAGTTATATGACCCTGTACCACAGTGGTGGGGTAGGGTATAAATAGTAACTAAAAGATAGACTTAAGTTGAAGGAATCTTTACTTGGGTAGTCATATGCTTTGGCATTTAATTTTATAATTTTTTTGTTTGTTCAAAAATAAACACGAAATGCTTATTACCTTAAATCCAAACTATTACTCACTTAAAATACCATAAAGAATTTATTTTTGAGTTTTGTATATATAAATGTACTGCAAAAAATGCTACATAAAACTCCCACGGGCATGATGTTAGATGTACAAGCACATATTTTTCTCAATTTCATTAAAATTGGCTTTAATAAACTTAAATTTGCTAAAATTAAATACCCACAAGTTTATGTGCAATTCTTATCCATTTGTGGAGGATGAGGAGGAGGATTAAATTTCACTTTATGGAGTGTTTTACGTTTTTCGTTTTAAATTTGTTGGTTTTTCTTTGTTTGTTGCTATAACGAGGTGTTTGAGTGAGTATGTGTGCATTTTGTACAATAATTCAAGGAATTTAATTAAGCCAAAAAGCTGTTTTGCCAGTGAAAATGTTTGTTTTGTTGTCTCAGTATGGAAATGGGAAAATTTATTACGTGTAAAAATTCGTGTTGCTGCCGATTGCTAAAAGCCTTTTAAAAATGCATATGCGTTTGTTTGTTTTTTTTTTTCAGTAATCTTTCATGTCCTAATCTATTTAAAGTTTGAATTTTGTTTTAACGGTAATATTTTTAAGGAAATTATATTTTGTTAAGGTATATTTGATATTAAAGGGACGGTTGGTTGGTATGATTCATGTCATTATATGATGTATAAGAAAAAAAAATCAAAAGATTAACTGAATGAAACGATATTATTAATATCGTTCGGAGCTATATAAATAATCATGAAACCAGTAAAAATGAGAAAATTCTCAAAAAAAAAAACAAGTAAAGGCCGGGCCGAACTTTGGATACCCACCACCTCGCGTATATACGAAAACCCCCTTTCGTCACAATCCGGGGAAAATTGGATAACTTATGCACCCGAATTCGACACATATATTGAGTGGTCTAATAAGTATAAGTCACTCTTCAATTTGTATACCCCCCACCATAGGATGGGGGTATACTGATTTCGTCATTCTGTTTGTAACTACTCGAAATATTCGTCTGATTATGTCGATTTAACTATGTCCGTCTGTCTGTCGAAAGCACGCTAACTTTCGAAGGTGTAAAGCTATCCGCTTGAAATTTTGCACAAATATTTCTTAGTAGTGTAGGTCGGTTGGGATTGTAAATGGGCCATATCAGTTCATGTTTTGATACAGCTGCCATTTAAACCGGTCTTGGCTCTTGACTTCTTGAGCCTCTAGAGGGCGCAATTCTTATCCGATTTGAATGAAGTATTTTATTTTGATATCCAACGACTGTGCCAAGTATGGTTCAAATCGGTTCATAACCAGATATAGCTGTTATATAAACCGATCTGGGGACTTGACTTCTTGAGCTTGTAGAATGCGCAATTCCTGTCCGATTTGAATGAAATTTTGCACGAAGTATTTTGTTTTGATATCCAACAACTGTGTCAAGTATGGTTCAAATCGGTCCATAACCTAATATAGCTGCCATATAATCCGCTCTGGGGTCTTGACTTCTTGAGCCTCTAGAATGCGCAATTCCTATCCGATTTGGCTGAAATTTTGCATGACATATTTTATTATGACTTTCAACCACTGTGCCAAATAAGGTTGCAATCGGTCCATACCCAGATATAGCTGTCATATAAACCGATCTAGGGTCTTGACTTCTTGAGCCTCTAGAGGGCGCAATTCCTATCCGATTTGAATGAAAATTTGCACGAAGTATTTTGTTTTGATATCCAATAACTGTGCCAAGTATGGTTTAAATCGGTCCATAACCAGATATAGCTGTCATATAAACCGATCTGGGGTCTTTACTTCTTGAGCCTCTAGAGGGCGCAATTCCTATCCGATTTGAATGAAGTTCTGCAAGAAGTATTTTGTTTTGATATCCAACAACTGTGCCAAGTATGGTTCAAATCGGTCCATAACCTGATATAGCTGCCATATAAACCGATCTGGGATCTTGACTTCTTGAGCCTCTAGAGGGCGCAATTCCTATTCGATTTTACTGAAATTTTGCATGACGTATTTTATTCAACCACTGTGCCAAATAAGGTTGAAATCGGTCCATAACCTGATATAGCTGTCATATAAACGATCTGGGATCTTGCCTTCTTGGGCCTCTAGGGGTTGCAATGATTATCCGATTCGCCTGAAATTTTTTATGACGGATCCTCACATGATCATCAACATACGTGTTTATTATGGTCTGAATGGGTCTATAGCCTGATACAGCTCCCATATAAACCGATCTCTCTATTTTACTTCTTGAGCCCCTAAAGGGCGCAATTCTTATTCGAATTGGCTGACTTTTACACAGGTCTCCAACATATAATTTAATTGTGGTCCGAATCGAACCATATCTCGATATCTCTCTAATAGCAGAGCAAAACTTTTCTTTTATCCTCTTTTTGCCTAAGAAGAGATGCCGGGAAAAGAACTCGACAAATGCGATCCATGGTGGAGGGTATATAAGATTCGGCTCGGCCGAACTTAGCATGTTTTTACTTGTTTATTTCAAATTTCAACGAAATCTGGTAATAAATAAAGCTTTTATGAGCTTCAGACCCTTAATCGGCACATCGGTCTATATGACAGCTATATTTAAATACAGTCCGATCTTTACCATAATTGGATCGGATGGCGGGTGGCCTAAAACTACTTAATGTTTCAAATTTCAGCGAAATCATTTGCTTCAGATTCTTTATCGGGATATCGGTCTGCATGGCAGCTATATATAAATATAGTCCGATTCGAACCATATTTGTGGCGGATGTCGGGAGAACTAAGACTACCCACTGTTTCAAATTTCAGCGAAATCGGTTAAAGAATAATGCTTTTATGGGCTTAAGACCCTTTATCAGGAGATCGGTCTGTATGGCAGCTATACCTAAATATAGTTCGATTTGATCCAGATATCAGGAAGCTTGAGATAACCTTCTGTTTCAAATTTCAGCGAAATCGGGTAATAAATAAAGTTTTTATGGGCTTCAGACCCTTTATCGACAGATCGGTATATATGGCAGCTGTATACAAATATAGTCCGATCTAAACCATATTTAGGTCAGATGTCGGGCGTTTTTTTTCAAACCTACAACTACTCACTGTTTAAAATTTCACCGAAATCGGATGAAAAATAAAGCATTTATGAGCATTGAACCCTTAACCGGAAAATCGGTCTATATCGCAGCTATATCCAAATATGGTCCGATTTGGCTCGTTCAAGAACTTAACCAGTGTGTATCAAAAAGACGTATATGTGCCAAAATTCCGCTCAATATCTCAATTTTTGAAGGATCTAGAGTGATTACAGCAGACGGACGGACCGACGGACAGACACACGAACATCGTTAAATCGTCTTAGAACTTTACGACGATCCGAAAAATTTATACTTTGTAGGGTCGAAAATTGAAACTTCGATGTGTTGCAACAGAATGACAAAACGAATATATCAGCCAAATTTCAACAAAAAAATTGCGGCTAGTAAGGACTCAAGAAGTCAAATCGGGAGATCGGTTTATATGGGAGCTATGTCAGGCTTTAGACCGATTTGAACCGTACTATGCACAAATGTTGGAAGTCATAGCAGAACACTACATGCTCAATTTCAGCCAGATCGGATAAAAATTGCGGCTTCCAGAGGCTCCAGAAGTCAAATCGTGAGATAGGTTAATGTGGGAGCTATATCAGGTTATACACCGATTGGGACCGTAGTTAACACAGTTTTCGGAAATCATAACGAAACATTACTTGCAAAATTTCTGCCAAATCGGACAAAAATTGCGGCTTCCAGGTTTTCAAAAGTCAAATCTGGAGATCGGTTTATATGGGAGCTATATCTAAATCTGAACCGATATGGCTCATTTGCAATCCCCAACGACCTACGTCGATATTAATTATCTGTGCAAAATTTCAAGCGGCTAGCTTTATGCGTTCGACCTCTATCGTGATTTCGACAGACGGACGGTCGGACATGGCAAGATCGATTCAGAACGACGAGACGATCAAGAATATATATACATTATGTGGTCTTAGACGAATATTTCGAGGTGTTACAAACGGAATGACTAGGTTAGTATACCCCCATCCTATGGTGGTGGGTATAAAAAAAAAAAATAAAAATAATAAAAATAACATATGATGCTTTCTGGTGTTTGAATACTCCTTAACCATTGTGGGTAAAGATATACACTTAAGACATAAGGCCATACAACATATTTTTTCTCAATTTACCGAGTTCTAGATTTGTATATAGCTGCCATGTGCGATCTCTCGACTTAAAGTGCTTTTTTTTTGTCCGATTTCGCTGAAATTTAGAACAATGAGTTGTGTTGGGCCTCTTGATTTCCTTCTTTAAGACGGCCCAGATCGGTCCGGTATTGGGTATAGCTGCCATATAGACAGATCTCTTGATTTAAGGTCTTGGCCTCATAAAAGGTGCATTTTTTGTAAGATTTCGCTGAAATTTGGTACAGTGAGTTATGTTGGGCCCTTCAACATCTTTTTCAATTTGGCCGAGATCGGTCCAGATTTGAATATAGCTGCCATATAGTCCAATCTCTCGACTTTAGGCGCTTTTTGTCCGATTTCGCCGACATTTAGGACAGTGAGTTGTGTTCGGCCTCTCGATTTCCTTCTTTAAGACGGCCCAGATCGGTCCAGATTTGGGTATAGCTGCCATATAGACCGATCTCTCGATTTAATGTCTTGGCCTCACAAAGGGCGCATTTTTTTTGACCGATTTCGCTGAAAATTTAAACAGTGCTTAAGATAGGCTTTTCGAAATCCATGTCCTGTATGGTTCAGATCGGTGTATATTTGTATATTTGGATATAGGTGTATATTTGGTCGTCTGGTGTATAGAAGACCAAAATTGTACAGTATTTTGTATTTATCAGACCACTCAAAGTCCGTGCTGAATTTAGTCGAAATCGGACCATATTTTCGATTAGGACGAAATGTGGTTTACATATATAACCGAGGTGGTAAGTAATCAAAGTTCGGCCCGGCCGAACTTAATGCCTTTTTACTTGTTTTCTCCTTGTTTTGATTGAGCAAAGAGCAGTCAGCATGTTGAGCAGCTCGGTCAAGTGTAGATGGTTATCTTGGAAAGTGACAAAAAGTTTTGCCTTCGGTATATCCAATGATAAAAACATTAGAGCAACAGACAAATGGCTGCCAGGTACAAGAATTTTTAAGACAGGTACATTGTTTGGTAGTAGGTATTTAAATGTGCGGAAACTACAACTCGTAGATGTACATTTATGTTTTATTTATAGCATAACGAATACAGCAGTTCATAATACAAAACCAAAACAGAAAGGCAATGAAAGGCTTTGTGCGTTAACATCGAACTAAATCCAAATGTTCCAATATGGTGCTTAAGTAAATCCAATTAAAGGTTATTTTGTTCCCTACAATATAAAAGGAAGAAGATTTCAAAGGCTCATATGTCTCACATTTCGACATATCTATAACAATACCGGGGCAGGTGGTTCTACGTGTAGGATTAAACCGATGAAGTCCTTCATCGGCCAAGGGCTGCCACCTCATTGCACAACACACTGCTACGACAACAACCACAAATGTAAAGGGCAACACTACCCGGCATTCGAATTTATTTGAAGAACCTGCACAGAGGAGTTTTTTTATACGGATGTCCACGGACATTTCCTCAATCAACGCACCTCAAGTTCATGTTCCAGGAGGTAAACATCTGTGTATCTAATATAACAAGTAAAAAGGCCTTAAGTTCGACTGGGCCGACCTTGGATACCCACCACCTCGGGTAAGTACAAGCCATTGTTAAATTGTGTATAACAAAATATTGGTCTTTTAAGTAGGTATATCTAAAAATAAACCGATCTGAACCATATACAACCCGGAAGTCGAAAAGCCTAACATAAGTCACTGTGTCAAATTTCAGTGAAATCAGATTATGAATGCGCCCTTTATGAAGCCAAGACTTTAAATCGAGATATCGGTCTATATGGCAGCTATATCCAAATTTTGATCGATTTAGGCCAAGTCGCAGAAAAATGTCGAATGGTCTAACATAACTCACTGTCCCAAATTTCGGCAGCATCGGACAATAAATGCGCCTTTTATGGACTTAAAACCATATATCGAGAGATCAGTTTATATGGCAGCTATATCCAAATCTAAACCGATCTAGGCCAAATTGCAGATACATGTCGAGGGGCTTGGCTTAGTTCACTGTCCAAATTTCATCAAAATCAGATGGTAAATGTGGTTTTTATGGGGCTAAGTCCCTAAATCGGCGGATTGGTCTATATGGGAGCTATATCAAGATACAGTCCGATATTGCACATCTTCGAACTTAACCTGTCTATAGACAAAACAAGAATCTCTGCAAAGTTTCAGTTCAATATCTCAATTTTTAAAGACTGTAGCGTGATTTCAACAGACAGACGGTCAGACGGACGGACATGACCAGATCGTCTTAGATTTTTACGACGATCAAGAATATATATACTTTATAGGATCGGAAATGGATATTTCGAAGTGTTGCAAATGGAATGACAAAATGAATATACCCCCATCCTTCAGTGGGGGTTATAAAAATTTCAATTCTTATCCAATTTGGCTGAAATTTTGTTAAGTTGTTTTGTTACGATTTTCAACAACTGTTTTAAGTGTGGTTCAAATCGGTCCATAACCTGATATAGCTGTCATAGAAACCGATCTGGGGTCTTGGCTTCTTCAGCCTCTAGAGGGCTAAATTTTTATTCGATTTGGGTGAAATTTTGTATGTGGTGTTTTGTTATGACTTCCAACAACTGTACTAAGTATGGTGAAAATCGATACATAACCTGATATAGCTGCCATATAAATCGGTCTGGGATCTTGACTTCTTGAACCCCTAGAGGGCGCAATTCTCATTCGATTTGGTAGAAATTTTGTACAACGGCTTCTCTCATGACCTGCAACATACGTGTCTAATATGGTCTGAATCGATCAATAGCTAGATACAGCTCCCATGTAAACCTATCTCCCAATTTTGCTTCTTAGCCCCTACAAGGCTCAATTCTTATCCGAATAAACTGAAATATTACACAATGACTCCTACAATGTTCAGCATACATTTATGGTCCGAATCGGACTATAGCTTGATATAGCTCCAATAGCATAACAATTCTTATTCAATATTCTTTGTTTGCCTAAAAAGAGATACCGCGCATAGAACTCGACAATTGCGATCCATGGTGGAGGGTATATAGGATTCGGCCGGGGCGATACATCAGTAAAGATACTTAGGGACTGAGGTAACTTTGCAGTACATTGTAATGGTGGCTCTACTTACATATATCGTCCCTGCCGAACTTAACCCATGTTTTGTTGTAAAATTGTTGGTGTTCATTGTTGTTACATTATCATATTCCTTAAAATGTGGTGGGATGTGAAAAATCATAGACAAAAAAACCGAATAAATACTTACTTCATTTTTTTTTCAAAACAAAAAAGTATCTTGTCAATGAAAAAAAGAAAAGAAATAAAACAAAATTGAAATTTAATTTAAATTAAAAAAAAATATCGTTATTATTTTTCTTTTATAGATTGGTGTTTTTGCATATATTTTTTCGTTTCGTTAAATTTTTATAAAAAAAAATCTTTGCTTTATATTTTTAAGTAAAGATATTATAAACTACGTACTTGGTTATAAACTGAGAGATGAGCAGCTAAGTTTTAAACAAAAAAATTTTTAAAAAATTTCCTCTAAATCTGACTGAATTAAATATGAATTTTCTAAAATGGTAAATTTCTAAAAAAAGTCGAATAACAAATTTATTTTATACAAATGTGTAAAAATAGATGTATGTGTTTATATCGCATATTTTCAAAGTGAAAACTAGACAGCAATGTTGAAGACTTGAAATATTCAAAAGTGGAAAAGGAAATTGCTTCAAAATATTTTTTTTTTATTTTTTTACTGTCCTGTTTTTATGATGTTAATGTACAAGATGTAGAAAATTAAAACTATGTTTTGTTTTTTGTTTTTTTATATAAATTAATATTTTTTTTATACAACCCATATATTATGCTTATGATAAAGAATATTTAGGAAAATTGTAATTAAATTTCCAAAAATTTACAAATACGTGTAATGTTTGTTTGAAGGCTTTGGATGTCAGTATATCTGGATTTCTTTAATTGGAATTGATTGATTTTGTTAGGAAGCAAAAAAAATTTGTGGTTAAAATTTATGTTTAAGATATTCACACTCTAAAAATAATGTTTTTTGTTTGCTAGTTGTGTTCAGAAACAAATTTTGAACCCTTACATCCTAAACGCAAAAAAATAAAACGTTTGAGAAATTTATATGACAAAACAAATACTTTTCTCACGAAGTTTTGCTTTTATTGTAACCGTGTAACATTGGGCTTCAACATATCAAACGTTAGTCATAAACGTAGAATTATTGAATGTAACTAACTTTATTTATTGTAAACCCTTTAGCAGGTTCGTCTGCGGTAAAATGACCTTGTGGTATTGTACAAAGAAGATTACAACAACAAAATGGAAAAACTGTTAGAGGACAAGAACAAGACAGTAAGGGAGGATCCTACAATGAAATTAGAAAGGACGAACAATAACATCGTACAAGAACTGTATAAGAATATTAACGTAACAAAATGGGAAAGATCGAAGTTAGTTTGCAATTCAGCCTTGGATCCACAACTTTACGGTTTGCCGAAAATACATAAGGACAAAGTACTTCTTAGACCTATTTCTTCTTCAACGAAAGTGCCGTGCTACAATTTATCGAAATTCATCGGTAATGTATTAAAAACACTAACATCTTCATTACACACGATCAGAAATTCGATGGAGGTAAAAGAAAGAATAAGGGACGTGATATTAGAAAATTACGATATACTTGTATCATTTGACGTGGTATCATTATTTACAAATATACCAACACATTTGGCTATAAAAAACATCATGAGTAAGTGGGAACATCTCAAGGAACACACTAAGATGACGAAACAGATGTTCTTAAAAATCATGCAATTATGCCTCATAGAAAACAACTATTTTAAATACGAGAAGAAGATTTACCATCAAACATATAGTATGCCAATGGGCAACCCCCTCTCACCGACTATAGCTAACATTGTGTTAGACACACTTTTGGACGAAGTGTTGGGGGAACTAAGAAGCCGAAATATAGAAATCAAGTTTTTAACGAAATACGTGGACGACCTCTTGGGAATAATCAAGAAACAAGACGAGCAGGAAATACTAAGGCTACTTAACACATATCACACGAAAATTCAATTTACATTGGAAAGAGAAGTAGATGGCGAAATACCATTCTTGGATATGAAGATTATATATAGCAAAAATAGAAACCATATTAAAATTAAACAATTTTCCACCTTCACTTATAAAGAGTCTTATTCAGAATGCTATTCACCCCAAACAATACAAATATGAAAAATCATCGGAAAATACTTATTTTCACAGTGTACCATATATTCCCAAATTAACAGAGAACAATGCTTGGGCACCAAACAGAGAAAATGAAAAAACATCAATCGCATACAAATCAAACCACACACTACAAAAGCTCTTCACAACAACAACTACCAAAGCAGACAAACTCCAACTAGACAATGTAGTTTACGAATTGACGTGCATTGGCAAAGAAGGGGAACAATGCAATATGTGTTATGTGGGCACCACTCGACGAAAACTGAAAATACGAATGGCAGAACACGAAGCAGACATCAAGAAAGGCAGAGAAGCACAGCTTTATCGCAACATATTAAAGAGACGGAACACAACATTGACTTCAAAGCTGTCAGAATTCTTGACAAAGAGAGAAATGAAAATAAGACGTATGCTCTTGAAAGTTTACGTATACAACAGAGGATAGAGAAGTCGATGAACACGAAAGAGAACAAAAAAAATACAAAGCTACAGTATTCCTTTGCAATAGTTTAGAGTGTAAACATAGTTCTGTGATATAAGTTTTAAATTTTTCGCTGCAATATTTTACATTTTATTTAATTTGTTTATTTATTATAAATGTGTCGTGATGTCCAGTTTTTTAAAAAATTAAGAGAATAATGCAAATGTAAAAATATGTAAGTAAAAACCATAAAAGTAACAAAACAGAACAAAATATTAAAAAAGGCGTCTCTTGTTAATAGATTTCACTAAACAATCTCTTGAAAAAGTCGGAAAAAAGCCGACGGAACGTCGAGAAAAGTATGAAATAAACTTGTTTTATTTGTATTTTGAAACATATTGAACCTAACAACCCGCAAAAATCACGTAAGAGATTAAAGAGCAACAGTGGTCACTAATAAAAATAGTAGACCTTCCTTTTGTTGTAAAACTAAAAGCGCTTTAATCACAAAAGTGCTTCGATAGCCGCAAACAATTGTTCGTGTAAGTTAACCACCACCGCGATATCATTTCTCTCAATCTGTATTTAGCCTGGCCATACTCTGCGTTTCAAAGTATAAGAGCAGTGCAAATGCCGAATGGTGAGTTTCAGTTTCACACTGGCTTATTGGAATTGCAGAGCGTCTGCTGGCCGGTGATTGAACTGAGCATCCAAACAAAGAGTGGCTTAAGAAGTCAAGATTCAAGTTCGGTTTATAAGACAGCTATATCCAATCATGGACAGTTATGGCCCGTTTACAATCCCAATCGACCGAAACTAATAAGAAGTATTTGTGCAAAATTCATTCCTTTGCGCTTCTTTAGTTTGGTCACAAAACTTCATTTTGTTGTTGGTTTTGGTAGAATGTATGTGCTTTATAAGGTCTTAGACGAATATTTCGAGGTTCTTATGGTGGAGGGTATAAAAATTCAGGTATTAACCCATTTCGGACCACTACTCGATCCCGTTGGATTTTTTCATGGTTTTCAGAATACTACCTCTTATTGACCTCATTAAGAAAAATTAAAAAAAAAATCTTTGAGTTATCTCAATTCTTTCCGAGATGTGGCGTGGGTAGTTTTCAACCCCTCAGGCCGTTGCATAAAATGCGCGAAAGCCCCGTTATGTCAATGGTATACTGTATATATATATTTATATTTGCATAGAACAAACCTTTTGCACTATTGCACTACAGACAATTTTTCAAATTGAAGTGATATCACAATTGTAACATTTAATTCAAAACATGTCACTTGGGAAGTTTATTGTTTTATGAGTGGGTGGTGAGAGCTCGGCTATTCATAGGGGAGTGGTTGATAGTAAATCACAGAAATCATTCTTTACAATATTTACAAAGTATCAACCAGTACTTTTTACTGTGTTTAGTTTTGCAGAAATCTCGGTTTTAGTTCAGGTGTAGAAAACTATCCGTCTGGGCCAAAATGGGTTATAACAAGATTTTTCCAATGAAGACTAATCAATGAAAATCGGTTTTTTTTTTGGCAAAAACTGCAAAAACTACACTGTATAAGTTTTAACTGAATAATCAGATGTGTAAACTTTCTGCGGCAAAGTCGTTGTAAATTTTGTCATGAATCTAAATCTTGCATAAAAATGATAAACGAACCACAAATGCCTTCGTAAATTGCAAAATACGCAGCAGGAGCCGAACTACCTCATATGTGATCGTGTGCGCTTTCGAATCGAATGAAATTTCTTCTTGTATTTAAAGAATGTTATATCCCTTTTATAAACATTTTAATATAAAATTTTTTGTAAAGAAATTTTTACAATCGGTCCACAAACAAAGATTTGGCAGCCCCAAGAATTTTTCGAAATGCCGAGGTGACCAACTTTAGGGGCCTGGCAAAAGGCGGCCGGGCAACGTAGGGCCTTGAAATTTTGCACTCGATCTAATACCTCAGCTCTAGCCATTGCAAATTTCAAAGATATATCTCTACCCGTCCTCACACGGCATATTTTAACATTTAAATATTTTTTTTTCGATTTTCTCCCACTGTGTGTCGTCCAATAAAATGCGGCGTATTTCGCAATCAGTTCATAGACAATTTTCATACTAATGAACTTAGTACCAGGCTTAACACCGAAACGACATCGGTGTACTGAAAAGAAAGTTGGCCAAAAATTAGAAAATTTAAAATTTTTCTCTATTCGTAGGATTTTAGCAATGAAAACGAGCCAATGAACCAAACTTTTAAAATCAAGATGCTACCACAATAAACTAACTTTGGGACATATTGAACATTTTATGATGTTAAAGAATTATGTGCTCGCTTCAATAATGTCGTCACAGTTACGAAATTGTTTTAACATACTATAAGATGAGCTTTTAACTCCCACTAGTAAAATATGACATAGGTTAGGTTGAAACGAGGTTGCAGATATTAATCTGCCCCATGCCACTATAAACAAAGCCAAATATGAACTAACGAGCATTGAAACTGAAATTGAAAAATTATTGAAAAAAATCGATATTTTCGAACTCTTCGAAGCATCTTATTGGAGATTGGCGGGCACATCTTAATTACAGCCTGTCTCCCACCTCTAAGCTATCAATTGCTCAGCTGTTTTGAAGAAGACAATTTTAATATGAAACATTGCAATTATGAATTAAATAAAACTTTACCTGCTTTTTGTCACAGCCGAGTGTTGAACCAAGAACCTTTCGTTTACAAAGCAGACGCTCTAAGCATTCATTGACATCACTATTATTTCAGTCTTCGGTCATTTCATTCTTTCAATATTTGCTAACAATACAAAAGCAAAGCATTTTCTAACTTTTTCCATCAAAGACGGCCATTTGTTTAGGTCTGACATATTCTATTTATAGACACAATGTTATCAGTAGTGAAAGTGTGCATAATTAAAAATAACATTAAGCCAAAAAAAAGTGTATAAGCTTTTGCGGCACAGAGCCGGCACAAACCCAATGTCCCGAGTTCAAGTCTCGAGCCAGCAAAAAGATTTTTAATTATTTCATACTTTAAAATTTTGGCCCACATTATTCGGCGCGTTTGTGGGGAGTTAAAAAAAAATAAAAAAAAAGTACATTGCTCCACTAACACTTGGAGCAATGAAACTTAGGCACCGGTATAGGAAAGCTGTGGTCTACTGTTAAGTCCCGCTCGAACCCCGTTAGACGAGATGACAGGACCTCAGTCACTTTTGGCGACGTAACCGTGACTGATCCGAATAGATGCGGTAGGTTGTTCAACTGTCAATTTATTCTGCATCCCGAGAGTGACAGGTCAAGGAGTACAGCCATTCGCCGTATCCGTGGTCTCCGAGTCGATGGACAGCCATCACAATTTACCGTGGGCGAAGTTGTGAATATTATCCGTGGCGCCAAATCATCCAAGGCGTTGGGCCCCGACCGGATCTCTACACTGATGCTGAAGAATCTGGATTTACCTGGAGTTGAGTACCCGACTACTGTCCTCAAACTCTCTTTGAACACTCTTATAGTCCCCGATGTCTGAAAAATGGGCAGAGTGATCCCGCAACTGAAGCCTGGAAAGGACCCAAGTTTGGGGGAGCCGTACAGACCGATCTACTTTTTCTCATAATCGCTTTAGGCATTACTCCTCCCGAGGCTCGTACCTCGTTCATTCAGTAATAAGTTTCAGAAGTGGTATTGTCGAGGATAATATGCCTTTACCCATGCTTGGTAAAGTGTTTGCTTATTCCAAAAAAAATAAGTTTAAGTAAAATTACTAACACCACCTGAGTTTTTAACTATTTAATCTATACCCATGAAAAATAAGTTTTATTTGTACAAAGTTAATTTTCTAGCCCCCTACGAATTTTTTATTAAACGTGAGTAAAGATCATGAACTGACGTGTAATATGCAATCAACTTATATTTACGATAAGCCTTTTCTGAGTGTATCCTTTACCGACATGAGTATCCGATTCAAATTTTGATCACTGGTTGGTTCTTAGTTTTGTTTCACAGATGACTGTCCAATTATTTTTTTTTTAATATTCTTTTTTTTTACATTTAAAGACGCTTTTATTTGTAAGGATATTTTGCGTCTTTATCTACGGTACACTGTTGACTTGTCTGAAGGTCAATTTCCTAATTTTTAACGATATTTTGACCTTCATTTAGGATTTTTGTTTTTAAAATAAACAATCCTTAATAAATAGTTTGAAAATTTATCCATCTTTCAATTAAGTTTGCTAATCTCTATTTTAGTTTGAAAGGGGCCTCAACGCCTGTCAAAAATGTTTAATTGGTGCTTGAGACTACCTAAATAAGATCAGGGTGCTTTAGCGATTCAAATAATGAAAGCTTTTCATAACGAAAGTTATGGATTTTGGACTGGGAAATATGGGTTCTGGATCCCTGTGCTCCTTTTAGATTGGTTTTTAAAAATAAGCTTTGTATTATGTGGACGACATAAAAAAGCGGTACAACTTGTTGGTATGAAAAAGTCACCATGTTCCCGGGCTACAGCCATTTGGAACTTTGGAGAAGGCTGCAAAGCCTATCAAGTAGTGTGTATGGAAACTCTTGATACTACCCAATATAACGAGCTGCCGCGCAAAGAAAAACTTTTGGCTCTTCTATGTTTCATACATGAAGCGAATGAGCTTGTAGCTTCCAGGAACGCAAGCATTTGTCCTTAGAATGCGTCCGGTGCAAAACAAAGAACTTTAACCACAAACTTTTTAATTCCTTTAAACAACGAAAAGACTCCAGATTTGCAGTCACGTACAGTCGAAGCCGCTTAATTGAACATCCTTTAATTGAAAAGATCGGTTAATTGAAAACAATCACTAGTTCCAATTGATTTTAAGAACCTTTTAACATATTTCATTCCGCACAATTCAATGATATCCACTCTGCTTAATTGAAAACTTTAATTATTACATGTAAGGACGGTATAAAGTCGGCCGACCTTTTGCTATCCTACATCACATTGGATAGCCAGGTTAAGTCATCGAAATTATTAGTGTGTTGGTAAAAAGTCGAGTCCATATCTAAGGTTGGTCGGAAATGTAACAAAAGTTTCATTCAATTCATTTATATCACCATGGTAATTAGAAATTGCCTTGGATTTTCCAATCCCGATATCGTTTACAACCCTCCACTTGCCTTTCGTGTCTAATGCCGATTAATATTTGGATGAATATTATTGCGATCGAACTACACGTCCTATTGGAGGGTATTGAGTTGGTGGGCCGGTCGCAGACTCTGTTCTAATTGTGCATACCAGTTTCGTAGTCAACTCCAATAGACCTTTTATTCGATACCCATTTTGTGACGTTGGACATTTATGCCCGTTTTGGGGGTTTTTGGGGTTGGGGAGGCTCCGTAGACACCTTGGATCAAATTCTTATAACAGATGTGAACTCAGCTTTCAAATATCTTTCGTTTGATCCCATATTGTCCCAATCGGTAAACATGTCTTGTTGAGGGGTTTTGGGGGTGGGGAGGCGCCTCAGATACCAAGGAAAAAATTTTTATATCAGCATTGGACTCTACCTTTAAATAGCTTTCATTTGTTATCCATATTTTCCCAATCGGTAAATTTGTCCTGCTGGTCCTGGTTTTGGGAGGTAGGGAGGAGGGCCCTCAGACACCAAAAAATAATTTTTTGTGTCAGATTTGTATTCCACTTTTAAATACCTTTCATTTGATACCCATATTGCTGAAAGTGGTTAAAGTGTCCTGTTGGGTGGTGTTTTGGGGGGTAAGGGGTCCCCGACACCTAAGGTAACATTTTAATGCCAAGTTCGTACTCTACTCTTAGGTTAGGTTAGGTTGAAAAGAGGGTGCAGATATAAAGAAACATTTAAGTTTGGAATTCCGTGCTACTTACAAAATCGTTAATTGTTTTCAATACCACTCCCCTAAGTTGGTTCATGTCTGATATTGTGTCTCCACCTAAGTGCCGGTATCTGTTAGACACGGAAGCCGGGCAATGACAAAGGAAATGCTCCAACGTCTCATCATCTTCCCCGCATGCCCTACACATGCTATCAACTGCCGCACCGATTTTACATAAGTGAGCTCGTAGTTCTATGTGTCCCGTTATGATACCAATAGCTATACTGACCTCCTTCTTGCTTTCTTTCCTCGTCTTTTCACGATCTGAATCCCCCCATAGGATTTTCGCCGTCCTACCGACCGTTTCGCTGTTCCACAATAATGCATGCGCATTCGTCGTCCACCACCTTAACTCGGACTGCGTCGACCCGAAAGGCTTCGGGTTAACCAAGTTTATTGACGGCAGTCCTCTGGCCTTCACCGCCAAATCGTCTGGCCTTTCATTTCCCCTTACTCCGTTATGGCCCGGCACACAAACGATGTGAATTTTGCCATCCTCAGAGAAGGCGTTAATCTCCTTCTTACACTGCAAGACTGTTCGTGACCTTACCGTCCTGGTTGTTATTGCCCTTATGGCAATTTTACTGTCGGCGTTAGCACCACACCGCTTCACGCATTCCCTGATCGCCCGGATCTCTGTCCGCAGGACCGTATTCTACTCTTAAATACCTTTCATTTGATACCCATATTGCCCAAAGCGGTGAAAGTGTCCTCTTGAGGCTTTTTTGTGGGACCCCCACCGAGAATTAAGAGTGAAATTTGTATACCAAATTCGTACTCTACTCTTAAATATATTTCATTTGATACCCGTATTGTCGCAATCGGTATATATGTCCGTTCGGCTGGGTTTTAGGATGGGGCATCTCCCCATGTTATTTTACCACAAAATTTTTTACGAATTAAGTTTTTTTGGGGTACCATAAGGAGGCAATTTGCTTAAATCGGTGCACGCATCTCCGAGATCTGGCGTTTTTGAAAATTGGGGTATGGGGGAGGGTCCGCCCCCCTTCGGATATCAAAAAAAAAATCTACCATCCGTGAAAATTTCATGAAAATCGGTTCAGCCGTTTTTGAGTTTATACGAAACAGACAAACAAACAAAGTGCAACAATATCATTTTTATATAATAGAAGAATCCATATCTTGTAAATACAAAACCTTTAACTTACTGAAGTTGTGCTAATGGAAAACATTCTTAATTCAACAAACTTCGGTTAATTGCAACATATTTCAATTATCCGGACGTCGCACAAATGAAAACATCTGATAATTGAAACAAATTTCTTGTATTTTGGTGTTTTCAATTAAGCGTATTCGACTGGTGGCAATGATGTAAGATTCGTGGATGGTAGAGGGCACTGTATGGATGATTGAGTTTATTGATTGCAGAGTAGAATTCATGAAAATGTCATATAGTTTTAAGGAAATAAAGCCATATACAGTTTTTCTTCAAATTTTTTTTTTTTTAATATTTAATATTTTTCTCTCTTTTGATAAACATAGATTGTGTTTTCTTAATTTGTTCTCTCAAGTTTTATGTTTTCATATTTACTTGTTACTGATTATTAAATTAATTATAATAATAATTTTTTAATATTTTTGTTTTTTTTTTGTTTAAACTATGCCTTATAGTATTTAAAAAATATATAGTCTTTCGTATCAATTTCTAAAAAAAGGAGTATAAAACATTTTACAAATAATATTTTGATATACACATTCATTTCATATTCTTTTCCTTGGCTTTTGGGCGAAATGTTTCTCTTACATAATTTGTTTTAAGGAAAAACTCCAAAAACCCATGATCAACAACAAATCTCTTTCCTTCTTAAACAATATAGTTTCTTTTTTTTTATTATTTTTCACTTTAAATAAAGGTGGGTAAATATTAAATGAATTCTTTACTTTAAATTTTATTTTTTAATTTAAAAATATTTTCCCTTTTTTTCTTATAAAAGAAAAAAAATGATTTAACCACCATTTGAAAAAAAAATATTTGTTACTTTAATAAACTTAATTTCAAATGTACAAAGTAATGGAGAAGAATAGAAGAGGAGATTTTTCTTTTCATTTCGCTTGCTTGAGTGGGTGTGGGTGTGTGTGTTTCGGGCGCAGGATATTTGCTTTTACATACTCGTTTTATTTTGTTGTTTTTTTCTCCTTCTTGTTTACTTTAAACGTTTTTTTGTGTCTTACTAAGCTAAAGAGACTTCTCCTTCTTCTTCTTCTTATGTAAACAGTGGCAAATGATAAAAATCAAACCCTCGATAGCCCTTGGCTGCCAGCCATATGTAAACCACATGATAGGCACCTGGTATAAAGCATATCAGACCGGCCACAAAGAAGACAACTCCCTGTGATGTATTCGCCGGATCGGCCACAGCAAATGTGCCCATCACAAAGAGGCCAGTGCCCACAATAAGCAGGGTGACAGCAGCCAGGACTGTGCGCCAATTTTCTCGTACTTTTGGATGCCGCCAACAGTAGGTGCTTACTTCGTCTGTGGAGATGTTGCCGTATTCCTGTATGAGCGAGTCACTGTCACGTGACGTGGTATCTTCGGCATATTTGTTGTAACCCCTGTAAAGGTGAAAGAGAAACACAAAACAGATGTAAGTCAAACCAAAAATAATTTAAATTTTTTATACAGAAAAAAGTGTTAAAATTAAAAAAAAAAAAAAAATTTATTAAAGGAATTATTGGATAATGATATCGAGCCATAGAACCTAAAGATGGAAGTATGTTTAATTTGTCATTCCGTTTGTAATAGATCAAAATATCCATTTCTATATATACACACTCATAGAAATTTGTTAGTAAAAACAGCAAAAATGTTTGCTGTAACAGCAGAAAGTATGCTAAAAATGGAACAGCAGCAATTTGTTGCTAAAACAGCAAACATTTTGTGCTGTTTTCGAATGTAAACAAGTAAAAAGGTTTTACCGGGCCGAACTTTGGATACCCACTACCTCAGGTATATATGTAAACCACCTTTCGTTAAAATCCGGTGAAAAATGCTTACCTTAAGCCCCATAGCAGCTATATCGCAATATGTTCCGATTTGGACCAAATAGGTACAAGTCATTGTTCAATTGTGAATAACAAAATATTGATCATTTTAGTAGCTATATCTAAAAAAACCAATCTGAACCATATACGACAAGGATGTCGAAAACGGACAATAAATGCGCCTTTTATGGACTCAAAACTTTAAATCGAGAGATCGGTCTATATGGCAGCTATATTCAAATCTGGACCGAAGGATGGTGAAGGTCCCAGCACAACTCACAGTCCCAAAATTCGGCGACATCGGAAAATAAATCCGCTTTTTATGGGCCCAAAATCCTAAATCGAGAGATCGGTCTATATGGCAGCTATATCCGAATCCGGATCGATGTGACCCAAATTGAAGGGCCTAACATTAGTAACGGTCCCAAATTTCGGCGAAATCGGACAATAAATGCGCCTTTTATGGGCCTTAGATCTTAAATCGAGAGATCGGTCTATATGGCAGCTATATCCAAATCTGAACCGATCTGTGCCAAATTGCAGAAATATGCCGAGGGGCTTAACTCACTGCTCCAAATTTCGGCGATATCGGACAATAAATGTACCTTTTATGGTCCCAAAACCTTAAACCGAGAGATCGGTCTATGTGGCAGCTATACCCAAATCTGGACCGATCTGTGCCATATTGCAGAAGTATATTGAGAGGCTTAACTTAACTCACCGTCCCAAATTTCGGCGACATCGGACAATAAATGCGACTTTCATGGACCCAAAACCTTAAATCGAAAGATCGGTCTATATGGCAGCTATCTCCAAATCTGGACCGATCTGAGCTAAATTGAAGAAGAATGTCGAAAGGCCCAACACAACTCACTGTCCCAAATTTCGTCTACATCAGACAATAAATGCGCCTTTTATGGGCCCAAAGCCTTAAATCGAGATATCGGTCTATAAGGCAGCTATATCGAAATCTGGACCGATCTGTGCTATTTTACAGAAGTATGTCGAAAGGCTTAATTTAACTCACTGTCCCAAATTTCGACGACATCGGATAATAAATGTGGCTTTTATGGGCCTAAGACCCTAAATCGGCGGATCGGTCTATATGACAGCTATATCCAAATCTGGACCGATCTGGGACAAATTGAAGAACAATGTCGAGTGGCCTAACGCAACTAACTGTCCCAAATTTCAGCAAAATCGGATAATAAATGTGGCTTTTAAAGCCTAAGACCCTAAATCGTCGGTTCGGTCTATATGACAGCTATATCCAAATCTGGACAGATCTGGGCCAAATTAAAGAACAATGTCGAGTGGCCTAACACAACTCACTGTCCCAAATTTCAGTAAAATCGGATAATAAATGTGGCTTCGAAGGCCTAAGACCCTAAGTCGTCGGATCGGTCTATATGGGGGCTATATCAAGATATAATCCGATATAGCCCATCTTTGAACTTAACGTGCTTATGGACAAAAAAAAAAACAATCTGTGCAAAATTTCAGCTTAATATCTCTATTTTTAAAGACTGTAGCGTGATTTCAACAGACAGACGGACAGATATGGCTAGATTGTCTTAGATTTTTACGACGATCAAGAATATATATAGTTTACTGGGTCAGGAATGCATGTTTCTGTCACCATCCTTCGGTGGTGGGTATAAAAATCCCTCATATCAAGGAAAATATCTTTCAACAAAGGAAATCTTTCCTTAAGAAGTTGGAAAATTGATCATCTTTAAATTAAGTTTGTTTATCTTTGGTTTGAATCTTTAAAATTTGGACAAACATTTTTTTTACCCAACACCGTAGGATGGGGGTACACTACTCTAGTCATTCCGTTTGTAACACCTTGAAATATTGATCTGCGTTCCCATAAAGAATATATATTCTGGATCGTCTAGACATTCTGAGTCGATCTAGCCATGTCTGTCGAAATCACGTTAGCGGTCAAACGCGTAAAGTTAGCCTCTACATACTTACTATTGATATAGGTCGTTAGAGATTGCAAATGGGTTTATCGGTTTAGATTTGAATATAGTCCCCATATAAACCGATCCCCCGCTTCGACTTCTTCAACCCATAGAAACCCCAATTTTCATCCGATTTGGCTAAAATTTGGAACAAATACTTCTGTTATGACTTCCAACATCCATGCCGAGTATGATCCCAATCGGCATATATCAGACTATAAACAAATTAAGCCCTTATATAAACCGGTCCCCGGATTTGACTTCTTGAGCCCTTAGAAGCCTCAATTTTCATCCGATTTGGATGAAATTTGGAACAAAATCTTGTATTGTGACTTCCAACATCTATGTCAGATATAGCCCCCATATAAGCTGATTCCCACATTTGACTTCTTCAGCCCTTAGAAACCCAAAATTTCACCTGATTTGGCTGAAATTTGGATCAAAAACCTATTTTATGATATACAAAACAGTGTCAAGTTTTATCCGAATCGGTCAGTATGGTGATAAAGGTACACCTAAGTACCGAAGTTAGCACGCTTTTACTTGTTGCAGTTTACGTAGTTGTCAAAAAGTTGATAAGAGTTTGTGTAGTGTCCGATAAATTTATGTTTTCAAGGCCCATTTCCATTATTAAGAAAACGGTATGCAAGTGATTTCGCAATCAAATTTGTTGCTTTAGCCTATTCTTAATTTGTTTTTTTTTTAACTATTGTAGAATGAACTTTAATCAAATATATTTTTTTTACACTTTTTTTCTAAAGCAAGATAAAAGTAACAGCTGATAACCGACAGAAGAAAGAATGCAATTACAGAGTCACAAGCTGTGAAAAAATTTGTCAACGCCGACTATATGAAAAATCCGCAATTACTTTTTGGGCAACCCTATACAACCAATTTAATTTCTTGGAATTCATTTTAATCTGATTTAGAAATTTTCACAGCGTCATGAATTGCATGATTTATCATAGTTGTGATTAAATCATGACATGGCGAAGAGAAACAGAAAAATTACTCAAATTGTCAAACGGTTAAGTCATTCAAATGGGCCATCTACGCAGTGCAGATTTGTTTGTTTTGTTCTGAATAAGCAAAACGCTAAAAAACATCATCATAATGAATAAATAAAGGGAAAATTATAGTTCTAATGACAATAAATAAATAATTGTTTCTTAAAGAGTTTTGCAGTCATAAATCAACAATGCAAAAAAAATCAAATTAGATAATTAAAATTAGGTATTTAATATGCATACACCTTGAGCAAATTGTTGCAGCAAGCAAAGAAATTTACATTTTGTAATGCCGGGACAGTGAGTTGTGTTAGGCCCTTCGACATCTTGTTGCAATTTGGCCCAGATCGCTTCAGATTTGGATATAGTTGCCATATAGACCGATCTTTCAATTTAAGGTCTTGGGCCCATAAAAGGCGCTTTTATTGTCCGATTTCGCCCAAATTTGGGACAGTGAGTGAGTGTTAGGCTCTTCAACATTCTTGTTCGCTTTGGCGCAGATCGGTACAGATTTGGATATAGCTGCGGTATAGATCGATTTTTCGATATAAGGTTTTGGGCCCATAAATGGCGCATCTATTGTCCGATTTCGCCAAAATTTGGGACAGTGAGATATGTTAGGCCCCTCGACATCTTTCTGGAATATAGCACAGATCGGCCCAGATTTGGATATAGCTGCCATATAGACCGATCCCTCGATTTAAGGTCTTGGGCCCATAAAAGGCGCATTTATTGTCCGATTTCGCCGGAATTAAGGACAGGGAGTCGTGTTAGGCTCTTCGACAACTTTCTGCAATTTGGCCCAGATCGGTCCACATTTGGATATAGCTGCCATATAGACCGATCTCTCGATTTAAGGTCGTGAGCTCATAAAAGGCGCATTTACTGTACATAACATAACATTTGATTGCGTTTAGACTCTCAGTCATTGTGTCCGCCATTACTTGTCACTGTGTGTGATCGGTAAACAAGCTGACAGACCGAAGGAAGAGGCAACTATAGAGTGTACCTTACTGGCAGATAGAAGGAGTTCCACTTTAGGTTCTAATTTTTTTACGAACTGTTCTACTGTAAACATTCGTTGTTGGACTTTTAAAAGCGATCTGAAGAGTTCAAAGGTAGGAACTAGAAGGCGACTTCCTTGTCCTGTGGTATCACAGTGGTGGCAGGCTGCCACTTAAATTAACCTATTCTTCACAAGGATTCTGGGGCACGGTGGCGTCTTAAGTTAAAATAGTTTTTAAATTTTTGTTATTATACCCACCACGTTTGCAACACATCGAAATATCAATTTCCGACCCTACAAAGTATATATATTTCGGATCGTCGTAAAATTCTAAGACGATTTGACGATGTCCGTGTGTCTCTCCGTCTGTCCGTCCGTCAAACTGTTGTAATCACTCTAGAGCCTTCAAAAATTGATATATTGAGCTGAAATTTGGCACAAATATGTCTTTTTGATGCACGCTGGTTAAGTTGTTGATCGGGCCAAATCGGACCATATGTGGATATAACTGCTGTATAGACCGATCTGACGATAAAGGGTCTATTGCCCATAATTGCTTTAGTTTTTATTCGATTTCGCTGAAATGTGAAACAGTGACTAAATGGTTCAAATCGGAATATATTTATATATAGCTGCCATATATACCGATCTGCCGATATAGGGTCTGAAGCCCATAAAAGCTTTGTTTATTACCCGATTTCGCTGAAATTTTAAATAGTGAGTAGTTTTACGCCTCCCAACATAGGACCCAAATATGGTTCAGATCGGACTATATTTAGATATAGCTGCCATATAGACCGATCTCCGGATTAAGGGTCTGAAGCCAATAAAAGCTTTATGTTTTAACTAATTTCACTGAAATTTGAAGCAGTGAGTAGTTTTAGGCATCCTGACATACGACTTAAATATGTTTGAGATCGGACTATATTTAGATATAGCTGCCATTTATACCGGTCTGCCGATAAAGGGTCTGAAGCTCCTAACAGCTTTATTATTTAACCGATTTCGCTGAAATTTGAAACAGTGGGTTATTTTAAGCCTCCTGATATCTGATATCCGACCTAAATATGGATCCAATCGGACTATATTTAGATATAGCTGCCATTTAGACCGATCTGCCGATATAGGATCTGAAGCCCCTAAAAGCTTTATTTTTTTACCGATTTCGCTGAAATTTGAAACAGTGGATAGTTTTAGGTCTCCCGACATCCGTCGTAAATATGGTTCAGATCGGAATATATTTAGATATACCTGCCATATAGACCCATCTCCCGATTAAGGATCTGAAGCCAATAAAAGCTCCATTTATTACCCGATTTCGCTGAAATTTGAAACAGTGGGTTATTTTAACCCTCCTGTTATCTGACCTAAATTAGATCAAATCGGACTATATTTAGATAAAGCTGCCATATAGACCGATCTGCCGATAAAGGATTTGAAGCCCATAAAAAGCTCTATTTTTCAACCGATTTCGCTGAAATTTGAAACAGTAAGTAGTTTTATGCCTCCCAACATAGGACCCATATTTGGTTCAAATCGGACTATATTCAGATTTAGCTGCCATATAGACCGATCTGCCGATAAAGGTTCGGAAGCCCATAAGAGCTCTGTTCATTAGCCGATTTCGCTGAAATTTGAAACAGTGGGTAGTTTAAGGTCTTCCGACATCAGTTCCCAATATTGGTTCGGATCTGACTATATTTAGATATAGCTGCCATACAGACCAATCTCCCGATAAAGGGTCTGAAGCCCATAAAAGCTTTATTTTTTAACCAATTTCGCTAAAATTTTAAACATTGAGTAGATTTACGCTTCTCAACATTCGACTCAAATATGGTTCAGATCGGACTATATTTAGATATAGCTGTCATATATATCGATCTGCCGATAAAGGGTCGGAAGCCCATAAGAGCTTTATTTATTATACGTTTTTGTTGAAATTTGAAATACAAAATTCAATTAGACCACTCATTGTCCGTGCCGAATTTGGATGCATATGTAATCCAATTTTCACGGGATTGTGGCGAAAGGGGGTTTACATATATACCCCAGGTAGTGGGTATCCAAAGTTCGGCCCGGCCGAATTTGTTTGTGTTTTGTTATTGGTTTGTCCTTTATCTTATTACTCTCAGTGTTGTATTGTGAGTTGGATATGTAAATTTAATATTACCTGCAATATCTGAAGGTAGTTGCTACATTGCTCTGAACAACTCAAGGTTGTTGTTATAAAGAAAAACTACAACAACAGCAACAACAAGAAAAGCTACAACAATTTCTTGTCATTAATAATTAAGTACTCGATTTGTCTTTCCTTTGCCAAGTCTTTAAGTGGCATTAAGACATTTTTATTTTTATACAACTCAAATGAAAAAAATAATTATAATAATAATTCATGTGCAAGTATTTGGAATGGTATATACAGACAGACAGACGGACTACATTGTATTTATTACTTATTTCATTATTTAAATAAAACGCATATTCATGCATAATAAATTCCATTGTAACTAATATAGACAATGATGACAGTGTAGACTGAGTTCCCTCCATTAGCGCTCGCCGCCTCATTCAACTCTTCTGTCCTAATATTCATTTCTAGTCTTTGGTTTTGCATTCGCAACTCGTAGTTATTGAATGACGCGACGTATACTCCATTTGATTCAATTCATTGCATATTTAATGTTCATGTCTATCTCTCCCTCTGGCGGTTAGGCATTTTTGTTTTTCAAAAATTCTCTTACAAGTTGTTTTCGACTGAGTGAGGGAATGTTTGTAAGTATCTGGTGTGCAAATATTTGTTTTTTTTTTTGGATTTATGACCATTTAAAAGGCGCATACCTATTCGATTATATCTAGCCATATATGTAAGGCAACTTTGAGAGCGTCAATCGATATGCGAAATACAAATTCATTAGATATGAATCGAATCATTTAAAATTATGTGCTTTACATGCAAAATCATATGAAGCACTTGCCACACAAGTTTTCGTATCAATTAATTTGTATTTTTTTTTTAAATATGAACAATGTTATTGGGTGCCTAAAATTGCGGCGTGTGCCTAATACGCATGGACGGACAAAATTTAATAGATATCAGTACATAATAGAGAATTGGTGGAGTAAGTAGCATGATATGGCAGTAGGCATCTGGAAAGTCCGAATTCTATAGCGATAATATATAGTATATGCTCTGACAGATGCACTAGAAAAAGTACAAGGCCGACCCTATTGCCTTACAGGAAGTGCAATGGATTTGGAGAGGTGTCATAGTGAAAGTTGTTGCGTTGAACTATAGTTGCCTTTATACGAGACATGAGTTTCGATGTGGATTTGTAGTTATTCGTCAGTTAAGACAACATATTCAGCCCGGTGGACGTGAGGGTAGACACAATCTATTACGGATCTCGACGTCAATAAATCTCCGGGCCCGGACGGTATATCAACACTTGTCCTTTGTAAGTGTTCTTCGACGCTTGCTCGTCGACTACGCAACGTTGCTATCGTGCGGGAGTTTTCCCGGCGCGTTGGAAGGTTGCAAACGTTCAGCCTATCCCCAAAAAAGGTAGGGCGAACAACCCTATGAATTACCGGCCAATTGCAATATGCTCCACGCTCTCCAAGGTTATGGAGAGTATGGTAACCATCATCTTGTCAGATACTTAGAGTCCAATGGCCTTCTTAGCGACAGACAGTATGGGTTCCGGAAAAATCGCTCTATGGGAGACCTAATGGCATTTTTGTCGGAACGATGGAGTCGCTCTATCCAACAGTTTGGTGTGAGTAAGACACTTTTATCAAAGCTTGTCGCTTTTGGAGTCGTTAATAACTTCGTTCGATTTATATCGCGCTTTCGCAGAGATTGCACTATACGAGTTGTTGTAGATGGGTTCTCATCAGATGAGAATACATTGACCGCAGGTGTGTCACAAGGCTCTGTCCTTTCCCCTTCCTTTTTTATACCCACCACCGACGGATGGGGGTATATTCATTTTGTCATTCCGTTTGCAACACATCGAAATATCCATTTCTGACCCTATAAAGTATATATATTCTTGATCGGCGTAAAAATCTAAGACGATCTAGACATGTCCGTCCGTCTGTCCGTCTGTCTGTTGAAATCACGCTACAGTCTTCAAAAATATAGATATTGACCCTATTTTGCACAGTTCTTTTTTTTTTATCCATAAGCAGGTTAAGTTCGAAGATGGGCTATATCGGACTATATCTTGATATAGCCCCCATATAGACCAATCCGCCGATTTAGGGTCTTAGGCCAATAAAGGCCACATTTATTATCCGATTTTGCTGAAATTTGGGACAGTGAGTTGTCTTAGGCCCTTCGACATCTTCCGTCAAAATGGCTCAGATCGGTTTAGATTTTGATATAGCTGCCATATTGACTGATCTCTTGGTTGTAGGTTTTGGGGCCATAAAAAGCGCATTTATTGTCCGATGTTGCCGAAAATTGGGACAAAGAGTTAAGTTAAGCCCCTCCACATATTTCTGCAAGTTGGTCTAGATCAATCAAGATTTGCATATAGCTGCCATATAAACCTATCTCTCGATTTAAAGTCTTGGCCCCATAAAGGCGTATTTTTAATCCGATTGCACTGAAATTTGACACACTGACTTATGTTATGCTTTTCGACATCCGTGTGGTATATATTTCAGATCGGTTTATTTTAAGATATAACTACTAAAAAGACCAATATTTTGTTATATACAATTGACCAATAACTTTTACTTATTAGTATCTGGTCCAAATCGGAACATAGCTGCTTTGGGGCATAAGATATGAATTTTGCACCGGATTTTGAGGAAAGGTGGTTCACATATATATCCAAGGTGGTGGGTATCCAAAGTTCGGCCCGGCCGAACTTAACGCCTTTTTACTTGTTCTTATTTTCATTGACGATTTATTGGGTCAGACTTCGAAACCAGTCTACTCTTTTGCCGATGACAGTAGTCTGTGTCATTCATATTCATTCGACCATAGGCCCAGTCATCAAGAAATTGTGGACAGGAGGCGCATTATGGACGAGACGCTCACCCAGGATTTGTTGGCCATTTCCGAGTGGGGTAGAATGAACAGAGTAGACTTTAACGCACAGAAGACGCACAAGCGATTCACTGACCCACTACAATCGTCGATATCTATCGACGGTATAGATATTGAACAGTCAGATGCTCTTGATGTTCTGGACATGAAGATATAATAATGTCCGTTGGTAAAAAACACGTATTCGAAGGGTCAAAAGAAGCATTCAAGTGTTTGGGCTTTCTTAAGCGGTGCAAGAAATATTTCACCTCTTTTGATCTTCCCAATATCTTTACTACCTACGTCAGGCCGAGGATGGAACACAACTCTCATATATGGGCAGGAGGTTCAAAATCATTCTTGGAGCTACTTGACCGGGTTCAACGGAGAGCGACGGTGTTGATTGGAGACAGCAGGGTATCCAACTCTATTGCTTCTCTTGAACATCGTCGGAATGGGGGTAGCGTTGCATTGCTCTATTGTTATTTTCATGGCGTGTGTTCCAGGGATATTCGTATTCTTATCCCTGATGTTAGGATGTTCACCAGTAATACAAGACTTGCCAGGAACTCACACCCGCTCGTAATTGATTGGTCAGTCGATCGAACCATGGCATGGTATGTGGAATCGACTTCTGGCTAATGTCTTTCCTACCGACATTGACGTTCAGAAATTTAAGACGCATATCTATGCCAACGCAATGCACTGTATATATAGGGGACATCCCCTGCGTGTTGGTAACGTGAAAAAAGGTATGGTCTAAATCGGTTCATAACCTCCTATCCGATTTGGCTGAAATTTAGCATGAAGTGTTATATCAGTTCATAATCTGATATAGCCGCCATATAAACCAATCTTCCGAATAGACTTCTTAAGCCTCTAGAGGGCGCAATTCTTATTCGATTTGGCTGAAATTTTGCATGACGTTTTTCTTTATGTTTTCCATTAACTGTGCTAAGTATGGTTTAGATCGGTTCATAACCTGATATAACTGCCACTGACATTACCCGTGTTGTTATATGGTTCTGAGGTATGGGTAAGCAGACGAGGCAGTATTTGGAGTGTTTGAGAGAAAAATTCTTCGTAAACTTTATGGACCAGTTTGCTTTAATGGAGAATATATGCGTCGCATGAACCACGAGCTGTATTACGACGATAGCATAGCTACACGTATCAAAATACAACGGCTGGGTTGACTAGGCCATGCTATCAGAATGGATGAAGAAGCTCCAGAAAACACAGTGGTACACGCAAACCGGGACGACCAAAAGCCCGATGGAAAGATCAAGTGATGGAAGACGCCTTGAAACTTGCTGTCAAGGATTTTAGAAAGAGCGTAAAAGATCGAAGCGCTTGGCTATTCTACGTTCGGCAAGTGGAACAAATGTTTTGTCATAGCCCATTAAAGTAAAGTAAAGTTTGCGATCCTTAATTATACCCAACACCGAAGGATGGGGGTATATTGATTTTGACATTCCGTTTACAACACATCGAAATATCCTATTCCGACCAATTCCTATCAAGTACATATATAATGGTCAGCGTAAAAATCTAAGACGATCCAGCCATGCCCGTCCGTCCGTCTGTTGAAAACCCGCTACATTCTTTAAAAATAGAGATATTGAGCTGAAACTTTGCACATATTCTTTTTTGTCCATAAGCAGGTTAAGTTCGAAGATGAGCTATATCGGACTATATTTCCAAATAGCCCCCATATAGACCGATCCGCCGATTTAGGGTCTTAGGCCCATAAAAAGGCGCATTTATAATCCGATTTCACAGAAATTATATGCAACGACTTCTGTTGGGCCCTTCGACATCCTTCTTCAATTTAGCCCAGATCGGTCCAGATTTGGATATAGCTGCCATATAGACCGATTTCTCGATTTAAGGCTTTGGACCCATAAGAAGCGCATTTATTGCCTGATGTCGCCGATATTTGGGACAGTGAGTTATGTTAGGCCGTTCGATATTCTTCTTCAATTTAGTCTAGATCGGTCCAGATTTGTATATAGCTGTCATATAGACCGATCTCTCGATTTAAGGTTTTGAGCCCATAAAAGGCGCATTTATTTTCCGATTTTGCCAAAATTTGGGACAGTAAGTTGTGTTAGGCACTTCGATATCTTTCTTCAATTTGGCTCAGATCGGTCCAGATTTGGATATGGCTGCCATGTAGACCGATCTCTCGATTTAAGGTTTTGGGCCATAAAAGGCGCATTTATTGTCCGATTTCGCCGAAATTCGGGGCAGTGAGTTGTGTTAGGCTCCTCGACATTTTTCTGAAACTTGGCCCGAATCGGTCCAGATTTGGATATAGCTGTCATATAGACCGATCTCTCGATTTAAGGCTTTGGGCCTATAAAAGGCGCATTTATGTCCGATTTTGCCAAAATTTGGGACAGTGAGTTAAGTTAAGCCCCTCGATATTTTTCTGCAATATGGTACAGATTGGTTCAGATTTAGATATAGCGGCCATATAGACCGACCTCTCGATTTAAGGTTTTGGGGTCATAAAAGGCGCATTAATTGTCCGATTTCCCCGAAATTTGGAACAGTGAGTTGTGTTAAGCTCCTCGACATTTTTCTGAAACTTGACCCAAATCGGTCCAGATTTGGATATAGCTGCCATATAGACCGATCTCTCGATTTAAAGTCATGGCTCCATAAAAGGCACATTTATAATCCGATTTTACTGAAATTTGACACAGTGACTTATGTTAGGCTTTTTGATATCCGAGTCGTATATGTTTCATATCGGTGTATTTGTAGATACAGCTACTAAAAAAAATCAATTGAACAATGACTTGTACTTATTAGTATTTGGTGCTAAGCGGATCATATTTCAATATAGCTGCTATGGGGCATAAGGTATGAATTTTTCGCCGGATTTTGACGAAAAGTGATTTACATATATACCCGAGGTGGTGGGTATCCAAAGTTCGGCCCAGCCGAACTTAACGCATTTTTACTTGTTTTTAATTAAGAAATAATTTTATTAAATTTTATTTTATAGCCATAGCATTCAAATATTGTGTAATCTTGTGTTAATATCACAAGCAAACACAAAGCCATACATATGTAGGCAGGCGCACGCCACGATGAAAAAATATTAGGGTGTGCATTTAGTTTTCTGTAATTACAAACAAGTAAATGTGTGCTTAGTTCGGCCGGGTCGAATCTTGCGAATCCACCACCATGGATTCTGCTAAAGTATGGGAGTTATATTTGATTATAAAACGATTTGGACTATATTTGGCACAGTTGTTGGAAGTCATAACAGAACACTGCATACAAAATTTCAGCCACATCGGACAAAAATTGGGCCTTCCAGGGGCTCAGGAAGTCAAATCGGGAGATCGCTTTAATTCTCATAGCCGTAGTGGTTGCCTCACACCTAATCTGTATGTCAATGGGTCGGATATCTAGAATAGTCTCCGTTGCCCTAGTGGGCGTGGCCCTCATCGCTCCAGCTATGCTAAGACAACATGTTCTCTGAACCTGTTTAGACCGTACTTGGCGCAGTTGTTGGTAGTCATACAGAACACTATGTGCAAAATTTCAGCCAAATCGGATAAAAATTACAGCTTCCAGAGGCTCAAGATGTCAAATAGGGAGTTCGCTTTATATGGGAGCTATATCCAAATCTGAACTGATATGGTCCATTTTCAATCCCCAACGACCTACATCAATATGAAGTATCTGTGCAAAATATCAAGCAGCTAGCTTTACGTGTTCGACCGCGTATCGTGATTTTGACAGGCGGACGGACGGGCGGACATGGCTAGTTCGACTCAGAATGTCGAGTTGATCAAGAATTTATATACGTTATGGTGTCCTAGATCAATATTTCGAGGTGTTACAAACCGAATGATTAGATTAGTATACTAACATCCTAGGGTGGTGGGTATACAAAATTACATGAGTTATAGTATATCTTCATACGAATGGAAGCGTCTATGTAATTGGCTCTAAAAGCATTTCCCGACAACATTACCCAGAATTTTCAGATTTTCTTAATATTTCTTTTCAAAGTTTACATCAAAGCTGCATTTGTTATAAACTCTGTCGCCTGAATGACCCTAATATTGAAGTAGCCCAATTAAGTATATTTAAATTATGTTCCTTTAGCACTTGGAGTTTACCTGCTGGCACGGTCAGTCGTTTACCTACCGTCAATGTGGGCTGGAAAACATGTTTTAATTTCGATGTTGGTCTCATTAAAATTTACCAAAGCCTTTTGCTCAGAGAAATACTATCAAAGTGCAGCCAAAAAAAAAAATATTTGCATGTTAATGCAATTTTTGCCAGTTTGTTGTTTGTATTAAATTGTACAAAGTACTTGTACAAAGATTGCGTCATATTTGAATGACGCTTGATTTGTACAATGGATATACTATCGATATCTTTTTGATTTGTTTACATATTATGTGAATATACAAAATCAACAAATCGATACAAATATGTCATATTTGTATTGTGGTGTTGTGTCAGATTTAAGAACACTTTTCAATAGAATGTCTTTATCGATGCAACTCAGCATCCGTTCATATAGGCATACAGCCTACACTCATGCTTGTATGACAAAATAAAAGATTTTTGGATAAAAATTTAGACGAGTAGCACATTTATTTAAGTTATGATGAAGGTCATATTATAGCAGATTATTTATTGTAGATAGGAAAATGTTTTCAGAAAATTTTAATTATAGGGCTGCTTTATTATTTGGCATACTCGTGTTGGAATAGAAATATTTCATAGCCATATGGCAAGTGTGCTGAAACAAAATTTGAAACTTTGATTTATTATATCCACCACCGTAGGATTGGGGGTATATTCATTTAGTCATTCCGTTTGCAAAACATCGAAATATCAATTTCCGACCCTACAAAGTATTGGGTTGCCCAAAAAGTAATTGCGGATTTTTCATATAGTCGGCGTTGACAATTTTTTCACAGCTTGTGACTTTGTAATTGCATTCGTTCTTCTGTCAGTTATCAGCTGTTACTTTAAGCTTGCTTTAGAAAAAATTGTAAAAAAGTATATTTGATTAAAGTTCATTCTAAGTTTTATTAAAAATGCAGTTACTTTCTTTTAAAAAATCCGCAATTACTTTTTGGGCAACCCAATATATATATTTTGGATCGTCGTAAAATTCTAAGACGATATGACGATGTCCGTGTGGCTGTCCGTCTGTTGTAATCACTCTACAGCCTTCAAAAATTGAGATATTGAGCTGAAATTTGGTCCACATCGGACCATATTTGGATATAGCTGCTATATAGACCGATTTTCCAATAAAGGGTCTAATACCCATATTTGCTTCATTTTTTATTTTGATGAAATTTGAAACAGCGAGCAGTTTTAGGGCTTCCGACATCTGACCCAAATTTGGTCCATATCGGACTTTATTTATATATAGCTGCCATATATACCGATCTGCCGATAAAGGGTCTAAAGCACATAAAAACTTTATTTATTACTCGATTTCACTGAAATTTGAAAAAGAGGATTATCTTAAGCCTCCTGATATGGATCAAATCGCACTATATTAAGGCATAGCTGCCATATAGACCGATCTCCAGATAAAGGGTCTAAAGCCCATAAAAGCTTTATTTTTTTACCGATTTCGCTGAAATTTGAAACAGACGATTAATTTAAGCCACCTAATATCTGACACAACTATGGATCAAACCTGACTATATTTAGGCATAGCTGCCATATAGACCGATCTCCAGATAAAGGGTTTAAAGCCCATAAAAGCTTTATTTTTTTACCGATTTCGCTGAAATTTTAAACATTGAGTTGTTTTACACCTCCTAACATAGGACCTAAATATGGTTCAGATCGCACTATATTTAGATATAGCTGCCATATGGACCGATCTCCCGAATTAAGGGTCTGAAGCCCATAAAAGCTTTATTTATTACCCGATTTCGCTGATATTTGAAACAGTAAGTAGTTATACGCTCCTCATATAGGACCCATATATGGTTCAGATCGCACTATATTTAGATATAGCTGTCATATAGACCGATCTCCAGATAAAGGGTCTTAAGCCCATAAAAGCTTTATTTATTACCCGATTTCGCTGAAATATGAAACATTGAGTAGTTTTACACCTCCTAACATAGGACCCAAATATGGTTCAGACCGCACAATATTTGGATATAGTTGCCATATGCGCCGATCTCCCGATTAAGGGTCTGAAATCCATAAAAGCTTTATTTATCACCCGATTTTGCTGATATTTGAAACAGAGGATTAATTTAAGCCACCTAATATCTGACACAACTATGGATCAAACCTGACTATATTTAGGTATAGCTATCATATAGACCGATCTCCTGATAAAGTGTCTAGAGCCCATTAAAGCTTTAATTTTTAACCGATTTCGCTGAAATTTGAAACATTGAGTAGTTTTACACCTCCTAACATAGGACCCAAATATGGTTCAGATCGCACTATATTTAGATATAGCTGTCATATGAACCGATCTCCCGAATTAAGGGTCTGAAGCCCATAAAAGCTTTATTTATTACCCGATTTCGCTGATATTTGAAACAGAGGATTAATTTAAGCCACCTAATATCTGACACAACTATGGATCAAACCCGACTATATTTAGGTATAGCTATCATATAGACCGATCTCCTGATAAAGTGTCTAGAGCCCATGAAAGCTTTAATTTTTAACAGATTTCGCTGAAATTTGAAACATTGAGTAGTTTTACACCTCCTAACATAGGACCGAAATATGGTTCAGATCGCACTATATTTAGATATAGCTGTCGTATGAACCGATCTCCCGATTAAGGGTCTGAAGCCCCTAAAAGCTTTATTTATTACCCGATTTCGATGAAATATGAAACATTGGGTAGTTTTGCGCCTCCTAATATAGGGCCCAAATGTGGTTCAGATCGGACTTTATTTAGATATAGCTGTCATATAGACCATTCTGCCGATAAAGGGTCTGAAGCCAATAAAGGCTCTATTTATTACCCGATTTCGCTGAAATTTGAAACAGTGGGTAGTCTTAGTTCTCCCGACATCCTTAATCCCTGCCGATTAAGGGTCTAAAGCTCATAAAAGCTTTATTTTTTACTCGATTTCGCCGAAATTTAAAATACGAAATTCAACAGTGACTTATATTAATTAGACCACTCAATATCCGTGTCGATTTGGGTGCATAAGTTGTGCAATTCTCACCGGATTGTGGCGAAAGGGGTTTTACATATAAACCCGAGGTGGTGGGTATCCAAAGTTCGGCCCGGCCGAACTTAATGCCTTTTTACTTGTTTTTATTTTATTTCAATTCAGCCAAAAAATCGATAAAATAAAAGGTTGGCAAAATTTCTTAAGGAAAAGGAAATTCCCTTTCTTTCGCTTAAAATGATTTTTTACTATGTTCTTGCTTTGGTCCTAGGACGTGTAAACTATGCCGTTAATGACTTGCCTGAAACACATTTCAATGTTCTCACCAGCATCCACTACCATTCCACATCTACTATACGCAAAAACCTAAAACGTTTGGGACTTTTTACAACAACAAAAAATACTTTTTTTTACGAAGTTTTTCTTTTATTGTAACTGTGTAAAGTTTCGCTTAAACATATCAAACGTTAGCCATAAACATAGCATTATCGCACGTAACAAACTTTGTTTATTGTAAACCTTTTAGCAGCTTCTCCCACGGTAAAATTACCTTTCTTTTGTTGCAAAACCAAAAACTTTTTAAAGACAAAAATGTAACGATAGCTGCAAATGATTATTTGTTTACCTCACCAATAATTATTCCCTGTGTTTCTCCTATCAGAGATAAAAAGTGTGTATTTGACCATATAGACCAGTGATCTTCAACAAGTGAAAGCATGCTAAGTTCCGCCCGGCCGTATCTTATATACCCTCCACCATGGTTCGCATTTGTCGAGTTCTTTTCCCGGTATCTCTTTTAAGGCAAACATTTGATAAAAGGAAAGAACTATTATAATACTGGAGCTATAATATCAAGTTATCGTCCTATTCGGACCATAATTCAATTGAATGTTGGAGACCATAGTAAAAGTGGTTGTGTAAAATTTCAGCCAATTCAATTAAAACAAGTAAAAAGGCGTTAAGTTCGGCCGGGCCGAACTTTGGATACCCACCACCTCGGGAATATATGTAAACCACCTTTCATCAAAATTCGGTGGAAATTTCATACCTTATGTCCCATATCAGTTATATCAAAATATGTTCCGATTTGGACCAAATACTAAAGTACACTAGCTATATCTAAAAATAAACCGATCTGAACCATATACGACACGGATGTCGAAAAGCCTAACATAAGTCACTGTGTCAAATTTCAGTGAAATCGGATTATAAATGGGGCCAAGACCTTAAATCGCGATATCGGTCTATATGACAGCTATATTCAAATCTCGACCGATCTGGGCCAAATTGAAGAAGGACTTCGAAGAGCCTAACCAAACTCACTGTCTCAAATTTCAGCGACATCGGACAATTAATGCGTCTTTTATGGCCCCAAAACCTAAAACGTAGATATCGGTCAATATGGCAGCTATATCCAAATCTGAACCGATCTGTGCGATATTGCAGAAGTATGTCAAGGGGTTTAACTTAACTCACTGTCCCAAATTTTGGCGACATCGGATAATAAATAAGCATTTTATGGGCCCAAAACCATAAATCAAGAAATCGGTCTATATGGCAGCTATATCCAAATCTGAACCGATCTGGGCCAAATTGAAGAAAGATGTCGAAAGGAATAACACAACTCACTGTCCCAAATTTCAGCAAGATCGGATAATAAATGTAGCTTTTATGGGACTTAGACCCTAAATCGGACGATCGGTCTATATGGCAGCTATATCCAAATCTGGACCGATCTGAGCCAAATTCACGGAGGATGTCGAAGGGCCTAACACAACTCACTGTACCAAATTTCAGCAAAATCGGATAATAAATGTGGCTTTTATGGGCCTAAGACCCTAAATTGGCATATCGGTATATATGGCAGCTATATCCAAATCTGGACCGATCTGAGCCAAATTCACGGAGAATGTCAAATGGCTTAACACAACTCACTGTCCCAAATTTCAGCAAAATCGGATAATAAATGTGGCTTTTATGGGCCTAAGACCCTAAATCGGCGGATCGGTCTATATGGGGGCTGTATGAAGATATAGTCCGATATAGCCCATCTTCGAACTTAACCTGCTTATGGACAAAAAAAGAATCTGTGCAAAGTTTCAGCTCAATATCTCTATTTTTAAAGGCTGTAGCGTGATTTCAACAGACAGACGGACGGACATGTCTAGATCGTCTTAGATTTTTACGCTGATCAAGAATATATATACTTTATAGGGTCGGAAATGGATATTTCGATGTGTTGCAAACGGAATGACAAAATGAATATACCCCCATCCTTCGGTGGTGGGTATAAAAAAGGGGCTCAAGAAGTAAAATAGGGAGATCGGTTTATATGGGAGCTGTATGAGACTATAGACCGATCCAGACCATAATTGACACACATGTTGAAGTTCATGAGAGAAGTCGTTGTACAAAAGTTCAGCCAAATCGGATAATAATTGCTACCTCTAGAGGCTCAGACAAGTATTGTGCTCTCTAGTGCAGCTATATCAGGTTATGGACCGATTTGAACCATACTTAGCATAGTTGTTGGAAGTCATAACAAAACACCTCATGGAAAATTTCAGCCAAATCGGATAAGAATTGCGCCCTGTAGAGGCTGAAGAAATCAAATACCCAGATCGGTTTCTATGACAGCTATATCAGGTTATGGACCGATTTGAACCACACTTAACACAGTTGGTGGAAATCGTAACAAAACACCTCACAGAACACTATGAGCAAAGTTTCAGCCAAATCGAACAAAAATCGTGGATTGTAAGGGATAAAGGTGTCAAATAGGGAGATCGGTTTATATGGGAGCTATATCAGGTTTTCGACCGATTTGGACCGTACTTGGCACAGTTGTTGGAAGTCATAACAAAAACACCACATGCAAAATTGAAGCCAAATCGGAAAAAAATTGCGCCCTCTAGTGACTCAAGAAGTCAAAATACAAGATAGGTTTATAGGGCAGATATAGCAAAATACGGACCGATATGTCCCATTAATGGGTTGCCCAAAAAGTAATTGCGGATTTTTTAAAAGAAAGTAAATGCATTTTTAATAATACTTAGAATGAACTTTAATCAAATATACTTTTTTTACACTTTTTTTCTAAAGCAAGCTAAAAGTAACAGCTGATAACTGACAAAAGAAAGAATGCAATTACAGAGTCACAAGCTGTGAAAAAATTTGTCAACGCCGACTATATGAAAAATCCGCAATTACTTTTTGGGCAACCCAATACAAACCTAACCGACCTACACTAATAAGAAGTATTCGCGCAAAATTTCAAGCGGCTAGCTTTACTCCTTCGAAAGTTAGTGTGCTTAAGACAGACAGACGGACGGACATGGCTAGATCGACTTTAAATGACATGACGATACTTTGTGGAGTCTCAGAGGAATATTTCGAGGAGTTACAAGCAGAATGTAACTACGGTGGAGGGTATACAAATATTCGCAATTTTGCACATTACAGTGTATGTAGACGAGAGAGTAATCCCAAGCACGCCCATGGGCACAAACATTTTGTTATGTTTAATGACAAAAATCATTAGAGCAACTGAAAACCCATTCTAGGTACAAGGGTACAAAAGGTTGGGTACAAAACCCAACAATAATTTTATACACTGTTTGACAATATTTACGCGATAAAGATAACTCCATCCCAAAGTTGGTATTTAAGTGTGTGAAAACAAAAACTCCCACAAGTATTTCATACACACCACCATAGGATGGGGGTATACTAATCTAGTCAATCCGTTTGTAACTCCTCGAAATATTCGTCTAAGACCCGATAAAGTATACATATATATTCTCGATTGCCTCGACGTTCTAAGTCGATCTAGCCATTTCCGACCGTCCGTCTCTCGAAATCACGATAGCGGTCGAACGCGTAAAGCTGGCCGCTTGAAATTTTGCACGGATACTTCCTATTTAAGTAGGTCATTAGGAATTGCAAATGGACTATATCGGTTCAGATTTAGATATAGCTGCCATATAAACCGATCTCTCGATTTGACTTCTTGAGCCCCTAGAAGCCGCAATTTTTTTCCGATTTGGCTTCAATTTTGCATGTGGTGTTTTTGTTATGACTTCTAACAACTGTGCCAAGTACGGTCCAAATCGGTCGAAAACCTGATATATATCTCCCATATAAACCGATCTCCCTATTTGACACCTTTATCCCTTACAATCCACGATTTTTGTTCGATTTGGCTGAAACTTTGCTCATAGTGTTCTGTTATGACTTGCAACAACTGTACCAACTACGGTCCAAATAGGTCTATAACCTGATATGCCTCCAATATAAACCGATCTTCCGATTTGACTTCTTGAGCCACTGGAAGCTGCAATTTTGTTCGTTTTGGCTGAAATTTTGCGTATAGTAATTGAGGCTTCAATTGTCTCAAGAAGTCATATCGGGATATCGGTACTTAGAGGGGCCCATATCACCATAATGACCGATTCAGATAAAACTTGCCACTGATGTTGTATTATAAGTCATAAGATTGGTTTTAGGGTAAAATTTCAACCAAATCAGGTGAAATTAAGGTTTCTAGGGTATCAAAAAGTCAAATTCGGGGATCAGTTATATGGGGTCTATACTTGTTTATAGTCCGACTCGGATCATATAAGGCATGCATGTTGAAAGTCATAACATAAGTCTTTGTTCGTAATTTCATTCAATTCGGATGAAAATTGAGTTTCCATAAGAAATGTGCCGTCTAGGACTCAAGAAGTCATATCAGGAGATCGGTTTATATGGCAGCTATATAAGGATATGAACCGATTTGGACCATACTTAGCAGAGTTGTTGGACATAAAACACCTCAAGCTAAATTTCAGTGCCCTCTAGAAGCTCAAGAAGTCAAATCGGGGGATCGGTATATGGGGGCTATATCAGGTTATAGACTGATTTAGACCATAGTTAACACAGTTGTTGGATGTTATACCAAAATGATATTTGTAAAATTTCATCCAAATCGTATAAGAATTGTGCCCTCTAGTAGCTCAAGAAGTCTAATAGGGAGACTGGTTTATATGGCGGCTATAGCATCATGTCGACTGACTTAGGCCATACAGACACACGTGTTGAAAGTCATACCAAAACGATATGTGCAAAATTTCAGCCAAATCGGATAAGAATTGTGCCCTCTAGAAGCTCAAGAAGTCTAATCGGGAGATCAGTTATAAGTCGAACCAAAACACGTCATACAAAATTTCAGCCAAATCGTTTTATATTTTTGCCTGTGTTACTAAAGCTGTGCTTATTCCATACTCAATAGCAAAGTTTTAAAATTCAACAGATTGAAGTCTCCATCCTGCTACTGTAGTTTTTCCTTTATATGGATTTAGGTCTTTTACATTTGAACTTAATTGCATTCCAACACGCTGCAAAGAAAAATGCATGAATAATTCCACACATGGCTTCTATATAGAGTTCAAAAGTAATCTGAGGGAATGGGGGGAAGAAAAACCCGAACCCCAAAATAACTTCGATTGATTTATGCCTAGCTTTCTGCCAATCACTCGACCGACATCACTTTTTTCTTTAATGCCACCACAGAAAACTCTTCCGCCAATGAGATGAGTACACTGAATGACGGTGGCGCATACATACCAAAAAGCTTCATTTAAAATTTTGTGCAAATTCATATCGAAATTAATATTCGCACTTTAAGAGACCGCATTCATACGTTGTAAAGATGACGCTTTACTTCTACCAACAAAGAAGAGAGGCACAACGGTGACGAGCACTTAAAAACATAAGTGTACCCAAAGGCAGCGGCAGGTATTTTGTTACTTTTTTCTACACTTAAAGGGGGCTTAAATGAAAAGGGCGGTTGATTTCTAAAATGACTTAAGTCATAATTTTTATACCCACGAACGAAAGACTGAGCGTGATTTCAACAGACAGACGGACGGACATGGCTAGATCGTCTTAGGTTTTTACGCTGATCAAGAATATATATACTTTATAAGGTCGGAAATAGATATTTCGATGTGTTACAAACGTATTGAGAAAATGAATATACCCCCATTCATTTTCTCAGTACGTTTGCAACACATCGAAATATCCATCTCCGACCCTATAAAGTATATATATTTCTGATCAGCGTAAAAATCTAAGACGATCTAGCCATGTCCGTCCGCCTGTCTGTTGAAATCGCGCTACACTCATTACAAATAGAGATATTGATCTGAAACTTTGCACAGATTCTTTTTTTGTCCATAAACTGGTTAAGTTCGAAGATGGGCTATATTGGACTATATCTTGATATAGCCCCCATATAGACCGATCCGCCGATTTAGGGTCTTAGGCCCATAAAAGCCACATTTATTATCCGATTTTGCTGAAATTCGGGACAGTGAGTTGTGTTAGGCCCTTCAATATCCTTCGTCAGTTGGACCCAGATCGGCCCCGATTTGGATATAGCTGCCATATAGACCGATCTTTCGATTTAGCTCAGATTGTTTCAGATTTGGACATATAGACCGATCCGTCGATTTAGGGCCGTAGGCCCATAAAAGCCAAATTTTATTATCTGATTTTGCTGAAATTTGGGACAGCAAGTTAAGTTAAGCCTCTCGATATTCTTTTGCGATATGGCACAGATCGGTCCAGATTTGGATATAGCTGCCATATAGACCGATCTCTCTATCTAAGGCTTTGGCCCCATAAAAGCCACATTTATTGTCCGATGTCGCCGAAATTTGGGACAGTGAGTTAAGTAAAGCCCCTCGACATTCTTCTGCGATATGGCACAGATTGGTCCAGATTTGGATATAGCTGCCATATAGACCGATCTCTCGACTTAAGGTTACGCGGCCAAAAAAGGCTCATTTATTTTGCGATTTTGCCAAAATTTGGGACAGTTAGATATGTTAGGCCCTTCAACGGCCTTCTTCAATTTGGTCCAGATCGGTCCAGATTTGGATATAGCTGCTATATAGACCGATCTCTCGATTTAAGGTTTTGGGCGCATAAAAGGCGCAATTATTGTTCGATATCGCCGAAATTTGGGACAGTGAGATAAGTTAAGCCCCTCGACATTCTTCTCCAAGATGGCACAGATCGGTTAAGATTTGGATATAACTGCCATATAGACCGATCTCTTGATTTAAGGCTTTTTACCCATAAAAGGCGCATTTATTGTCCGATTTTGCCAAAATTGGGACAGGGAGTTGTGTTAGGCCCTTCGATAACCTTCTTCAATTTGGCTCAGATCGGTCCAGATTTGGATATAGCTGCCATATAGACCGATCTCTCTATCTAAGGCTTTGGCCCCATAAAAGCCACATTTATTGTCCAATGTCGCCGAAATTTGGGACAGTGAGTTAAGTTAAGCCCCTCGACATTCTTCTGCCATATGGCACAGATCGGTCCAGATTTGGATGTAGCTGCCATATAGACCGATCTCTCGATTTAAGGTCTTGGGCCCATAAAAGGCGCATTTATTGGCCGATTTTGCTGAAATTCGGGACAGTGAGTTGTGTTAGGCCACTCGACATCTTTCTTCAATTTGGCCTAGATTGGTCCAGATTTGCATATAACTGCCATATAGACCGACCTCTTGATTTAAGGTCTTGGGCCCATAAAAGGCGCATTTATTGTCCGATTTCACCGAAATTTGGGACAGTGAGTTTTGTTAGGCTCTTCGACATTTTTCTGCAATTTGGCCCAAATAGGTCCAGATTTGCATATAGCTGCCATATAGACAGATATCTTGATTAAAGTCTTGGGCCCATAAAAGGTGCATTTATAATCCAATTTCACTGAAATTGTACACAGTGACTTATATTAGGCTTTTCGACATCCTTGTCGTACATGGTTAAGATCGGTTTATTTTTAGATATACAACAGCTACTAAACAGATCAATAATTTGTTATACACAATTGAACGTACTTATTAATATTTGGACCAAATCGGAACATATTTCGATATAGCTGCTATGGGGCATAAGGTATGCATTTTTCAACGGATTTTGAAGAAAGGTGGTTTACATAAATACCCAAGGTGGTGGGTATCCAAAGTTCGGCCCGGCCGAACTGAACGCCTTTTTACTTGTTTTTGTTTGCAGAACTAAGTTGATATTTACTGATTTAAAATTTTGTTGGTCTTTTAGGGCGAGGATCATATTTTCCTCCATAATGTACGTAATGATCAAAAAATGCTTTGGAACATGAGGATATCTCACACCAACCTGGTATGGCCCGTTTTGACCTCATGGTTAAGCAAGTCATCATTATATACCCTTAGATGGGAAAAGCCGTACAAAGACGTTATTGTGAGAAATGAGTCTACGAAATGAACACACCAGCCAAGTTTGACTGATTCTTTATGTTTGCCTCTAATGGCTAGTCATAAATTTTTATCATTACTTCATTTCTCCCAAAGGGCAGAGAGTCGAGCTAATATTACTTTTTTCAATTTCACACTATTTTATTTTTGTTGACTTAGCTCTTTTTCAAAATTTTTCCTTGTTTATATGCAAAGTTTCAATTGCTTGAAAAAATCCACCTTTGATGCCATTAACCCCTTTCGTTTTTAACTTGGAATGATTTAATTTAAATGAAAATATTTTAAATTATTCTCAGTAGAATAGAAATTTCTCAGTCTTTGTGTGAAATATAAATTTATATATGACCATAACAATGTGGGACATTTCGCCATATGGCCTGTTTTAAAATTATAGGAGTGAATTTTTCTATTGACACTTTTTTGTACAAAGTTGGAAAAAAGTCCACATGTACATATGTCAGTCACATTACATAATCTATCTCTATGTGCCTACATGAGTAGTTAATTTGTTAGTCTAAAGATTAAAATATTAATTAAAATTCATGGTTATTGTGAACATCATAGCTCATATTCTTTTTTGCCTATGGCATTATCTAAGAGATAAGAAGTCACAATGGAGGTTACGTTTATTTTGCATAGAATTTTCCTTTGAGGTTTATGCAAATGCCGTGAGTAGTAAGAAAAGCCCAAAGGCTGTTAAAAAAGAAAATGAAAAAGGTGAATGCAGGGGACATGGAGGCATATGACAGAAAAAGTTTAAATTATTTGTTTAAAATTTAACAAGTAAGAGCGTGCTAAGTCCGACCGGACCGAATCTTGGGAACCCACCACCATTGGGAACTCACCACCAAATTTAGTTGAAGGGCTTTATTTTATTCTAACTTCTGTTAAACCAGTAAAAATTAAGCTTCTAGGAACCGAACAAGGATGATCGAGAGACCAAGGATGTTGAAAGTCATAACAGAACACAGCATCCAAAATTTCAGGCAAACCGGACAAAAATTGCGGGTTGTAAGGGTTCAAGAAGTCAAATCGGGAAATCGGTTTATATGGGAGCTATATCAGGTCGGCAGAGTTGTTGAAAGTCATAACAGAACAATACATGCAAAATTTCAGCCAAATCGGATAAAAATTTCGGCTTTCAGAGGCTTAAGAAGTCAAATCGGGAGATTGGTTTATATGGGGGCTATATCGAAATCTGAACCGATATGGCCCATTTGTAATTCCCAACGACCTACATCAATTTTGAGTATCTGTGCAAAATGCGTTCGAACGCTAGCAGTATGCGTTCGAACGCTATCGTGATTTCGATAGACGGCTAGATCGATTCAAAAGGTCAAGACGATCGAGATTGAGAACCGGGACCGCTCCGCTGCGCCTTCTTTTACTTTATATGGAGCAAAATTTTCCTTTGAATATTTATCTTCGACAATTAAAGAGCTTTTAGTGTAATACCTTGCTACGAAAGTAGTATATCGCTTGACTAACAGTTTAACAATATAAGTGCCTTTATCTGAATCCTGCATGATCTTTATTGGTCTACGAATTTAAGTTTGAATGTAAGGTGTACTCCATTCTTATTGTAAAATACTTAATTTCAGCCCGATATTCTCATGTTGTCTGATTTAGGGGCGTTTTCGGGGATGAGGTGGTCGCCTAGACACTTGGCCCTGAAAAAATAGCAGCATCGTGCTCTTCTCTCAAATACCACTTATTTAAGCCCCATATTACCCATATTAAGGGGGTGTTTACAGGATGAGGCGTCCCTCAAACACATGGCCCCAAAATTGGTTATCAAATTCGTTTTTAGCGAATTTTCATTTGAGCCACCTATTGGCATGGTCTAAAAAGGTTTACCCTTTTGGGGGTGTTTTGGGGAAGGGGTAATGCCATAAATACATGGTTTTACATTTGGTTATCAAATTCGTAGTTTACTCCCAAAAACCTTTATTTGAATGGAAATTGCTGTTTGTGGGGTATTTTGGGAAAGGAGTAGAATCCCAGAAAATTGGTCCCGAAAGTGGGTATCAATTGTTGCTCTGCCCCCCCCCCCAATACTTTTCATTTAAGCCCCACATTTACATGGTCGGTAAATATGCCCGATTTAGAGGTATTTTGGGGAGTGAGGTGGTCCCCCAAACACTAAGCCCTAAAAATACGTGCTCTATTCTCATATATCATTATTTGAAACCCACATAGCCATTGGATACCACATTCATTTAAATCCCACATTGCAAAAGCCAGCAAATGTGTCCGATATAGGATATTGGGCCCTAAAAACTATGATTATCGAGCTCCACTATCTTAAAGATCCAAATTGTCTTGGTGAGCAAATACGTCCTATTTGGGGGTTGTTATGGTGGTTTCACGTCCCCTAGACAGTTGGTCCCAAATGTTATATCAGATTCAGATCTACTCCCAAATACCTTTGATTAAGCCCCATTTTTCCCATAGTCGGCAAACATGACCGGTTTTGGGGGTGTTTTTGGGGATGGGGCGACCACTCAGTGATTTGGCCTAGAAAATATATATCAAATTCCTGTTCTACTCTAAAAAACATCTAATTTAAGCCTCATATTGCAATGGTCAGCAAATACTTCCTATTTGGGCGGTGTTATGGGGGTGGGGTTGCCCCATAGACACTTTTCCCGAATATTGATATCAGATTTGTGCTTTACTTCTAAAGACTTTTCATTTGAGCCCCATATTGGTATGGTCGCAAATTTATCATCTTTGGGGGATGTTCTCGAGGATGGGCGGCCCCCATACACTTGGTCCCAAATCTGGGTATCAGATTCGTATTCTACACTCACATACCTTTTATTTAAGCCCCATACTGCCATGGTCAATAAATAAGTCTTGATTGGGGGGTGGGGGGGGGTCTTTTGGGGTGAACCTCCACAAACTGATGGGGGTGATTGGTCTATATATATATATTTGGTAAGTTTTGGGGGTGGGGCGGGCACCCTAGGTACCCCTGCCGAAATTTGGATACCAGATGTTTGTTTTTAGGTTACTATGAGAGAGCACACAAAATTTGGCTTAAATCGCATCACCCATTTCCAAGATCTGTCGTTTCTGAAAATTAGGGTTAAGGGGAGGGTCCGCGTTTATGGGCTTCAGTCCAATTATCGGCAGATCGGTCTATATGGCAGCTATATCTAAATATAGACCGATTTAATCCACATTTAGGTCAGATATTAGGACGCTTAAGAAAACTTTCTGTTTCAAATTTCAGCGAAATGGGGTAATAAATAAAGCTTTTATGGGCTTCAGACCCTTTATCGGCAGATCGGTATATATGGTAGCCATATATAAACATAGTCCGATAGGGACCATATTTGGGTCAGATGTCGGGGGGCCTAAAACTACTCACTGTTTCAAATTTCAGCGAAATCAGATGGAAAATAAGGTTTTATGGGCATTAGACCCTTTAACGGAAAATCGGTCTATATAGCAGCTATATTCGAATATGGTAACAGCGTGCATCAAAAAGACGTATCTGTGCCAAATTTCAGCTCAATATCTCAATTTTTGAAGGCTCTAGAGTGATCACAACAGACGGACGGACAGACGGATAGACGGACAGACACACGGACATCGTTAAATCGTCTTAGAATTTTACCACGATCCGAAATATGTAGGAAATTGATATTTCGATGTGTTGCAAACCGAATGACTAAATTAATATACGCCCTATCCTGCGGTGGTGGGTATAAAAATTCAAATAAATTGACACAGTTCAAATATTTTCAAGCTTATTTAACATCCAAACGAATAATCAATTAACCGCCCTCATTATTCGAAGATGTACAGGAGTCAGAATGAAGTTCGGAAAATCTACCAAAGAATTAAACATCTAACTGAGGGCTTTGGTGCAGGCACATCCTCCTGCAGAGACAAAGAAGGAAATCTGGTAACTGACACAGATAACATGCTAAGGATATGGAAAGAACATTTTACCCAACTGCTAGTTTGCGATGTTGGCGGCGAAGAGGATACCGCAGAACCAATCCCTGATGATGGTATAGAATGTTTACCTCCTAGTCAGAATGAGGTCCAAGTAGCAGTGACCCGACTAAAGAACAACAAGGCAGCAGGAGCCGACGGGTTACCCGCTGAACTATTTAAGACCGGAGGCGACACGCTGATAAGGCGTATGCATCAGCTTATCTGCGCAATCTGGCTAGAAGAACGCATACCCGATGATTGGAACCTCAGTATACTACGTCCCGTACACAAGAAAGGAGACAAGACGGAGTGTGCCAACTACAGAAGAATAAGTCTCCTCCCCATCGCATACAAGATACTCTCGAGCGTACTGTGTGAAAGAGTAAAACCTAAAGTCAATGAGATAATTGGGCCCTATCAATGCGGCTTTAGACCTGGTAAATCCACCCTAGACCAGATATTCACTCTGCGCCAAATCCTGGAAAAGACCCGAGAAGGTCAAATCAACACCTACCATCTCTTTGTTGACTACAAAGCTGCCTTCGATACTCCTTTACGTTCAAAGGTATTTCAAGCCATGTCTGAGTTTGGTATCCCTGCAAAATTTATAAGACTCTGCAGGATGACATTTGCTGATACGCGTTCCTCAGTAAGAATAGGAAAGAATCTCTCCGAAGCATTTAATACCAATCTGTTTAACTCTAATCTCTTTACTATCCTGCTGGAGAAGATTATACGAGATGCAGATGTGAATAGACGTGGCACACTAATCACAAGAGAACACATGCTACTCGCCTATGCCGACGACATCGATATCATAGGTCCGTCACAGGAAGTAGTAACTGCAGCCTTTAAAAGAATCGAAAGAGAGTCAGTGAAAATGGGTCTGGCAGTAAATGGAGATAAGACGAAATGGATGGTTTCAACTTCCAAAACACCCCGTACATCCGAGCAGATAATAAAAAAGGGGGAAAGTTGGGAACCACAACTTTTAGATGGTCAGTAACTTTATTTACCTCGGCACCGCCGTAACCGAAACGTATGACACTAGTTTTGAGATAAAGCGAAGAATAATACTGGCAAACAGATGCTACTTTAGACTAAGCAAGCAATTAAGAAATAAGATCACCTCTCAACAGACGAAGATTACACTATACAAGACACTGATACTAACCGTGTTGTTATATGGTTCTGAGGCATGAGTACTTGTGAGAGCAGATAAGGCAGTGCTTGGAGTATTTGAGAGAAAGATTCTTTGTAAAATATATGGACCAGTTTGCGTAAATGGAGAATATAGGCGACATATGAACGACGATAGCATAGTTACACGCATCAAAATACAATGGCTGCGTTGTCTAGGTCATGTTGTCAGAATGGATGAAGAAGCTCCAGCAAAGAAGTCTTTTGAAGACAAAAACGCTGGTACACGCAAACCGGGAAGACCAAAAGCCCGATGGAAAGATCAAGTTGTGGGAGACACCTCGAAACTTGGTGTCAGAGATTTTAGAATGAGTGCAGAAGATCGAGGCGCTTGGAACGCTATTTTACGTTCGGCTAGTGGAACAAATATTCTGTCATAGCCAATTAAAGTAAAGTAAGTAAGTAAGTATTATTCGGTTATTCGTTTATTTGAAAATGTGTCAATATTCAATTGTTCGATTATTTGAAAGGCCATGATTATTCGGAATAACGATTAATCGAGCGATTAATGTAGTGTCATCCAAATAAGGTTACTTGAAGCATGATGATAACGATTCAAATTAAGGCTTCTTCCTCATCCTGAGTACTGCCAATTGAAATGTGCTTAAAACCCCTATACAAATGCTCACCTATTGTGGTATATAAAATGCAAAAACAATAAAATTGTGGTTTAATTGATAACAATACCTTTGTACAAGGTTTGAGACTGTATATTGCAAACTAATAATAATAAAATAGCAAATAATTACATAAAAAAACAAAGTGGTTGAAAATTTTTGTTAAACATGATACGTTGAAGATTCAAAGCTCCCTCCAACCACAAATGGTGCAAAAAATAAAAATTTAACCAGTTTGGATGTTTTTTTTTTTCTTTTTTAAATTTTGAATCTCCCCAAAAAGGTAGGTATGAGTGTTGAGTAGGTCATAACTACTACACTGTACTGTGAGAAGCTAGTCGGTAATAAGAGAATTTTATGGTAACACATGCATGTACTTGAATGTAGACACAAACCTCCACCGCAGTTACGAAACTTTATGAAACTTTTTTGTATGCTCATGTTTTCTACAAAATGAATCCCAACAAGTTCATAAACGTCGACATGCAAAAGAGAGGTTAGCAGACATTATGGTAGTTCAGAAGTTTAAACAGCTAATGAACATTTTCATTGAGGGTGTTACCAAATATTTGGGTTTGAAATAATTTTTGCGAACAAGATAGATAACAATTCAAAATGTGCCCAGTTCGGTCGGACCGAATCTTGGGAACTCACCACCATAGATTATACTAGAAAATTTACTCAAACAAACTTAGTGGAAGGGCACATGTGTACATTACGTACAAACTGTCTGCTAATTCATCCAAAAATTAAAGCTTCTTCTACGGCTCCAAGTAGAAGACTAGTCGGAATATTGGTTTATATTTTCATACCTATCACGGTTGTTGCAAGTCATAACAGAACATTATGTGCAACATTTCAGCCAAATCGGATAACAATTGCGACCTCCAGCGGCTCAAGATCTTTTCATCGCGACATCGCTATATATGACAGCTATATCCAAGAGCATAGCACATCGAAGAGCCTAGCACAGCTCACTGTGCCAAATTTCAGCGAATTCGGTTAAAAAATGCGTATTTTATGGGTCCAAGACCATAAATCAGGAGATCGGTAACATCCAAATACAGACCGATCTAGGCCATATTTGTATACTCACCACCGAAGGATGAGGGTATATTCATTTTGTCATTCCGTTTGCAACACATCGAAATATCCACTTCCGAGCCTATAAAGCATATATACTCTTGATCAGTGTAAAAATCTAAGACGATCTAGCCATGTCCGTCCGTCTGTCTGTTGAAATCACGCTACAGTCTTTAAAAATAGAGATATTAAGCTGAAAATTTGCACAGCTTCTTTTTTGTCCATATGCAGGTTATGTTCGAGATGGTGTATATCGGACTCTATTTTGATATAGGCCTCATATAGACTGATCCGCCGATTTAGGGTCTTAGGGTCTTAAAAACCACATTTTATATCCGATTTTGCTGAAATTTGGAACAGTGAGTTGTGTTAGGCTCTTCGACATCCTTCTTCAATTTGGCTCAGGTCGATACAGATTTGGATATAGCTGACATATAGACCGATCTCTCGATTTAAAGTCTTGGGTCGATAAAAGGCGCATTTATTGCCTGATTTTGAAAAAATTTGGGACAGTGAGTTGTGTTAGGCCCCCCAACATATTTTTACAATTTGGCCCAGATCGGTCCAGATTTGGATATAGCCGCCATATAGACCGATCTCTCGATTTAAGGTTTTGGGCCCATAAAAGGCGCATTTGTAGTCCGATGTCGTCGAAATTTGGGACAGTTTGTTAAGTTAGGCCTCTAGACATCACTCTCCAGTATGGCACAGATCGGTTCAGATTTGGATATAGCTGCCATATATACCGATCTAGCGATATAATGTTTTGGACCCATAAAAAGCACATTTATAATTCGATTTCGCTGAAATTTGAAACAGTGACTTATGTTAGGCTTTTCGACATTGGTCTATATTTGGATATGGCTACCAAAAAGACCAATATTTTGTTCTAAAAAATCGAATAATGACTTATTAAATACTTATTAGACCTCTCAATATCCGTGTCGAATATGGTCCAAATCGGACCATATTTCGATAAAGCTACTATGTGAGCATAAATAATGCATTTTCACCGGCTTATGATGAAAAGTGGTTTACATATATACCCGAGGTGGTGGGTATCCAAAGATCGACATGGCCGCATTTAACGCCGTTTTACTTGTTAAAACCCCCACCGTAGGATAGGGGGGATATTCATATAGTCCAATCCAAAAATGCTTTATTTATTATCCGATTACGTTGAAATTTGAAACAGTGAGTAGGAAAAGACCTCCCCTAAATACGGTTCTGATCGGACTATATTTAGATATAGCTGCCATATAGACCGACCTGCGGATAAGGGGACTGAAGCCCATACATTTTATTTTTACCCGATTTCGCTGAAATTTGAAACAGTAAGTTTTTCTGCGCCTCCCGATATCGGACCTTAACATGGTTTATATTTGGATATAGCTGCCAAAAAGACCAATATTTAGTCGTACAAAATTGATTGGTGACTTATATATATATATTAGATCACTCAATGTCTGTGCCGAATTTGGGTGCTTAAGTTATCGAATTTTCACCGGATTGTGACGAAAAGGGGTTTACATATATACCCGAGGTGTGGGTATCCAAAGTTCGGCCCGGCCAAACTTAAAGCCTTTTTTTTTTGTTTGTTTTTTGTTTTTGTTTTGTTTTTTTTTATCGCGTATTATTTTGCAGCAGATGTCTTTCAAATCAAATTTCAAAATTTTAGTTTTTTTCATGCGCCCTGTTCAAAGTTCATCCATTTCGTACATTTTTGGGACTTTTTTTAGTACCAATATTTCAGACCTTCAGGCAAACAGTCCCCACCTTCGTATAATTTTGTAGTTTTTAGTACCTTAACGTAGAAATATCATAAAATCCAGTTTTATTTGGCGCCTACGACCCAAGTCCAAGTTTCGTGGAACATTTCATGATTTTAGCTTTGGCCGTTTGGGCTGGGCAGTGACCAGTCACGCGTCTCTTTTATATTTAACAAGTAAAAGCGTGCTAAGTTCGGCCGGGCCGAATCTTATATACCCTCCACCATGGATCGCATTTGTCCAGTTCTTCTCCCGGCATCCCTTCTTAGGCAAAAACAAAAATAAAAGAAAAGATTTGCCCTGCTATTAGAGCGATATCATGATATTAATTATATGTTGGAGACCTGTGTAAAATGTTGGTCATGAGAGGGTCCGTCGTACAAAAATTCAGGCAAATCGGATAATAATTGCGCCCTCTAGTGGCTCAAGAAGTCAAGATTCAAGATCGGTTTATATGGTAGCTATATCAGGTTATGGACCGATATGAACCTAACTTAGCTCAGTTTTTGGAAATCATGACAAAATACTTCGTGCAAAATTTCAGTCAAATCGGATAAAAATTGGGCCCTCTAGTGTCTCAAGAAGTCAAGATTCAAGATTGGTTTATATGGTAGCTATATCAGGTTATGAACCGATTTGAACCCTATTTGGCACAGTTTTTGAAAGTCATAATAAAATACTTCGTGCAAAATTTCAGTCAAATCGGATAGGAATTGCGCCCTCTAGTGGCTCAAGAAGTCAAGACTCAAGATCTGTTTATATGGTAGCTATATCTGGTTATTGATCGATTTGATGTTGTTGGAAATCATAGCAAAACACGTCGTGCAAAATTGCATTCCAATCGGATAAGAATTGCGCCCTCTAGAGGCTCAGGAAGTCAAGACCCCACGATCGGTTTATATGGCAGCTATATCAAAACATGGACCGATATGGCCCATTTACAATCCCAACCGACCTACACTAATAAGAAGTATTTGTACAAAATTTCAAGCGGCTAGCTTTATTCTTTCGAAAGCTAGCGTGCTTTCGACAGACGGACGGACATGGCTAGATCGACATAAGACGAATATTTCGAGCAGTTACAGACAGAATGACGAAATTTGTATACCCCATTCCTATGGTGGAGGGTATAAAAATATTAATTGTTTTTTCTGTTCTTATGCAACGTCCTGATACTGTAATGACTTGTAAAATCGTAACTCAAATTCAAGTAACATGCTGCCATAAAAAAGTATCTTTAAAAGTTGTATATAATAAAGTTGATGTTTTTTATAGCACATATCCCTCTTCCTCCCACCTCAAAATGCAAGAAAAGGCAAACAAATATATAGAACGATAGTAAAGCTCAAACCAAAAATATAAAAAAGTTGAATTTTCTTTCGAATAAAGTTGCAAGGTTGGGGTTGGTTGAAATTGCATTGGAACTGGTTGGGTAGCTCGCTTAGCTTAAGGGAAAAATAAATCGAGGAAAATACGATAAAACATCCAAACGCGTTATGGGAAGGTGTGACTTCCGTCGCTTTTCAATGTTTATGTTGTTCTTTGGTGGTGTGATAACATCCATAATAATTTTTAATAACTTCCGCTTAAAAGCACTCCCCATAATGTGGACGGTCGTTTTTCCTAAGGGGTCACAAATATAAATGGCCAGCCATTTGTCGGTGCTCTATGTTCGATTTTATTTTTGGTCGTTTTATTGCCTTTGTTTTAACGATTTCAAACAAAGAAGCGTTAAATGTTTTATTTTATTTATTTTGATAATTTTCAAAGACTTGCTGTTCGTCTTGGTGGCAATTCAACTGATTATTAACTTTCTGCCTGACCATTGGCCGGCAAAGATTGGGGGGGACTTTTGTTTTCATTTTGAGTACATATTTATTTTTGCAAACGGCATCGTGCCATTGCTGTGCTTTTGAAATTCTGCAAAATAAACAAAGAATTTACCAAATAAGAATCATTAGTAAATTCTTATTCAGTGGATAAGAATTATGGTTGAAGTGGTTTGTTTTTTGTTGATTGGTTGGAGTGAAAATTAAACTTTTCTTAAATTAGAATTAAATTCCAGGAAATTGATATGGTTGAAAATTGTATTCAATCGGGTGAGATAAATAAATATTTAGGATATTCCATGGGAAGGTGTGACTCATGAATGGCATAAAGAACAGGCGAATAAATGTTTTTTTTTAGATCGCATGATAATATGTCAACCTAATTTGTTAACATTTTCAAATGTGATTTTTATACCCACCACCATAGGATGAGGGTATACTAATCTAGTCATTCCGTTTGTAAGACCTCGAAATATTAACCTAAGACCCTATAAGGTATAAATGTTCATGATCGTCTCCATATTCTAAGTCGATCTAGCCTTGTCCGTCCGTCCGTCTGTCGGAATCACGATAGCGGTCGAACGCGTAAAGCTAGCCGCTTGAAATTTTGTTTAGATACTTAATATTTATGTAGGTCGTTGGGGATAGCAAATGGGCCTTATCGGTGCTGATATGGATATGATTTGACTTCTTGAGCCCATGGAGCCGCATGTTTTTGGTTCATTTGGATAAAATTTTGCACAAAGTGCTCCGTTATGACTTCAGAAAGCTGTGCCAAGTACGGTCCAAATTGGTCTATAACCTGATATAGCTTCTTTATTAACCGATCTCCCGATTTGATTTCTTGACCCCTTGCAAGTCTCAATTTTTGTCCGATTTGGATGAAATTTTGCACATAGTGTTCTGTTATGACTTTCAACAACTGTGTCAAGTACGGTCCAAATCGGTCTATAAACTCATAAAGCTCCCATATAATCCAATTTCGATGGAGGCCACCGTAGCGCAGAGGTTACTTTGTCCGCCTATGACGCTGAACGCCTGTGTTCGAATCCTGGCGAGACCATCAGAAAAAAAGTTTCACCGGTGGTTTTCCCCTCCTAATGCTGGCTACATTTGTGAGGTACTATGCCATGTAAAACTTCTCTCAAAAGAGGTGTCGCACTACGGCACGCCGTTCGGACTCGGCTATAAAAAGGAAGCCCCTTATCATTGAGCTTAAAACTTGAATCGGACTGCACTCATTGATATGTGAGAAGTTTGCCCCTGTTCTTTAGTGGAATGTTCATGGGCAAAATTTGCAATTTGCATAAACCGATCTCCCGATTCGACTTCTTGACCCCCTAAAAGCCACAATTTTTGTCAGATTTGGATGATATTTTGCACATAGTGTTCCGTTATGACTTCCGAAAGCTGTGCCAATTACGGTCCAAATCGGTGCATAACCGGATATAGCTCCCATATGAACCGGTTTTCCGGTTAGACTTCTTGGCCTCTTATAATCCACAATTTTTGTCCGATTTGGCAGAAATTTTGCACATAGTGTTCTGTTAGGAATGCCAGCAACTGTGCCAATTATGGTCCAAATCGGTGCATAACCGGATATAGCTCCCATATGAACCGGTTTTCCGGTTTGACTTCTTGGCCTCTTATAATCCACAATTTTTGTCCGATTTGGATGAAATTTTGCATGTAGTGTTCTATTATGATTTCCGACAACTGTGCCAAGTACGGTCCACATCAGTCTATAACCTGATATAGGTCCCATATAAACCAATCTCCCGATTTCACTTCTTGAGCACCTGGAAGCCGCAATTTTTGTCTGATTTAGGTACAATTTTGCACCTAGTTTTCAATTATGACTTGCAACAAATGTGCCAAGTACGGTCCAAATCGATCTATTATCTGGTATAGCTCCCATATAAATCGGTCTCTCGATTATCCTTGTTCGGTTCCTTGAAGCTTCAATTTTTCCTGGTTTGACAGAAGCCTAGTATGTAGAATAAAATTTTGGTCTTCAACTAAATTTATTTTGTATAAATTCTTTAAAAATATAGATATTGAGTTGAAACTTTGCACAGATTCTTTTTCATTTCTGGACTATATCTTGATATAGCCCCCATATAGACAGATCCGCCGATTGCGGGCCTTAATCCCACAGAAGCCACATTTCTTGTCCGATTTTGATGAAATTTGGGACAATGAGCTATGTAAGGCCACCCGACATCCTCCTTAAATTTGGCCCAGATCGCTCCAGATTTGAATATAGCTGCCATATAGACCGATCTCTCGATTTAAGATCGTGGACCCATAAAAGGCGCATTTTTTGTCCGATTTCGCCGGAATTTGGGACAGTAAGTTGTGTTAGGCCCTTCGACATCCTTTATCAATTTGGCCCAGATCGGTCCAGATTTTGATATAACTGCCATATAGACCGATCGCTCGATTTAAATAAAAATTACTTTTATTTCTCGATTTCGCTGAAATTTGGGACGGTGAGTTGTGTTAGGCCTTTCGATATCTTTCATCAATTTGGCCCAGATCGGTCTAGATTTTGATATAACTGCCATATAAACCGATCACTCGATTTAAGGTTTTGGACCCATAAAAAGAGCATTTATAACTCGATTTCGCTGAAATTTGGGACGGTGAGCTGTGTTAGGCCTTTCGATATCTTTCATCAATTTGGTCATGATCTGTCCAGATTTGAATATAGCTGCCATATAGACCTATCTCTCGTTTTAAGATCTTGGGCACATAAAAGGCGCATTTATTGTCCGATGTCGCCGGAATTTGGCCCAGATCGCTCCAGATGTAACTGCCGTATAGACCGAGATCTCGATTTAAGATGTTGGGCCCTTAAAAGGCGCATTTATTGTCCGATTTTGCCGAAATTAGGGACAATGAGTTGTCTAAGGTTACTCGACATCCTGTTTCAATTTGACCTAGATCAGTCTAGATTGGGATATAGCTGCCATATAGACCGATCTCTCGATTGAAAGTCTTGATCCCATAAAAAGCGCATTTATTACTCGATTTCGCTGACATGTGACAAAGTGAGTCATGTTAGACTTTTCGACATACGTTGTTCAGTTCGGTCTATATTTGAATAAAGCTGCCAAAAAGACCACCACTTTTGTCTACAAAATTGAACAGTGACCAGTATTTATTAGACAATTCAATGTACATGCCGAATTTGGTCCAAATCGGACCATATTTCGATATGGCTGATATGGATGCATAAATTATGCATCTTTCACCGGATTATGACGTAAGGTGGTTTACATATAAACCCGAGGTGGTGGGTATCCAAAGTGCGGCCCGGCCGAACTTAATGCCTTTCTACTGTTCTCAAATATGGCCTCATCTGTTTTAGATGTTGAAATATATAAAACAAACGCAAGATTTTAAATCGGACAATCAGTCTCAGTGATTTAATGTATCCATTTAAGTCTAACACTTAAGTTAAATTGGATTAATGTGCTCAAACAACTCCCCTACTCATTCACTTGTGGAATAATAGCTTCTTACGAGTGCCCATAGACAAATATCTATACTTGTATCGATTAGCTACAAGTCACTAATAAATTAAATGTTTCTCATTAGCATGAAAATAACAAGCTAATGATTCTTCTATAACAACAATAGGGACCAGTGTACAACAACATTAAGACACTACTAATTGTCGCTTGTAACTTAATGAGCATTGATAGAGGACACATGTGCATAATGGGTATCATGGGTACCATATTAAGTTATTCGAAACTAATTAATACTTTGGACTTCACATCCAGATGGGAAGTTGTACCTAAATACTTCGTTATAAATAAATACATGTGGGCAAGATAATAGAATTGTGCCAAAAATAGAAGGTTTAAAAAAGGGGAAAATCTAATAACAACAAGTTCCTTGAATGACTTTTTCAAATAGAAAAACACCAGCCATAGGAAAACACCACCTCCAAAATAACAGGCAAATCAAGTAATAATAGTGCCCTCTAGAGGCTCAAAAAGTCAAACTGGGAGACCAGTTTATATGGCAGCTATATTAGGTTATACTCCGTTTTAGACCATACTTGGAACAATTGTCGAAAGTCATACCACAACGACATATGCAAAATTTCAACGATATTGGATAAGAATTGCGCCCTCTAGAAACCCAAGAAGTGTAATCGGGAGATCGGTTTATATGGCGGCTATATCATGATATGGACTGATTAAGACCATACTTGGCACAGTTGATGGAAGTCAAAATAAAACACTTCATGCAAAATTTTGGCCAAATCGGCTAAGAATTGCGTCCTCTAGAAGCTCAAGAAGTCAAGACCTAAGATCGGTTTACATGGCAGCTATATCAGGTTATGAACCGATTTAAACCATACTTAGCACAGTTGTTGGAAGTCATAACGAAACACGTAATGCAAAATTTCAGTCAAATCGGATAGGAATTGCGCCCTCTAGAGGCTCTAGAAGTCTAATCGGGAGATCGGTTTATATAGGATCTATATCAGGTTATAAACCGATTTGAACCATACTGAAATAATAACAGAATTTTAAGCTTACCGCTAGCAACAAGTTCAGTTGAAGACTTACCTAAAAAGAAAACAAATTCAAATTATTGGAATATTGGTCACAACAAAAAAAATCTTAAAACAAGTAAAAAGGCGTTAAGTTTGGCCGGGCCGAACTTTGGATACCCACCACCTCAGGTATTTATGTAAACCACCTTTCATCAAAATCCAGTGTAAATTGCATACCATAGCAGTTATATCGAAATATGTTCCGATTTGGACCAAATACTAATCGGTACAAGTCATTGTTCAATTGTGTATAACAAAATATTGGTCTTTTTAGAAGCTATAACTAAAAATAAACCGATCTGACACGACACGAATGTCGAAAAGCCTAACACAACGAACTGTCCCAAATCTCAGCGAAATCGGACAATAAATGCGCCTTTTATGGGCCCAAAACTTTAAACCGAGAGATCGGTCTATATGGCAGCTATATTCAAATCTGGACCGATCTGAGCCAAATTGACGAAGGATGTCGAGGGGCTTAACTTAACTCACTGTCTCAAATTTCGGCAAAATCGGACAATAAATGCGCCTTATATGGCCCCAAAATCTAAAACCGAGAGATCGGTCTATATGGCAGCTATATTCAAATCTGGACCGATCTATGACATATTGCAGAAGTATGTCGAAGGCCCTAACACAACTCACTGTCCCAAATTTCAGCAAAATCGGATAATAAATTAAGGTTTTATGGGCCTAAGGCCCTAAATCGGCGGATCGGTCTATATGGCAGCTATATCCAAATCGGAACCGATCTGGGTCAAATTAACGAAGGATGTCGGAGGGCCTAACACAACTCACTGTCCTAAAATTCAGCAAAATCGGATAATAAATGTGGCTTTTAAAGGCCTAAGACCCTAAATCGTCGAATTAGTCTATATGGGGGCTATATCAAGATATAGTCCGATATAGCCCATCTTCGAACTTAACCTGCTAATGGAAAAAAAAAGAATCTGTGCAAAGTTTCAGCTTAATATCTCTCTTTTTAAAGACTGTAGCGTGATTTCAACAGACAGAAGGACGGACATGGCTAGATCATCTTACATTTTTACGATGATCAAGAATACTTTATAGGGTCGGAAATGGATATTTCGATGTATTGCAAACGGAATGACAAAATGAATATACCCCCATCATTCGGTGGTGGGTATAAAAATTAAAGAATTATAAACAATTCTAAAAATAAACAAACAACACATCAATGAAACGCTGCTCAGAAGCGTTGTTTCATTTGTTTATGAACCCAACACCTTAATCGTCAGATCGGTATAATGACAGCTACACCCAATAGTAGTAGCATAAAAACAGCCAAATAAAAAATCTGCTGAAAAATTGCAAAAGAAAATCAGCAAATCTTTTTTGCTGTTTTAGATAGTAGCATAGAAATGTTATAAATCTTAATGGCATTTTGATATTGTGTCTTATTTTATTAGTTTTGTGCTGTAAGGCATTAAATTTTCCAAAATTTTCCTTGTTAATTTTTCGACAACTTTTAATAAGAGTAGACAAATTAACTTTTAAAATCATATTTATGCTATAAAACATAAAATTTGCCAATTACACAGATAGAAGTTTTTGCCACTAATTTAATGATTGGGTTTCATAATCTTTAGTTAATAAATATTATGAAGAGTTTTATAATATTTATAAAAAATCATAAATATTATGAAAAAAAAAAAATTGTGTTAAACATGATCGTTCCCAAAAAAGTTCTTAAATTTATGAACTTTTATTTCATATATGTAAAGAAATTTTTCATAATATATATAAACTTTTCATAAGTTGTATATTGAATTTCATAAATGCTATTAAAGTTTAATGGGGAAGAAATTAAAAATTGCTCATAAATGTAATGACAAAACCATTAATACCATCAACACATTGCGTTCTGTATACAAAATTCCAAAAATGCATATAAATATATAGCAAATGATTCCTAGGTCGCCCCGGATTGGTAGCGATTCCCATCAGAGTCCTATTCTGCTAGCTATATTTGTGAGTTACCAAGCCATATAAAAACATCTCCTCAAAAAGGTGTAGACCAACGGAATGCCTTTCGGACTCGGTGTAAAAAGCGGGTCTCTTATCATTGAGCTTAAAAATTAATACGGACAGCAATCGTTGATACGGCCCTTAATTGAATGTTCATAGGCAAATTTACATTTGCAACATGGTTTGCAAGATTTAAAAGCAAACAAAATCTTTTGTCTAGCAAGTGTATTGAGTTGCCCAAAAAGTAATTGCGGATTTTTTAAAAGAAAGTAAGTGCATTTTTAATAAAACTTAGAATGAACTTTAATCAAATATACTTTTTTTACACTTTTTTTCTAAAGCAAGCTAAAAGTAACAGCTGATAACCGACAGAAGAAAGAATGCAATTACAGAGTCACAAGCTGTGAAAAAATTTGTCAACGCCGACTATATGAAAAATCCGTAATTAATTTTTGGGCAACCCAATATATGACTGTCATTAAAAAAAGTTTCCTAATTTTAAATTCTTATCTTATCTTTGTAAAAACAAAATAAAACTGGTTATGTTTTTTATCATAAAACTTTCTTCCAGTGTTTCCAGCATAGCTCATAATCATGCTTTGATTATAAAACCAGCAGCGAAAAAAGTAGGCAAAAGTCGTTCGGTGCCGACTTTATAATACCCCACACCTATACTATAGTTAGAAAGTGGGAGCTATATCTAATTCTGAACCAATTTTGATGAACCTCGGCGAATGTTTTCAGATGGGTTATTAAACAATTCGTATCAAATTTCAAGCAAATATGTTCAAACTGTAATAAATACGGTGGACAAATGACAAAATGATTGAAAATTAGCCAAAATCTGACGATCGTATATATGGAAGCTAAATCTAAATCTGAACCGATTTTGACTAAACTTTTTAGATATTGTGGTAGACATCGAGGCAAGAGTTGTGCACAATTTTGGCAAAATTGGTCTATAATGCGCTTGCAATGAAACTAGAAGTTAAAATCGGGGGAAGTACATATAGGGCAGCTATATATAAATCTGAACCGATTTCTATGAAATTCACCACTAATATTAGAAGACATAAGAAAATCCTTCTTGCCAAAATTTGAGAGAATCGGTTAACAAATGAGCACTTTATAGCAATATTTCTCAGTATCGGACGAAGATATATCTAAATCTGTACCGATTTCTAGCAAACTTCTTAGACATTGTATATGGATTTCATAGAAATCGGTCGAGATCAAGATAAAGTTGCCATATATGTATATATATATACAGCGGTCAAAAAAAGTATTCATCATTCAATGTTTTTTTTTTAATAAGTCTACAAAAGACAATTGGAATAAAAACATATTAAACTAATGATGCAGTAGTGCTTGTGTGATATATATGTACACAATTTCATTGTTTTTAAAGAAAAAAATAGTATTTATTGGAACAAAAAGGGCCATTTTACAGCTGAACACAAAAAATTAAACAAAAAAAGTATTCATCATTGCAAAAAAAACAAAAAAATAAATAACATAATTTAAAAAAATTAATACTTTGTTATTCGACCACCGCGTCTTATAACTTCTTTTAAACGGTTTGACATCGATTGGACTAATTTAGCGGTTATATTTTGGTCTATATTAGTCCATTCCTCCATTATCACCTGTTGCATTTGACTCTTGCTCGAAAAATTGCGCGTTCTCAATTTGCGTTCGAGATGTTCCCAAAGATGTTCAATTGGGTTCAAGTCGGGACTTTGAGGAGGAGTTTTAATGACTTTGGGGCAGTTATACAGCATCCACATCTTGGTATTTAAAGCAGAATGTTTGGGGTCATTATCTTGATAATATTGAAAGTTATTACCAAGCCCAAGTTTTACAGCACTATCTTTTAAATTCCTCTTTAAAATGTCAATGTAATACTTATGATCCATTACTCCATTAATAATTTCAAGATTTCCCGCTCCTGAAGCCGCCATACACCCCCAAACCATTAAACCACCTCCACCATGTTTTACAGTAGCAACTGTGTTTCGTTCTTCAAGCTCTGTATTTGGTTTTCTGTACACTATGACCTTTCCATCGCACCCAAAAAGATTAAACTTGCTCTCGTCTGCAAAAATGACTGTTTTCCAAAATGATTCGGGCTGTTTTACATACATTTTTGCGAAGTTTAGCCTTTTCACTCGGTTTATTTTATTTATAAAGGGCTTCTTACGTGCAGTTCTTCCTCTGTAACTATGCCTTTTGAGTGTATTTCGAATTGTTTGTGTAGTAACTTCCTTCCCTAAATATTCCATAGTGTTTTTACGAAGAATGGTCGCATTTGTTTTCGGAGTTTTCTGAACTTGCCGCACTAGCCAACGCACATCTCCAACTGAAAGTGCTTTTGGTCGACCAGATCTTGGTCTATTGTCAACAGTTTTCATTTCTGTCCACTTTCTGATGATGGATTGTATAGTAGATCGTGGTCTATTTAATATTTCACTGATAGTTTTTTGATTTAAACCATTCCTGTTGTGTTTTATTAGCAAAACTTTTACCTCATCAGAAACCTCGTTTTGCTTACGACCCATTTTGACAAAAACTATATTTTCAATGAAATTAAATATTTGCTGTCAAGGGCAAAGCCTCCTTTACTAAATAAAACAGAAAAGGGGGATTCCCAAATAATATTTGAATTTGACTTTGATGATAGCACATCAATGATGAATACTTTTTTTGTTCTGTTTTTGGTGTTATTATATAAAATTGCATTTTTTGCGCTAATTAAATTTATTTTTTGAATTTATTTTAAAACATATTACGAAAAATAAACTATTGCATAAAACTGCATTATTTGTTTACTTTAAATTTTCTTCAATTACCCAAAATAAGTGAATTTATTATCAATTTTGCTAATGATGAATACTTTTTTTGACCGCTGTATATATATATATATATATGTTAACTGATTATCTCAAAATTTGTCAGGAAGGATTTTCTTATGACTCTCGAAATTACTGGTGGATTTCATAGAAATCGGTCGAGATCAAGATCTTATGACTCTCGAAATTACTGGTGGATTTCATAGAAATCGGTCGAGATCAAGATATAGCTGATATATATAAATATATATATATATATATATATATATCGCCCACTGCGCTTGCAGTGGGCCATATATCGCCCACTGCGCTTGCAGTGGGCGATATATGAAAATCGAGCGATATATATATATATATATATATATATATATATATATATATATATATATATATATATATATATATATATATATATATATATATATATATATATATATATATATATATATATATATATATATATATATGTATATATATATATATATATATATATATTAGAGCTATATCTATATCTGAATCGATTTCTATGAAATTCCACAGTTATGTCGAGAGTCATTAGAAAATCCTTCCTGCCAAATTTGGAGAGAATCGGTTAACAAATGACCATTTTATTGCAATATTACCGCAAATAGGTCGAACATATATATGGGAGATGTACCAAAACTGACCCGATTTTTTCCAATTTCAATAGGCTTCGTCTCTAGGCCTAAAAACATGTCTGTGCCAAATTAAAAGACGGTCGGATGAAAATTGCGACCTGTACTTTGTACACAAATTTACATGGACAGACGGGCAGCTAAATCGAATCAAAAAGTAATTCTGAGTTGATCGGTATACTTATCAATGGATCTATATCTCTTCCTTTGGGGTGTTACACAGAAATGCACTAAGTTATAATACCCTAGTGATGTAGGGTATAACAAGTAAAAACGCACAAAGTTCGGATGTGCCGAACTTTGGATACCCACCACAATGGATATATTTATTATCAAAATTTATTATAACATTACTACATCCATATTAATATCCACATATAGTCCGATCTTAATCATATTTGGTTCAGATGCCGCGAAGCTCTATACAAGTAACAGTTCCATATTTCAGCGAAATTGGGTATTAAGTGCGCCGTTCATGTGGTTAAGCCCTAGTTCGGATTATCGATCTGGTTCGATCTGGACCATTTTTGGGTTGGATGTCGGGAGTCTTAAAGCAGTTCACTGTTTCATATTTCAGCAAAATCGGAGTACAAATGTGCCTTTTATGGTCTTAAGGCCCCAAAGCTGAAGATAGGTCTCTATGGCAGCTATATCTAAATATTGACCGGTCTGGAACATTTCCTCACAGATGTTGAGATTCTTAGTACAACTTACTGTTCCAAATTTCAGCGAAGTCGGGTAATAAATGCGCCTGTTATAGGTCTCACACCCGAAGTCGGCAGATCGGAACATATTTAAATATGTTCAGATCTGGACTATTTTTGGTGAGGATACGACTGGACTAATAAAACTCACTGTTCTGAGTTTCAGCAAAATTGGATAATAAATGCGCCTGTTATAGGCTTAAGAACCTAAATCGGCATAACGATCTATATGGCTGCTATATATAAATATAATCCGATATACACTATATTCGGATCGGATGTTGAGGCCTCTAGTGCAACTCACTGTTTCAAATTTCACCAAATTTGCAGAATAAATGCGACTTTTATTGTCTTTAGACCCTAAACTGAAAGTCAGTTCTATGGCAGCTATATCTAAATATAGCCCGATCTGGACTATATTCGGTACAGATATAGTATATATAGTCCTGAGACAACTCAATGCTCCGAATTTCAGCGAAGTCGGGTAATAAATGCGCATGTTAGGCCTAATCGGCAGATCGGTCTATATGGCAGCTATATCCAAATATAGCCCGATGTGACCCATTCAAGAACTTCACCTGCGTAGAGAAGAAACACAAGTCTGTGCAAAATTTCAACCCAATATCTCAATTTTTAAAGACTGTAGCGTGACTACAACTGTCGGACACACGGACGGATAGATGAAGAGACACACGGACATTGTTAAATCGTCTTCGAATTTTACAACGATCCGACATAAATATACTTTGTAAAGCGGGCTAAGTTCGACCGGGCCGAATCTTATATACTCTCCACCATGCATAGCATTTGTCAAGTTCTTTGAATGACTTTTTATACCACCAATAAAGGAAGGCGGTAGACTAATCTAGTTATTTCTCGAAATATTGATCTGCGACCCCATGACATATTCTGGATCGTCTCGACATTCTGATTCGATCTGGCCATGTCCATCCGTCCGTCCGTCTGTCGAAATCACGATAGCGGTTGAACGCGTAAAGCTAGACGTTTAAAATTTTGTACAAATACTCAATATTGATGTAGGTCGTTCAGAATTGGATATAGCTTCCATATAAACCGATCTCAAGATTTGACTTCTTGAGCCGCTGAAAGGCGCAATTTTTGGCAGATTTGGATAAAATTTTAAACTGATATAAAATTTAACCTAATATAGCTCCCACATGATCAAGAATATCTATACTTTATGGGGTCTTGGACCTATATTTTGAGGTGCTACAAACGAAATGACGAAATTAGTATACCCCCATCCTATGGTGGAGGGTATAAATACAGCTCAAGTGTCAGTTTGAAACTTGGCTCGTTATAATAGAAATATTATGTAAATTAAGAGCGCACGTTTTTGTAAAATAGACGTCAATGAATTATTTCCGGAAGACAACAAATCTAAGCAGTGTGAAGACGACTGAAGACTGGCAGTCAGTCAACAGCTCAAATTGAATTGAATGGACAGCGATAAAGTTTCTTTAAGCTTTATACGGCAAAAACAAAACAAACAAACAAAAAACGCCTCCACCGCCTTCTAAGAAGGCACAAAACCAAGCGATGACGAAAGTCACTGGACAATGCATTTCAGCTAGAAACCAACGTCATTAAAAGACAATTGAAGTGAAAAAGATGGACCTGCCTTGCCGGGGTTGACAAAATTGAGAAATGAATGAAAATTTAAAGAAAAAAAAAATTTAGTCACCATAAAAAAATGAAGACGTTTTACACTGAGTGTGTTGTATGTGTGTGAGTTTGTCTGTTTTTCTTTTGTTGTTTGTACAAAGTGATAATCGTCCACGAGACTTTTAAACTGCCATTATAAAAGGTGACTACATTTTTAAGTTTCTTTGTCTGTCCCCAAAAAGTTTGTTAACCATCTTTTGTTAAATGTCGTTGGCTGGACTGACGCCTTAAACGCAGAGATGAGGAGGCGGGGAGGGTTTAGGCGACACAAACCGCATAATGTATGGGTTAAGTGTGGGCGGAAATGGATAACAAGTTGGCGTCGCTTGTACTGTAGCTCGTCGAGTCTTTCTTCATTCAAGACACTTGTGTGAATTTCATTTGTCATATTCCACCAAGAGCTATGGCATGCAGCAAGCGAAATAGGTTTGCCAATTCTTTTTTTTTTTTTTTTGTTTTCTTATATTGTCTAGCTAGCAATGATGGATAAATTGCAATTTTATAGCAATGATTTTTCATTGCTTAGGTATGTGTAATAGGGTGGACTGAGGAAATAAAAAGTTTCAGATTTAATTGGGGGAAAATTTCAACCGCATTCAAGAAGTCTTATGGTGAGATCCAATGAGGTGCCAATATAGAACAGAGAGCGTATGACTTAACTTGACTTAAGAAACATGGGATAACGCACTCTATTCGGTAGATTCCTCAGTAGAGATGTGTATTGCTCGAATGAACGGGCCATTGAAATGATCGACCTTAATTAATTAGCATAAAAAGGTGTTTTTTTTTACACCAGCTCAGTAGTCATTTACCATCGTTCCATTCACTTTGTGAACTCGTTTATGGTAAAAGAAAATGATCGGTAAACGAAAAGAAATATAACAAGTAAAAGCGTGCTAAGTTCAGCCGGGCCGAATCTTATATACCCTCCACCATGGATCGCATTTGTCGGGGTTCCTTTCCCGGTATCTCTATTTACGCAAACATATGATAAAAGGAAAGAATTCCTATGATATTGGAGCTATAATATCAAGTTATCGTCCGATTTGGGCCATAATTGAACTGAATGTTGGAGGCCATGATGGAAGACGTTGTGTAAAATTTCAGCCAATTCGAATAAAAATTGCGCCCTTAAGGGGCTCAAGAAGTAAAATAGGGAGATCGGTTTATATGGGAGCTGTATCAGGCAATAGACCGATTCATATCATAATTAACACGCATGTTAAAGTTCATGAAAGAAGTCGTTGTACTTAATTTCTGCCAAATCGGATAATAATTGCGACCTATAGATGCTCAAGAAGTCAAGATCCCAGATCGGTTTATATGGCAGCTATATCAAGTTATGGACCAATTAAAACCATATTCGGCACAGTTGTTGGAAGTCATAACAAAACACCTTATGTAAAATTTCGGCCCAATCGGATAAGAATTGCGCTCTCTAGTGCCTCCAGAAGTCAAGATTCAATATCGGTTTATATGGCAGCTACATCAGGTTATGGACCGATTTGAACCGTACTTAGCACAGTTGTTGGAAGTCATAACAAAACACCTCATGTAAAATTTCAGCCAAATCGGATAAGAATTGCGCCCTATAGAGGCTGAAGAAGTCAAGACCCCAGATCGGTTTATATGACAGCTATATCAGGTTATGGAACGATTTGAACCACACTTGATACAGTTGTTGGAAATCATAACAAAACATCTCATTGCGAATTGCGACCTCTAGCGACTCAAGAAGTCAAGACCCGAAATCGGTTTATAGGGCAGCTATATCAAAACATGGACCGATATGGTCCATGTATTAGGACCATTTGTGCAAAATTTCAAGCGGCTAGCTTTACTCCTTCGAAAGTTAGCGTGCTTTCGACAGACAGACGGACGGACGTGGCTAGATCGACATGACGATCAAGAATATATACAGCGGTCAAAAAAAGTATTCATCATTAGCAAAATTGATAATAAATTCACTTATTTTGGGTAATTGAAGAAAATTTAAAGTAAACAAATAATGCAGTTTTATGCAATAGTTTATTTTTCGTAATATGTTTTAAAATAAATTCAAAAAATAAATTTAATTAGCGCAAAAAATGCAATTTTATATAATAACACCAAAAACAGAACAAAAAAAGTATTCATCATTGATGTGCTATCATCAAAGTCAAATTCAAATATTATTTGGGAATCCCCCTTTTCTGTTTTATTTAGTAAAGGAGGCTTTGCCCTTGACAGCAAATATTTAATTTCATTGAAAATATAGTTTTTGTCAAAATGGGTCGTAAGCAAAACGAGGTTTCTGATGAGGTAAAAGTTTTGATAATAAAACACCACAGGAATGGTTTAACTCAAAAAACTATCAGTGAAATATTAAATAGACCACGATCTACTATACAATCCATCATCAGAAAGTGGACAGAAACGAAAACTGTTGACAATAAACCAAGATCTGGTCGATCAAAAGCACTTTCAGTTGGAGATGTGCGTTGGCTAGTGCGGCAAGTTCAGAAAACTCCGAAGACAAATGCGACCATTCTTCGTAAAAACACTATGGAATATTTAGGGAAGGAAGTTACTACACAAACAATTCGAAATACACTCAAAAGGCATAGTTACAGAGGAAGAACTGCACGTAAGAAGCCCTTTATAAATAAAATAAACCGAGTGAAAAGGCTAAACTTCGCAAAAATGTATGTAAAACAGCCCGAATCATTTTGGAAAACAGTCATTTTTGCAGACGAGAGCAAGTTTAATCTTTTTGGGTGCGATGGAAAGGTCATAGTGTACAGAAAACCAAATACAGAGCTTGAAGAACGAAACACAGTTGCTACTGTAAAACATGGTGGAGGTGGTTTAATGGTTTGGGGGTGTATGGCGGCTTCAGGAGCGGGAAATCTTGAAATTATTAATGGAGTAATGGATCATAAATATTACATTGACATTTTAAAGAGGAATTTAAAAGATAGTGCTGTAAAACTTGGGCTTGGTAATAACTTTCAATATTATCAAGATAATGACCCCAAACATTCTGCTTTAAATACCAAGATGTGGATGCTGTATAACTGCCCCAAAGTCATTAAAACTCCTCCTCAAAGTCCCGACTTGAACCCAATTGAACATCTTTGGGAACATCTCGAACGCAAATTGAGAACGCGCAATTTTTCGAGCAAGAGTCAAATGCAACAGGTGATAATGGAGGAATGGACTAATATAGACCAAAATATAACCGCTAAATTAGTCCAATCGATGTCAAACCGTTTAAAAGAAGTTATAAGACGCGGTGGTCGAATAACAAAGTTAATTTTTTTAATTTTTAAATTTTAATTTTAATTTTTTTTAAAATTAATTTAATTTTAAATTTAATTTTTTTAAATTATGTTATTTATTTTTTTGTTTTTTTGCAATGATGAATACTTTTTTTGTTTAATTTTTTGTGTTCAGCTGTAAAATGGCCCTTTTTGTTCCAATAAATACTATTTTTTTCTTTAAAAACAATGAAATTGTGTACATATATATCACACAAGCACTACTGCATCATTAGTTTAATATGTTTTTATTCCAATTGTCTTTTGTAGACTTATTAAAAAAAAAACATTGAATGATGAATACTTTTTTTGACCGCTGTATACTTTATGGGGTCTCAGATGAATATTTCGAGGAGTTACAAACAGAATGACGAAATTAGTATACCCCCATCCTATGGTTGAGGGTATATAAAGCCTACTGAACGAACTAGTTCAGTGAGCTGACCGGACCAGCGCAGTAAGATTAATGAACTAGTTCAGTAAAACAAATGAACTAGTTCAGTTAGCTGAAAGAACTATTTCTGTGAGCTGAACGAACCAGCTTAGTGAGCTGAATGAACTAGTTCAGTGAGCTGAAGAAACTAATTCAGTGTGCTGAACAATCTATTTCAGTGATATGAACGAACTAATGCAGTGTGCTGAAGAAACTAGTTCATTGAACTGAATGAACTATTTCAGTAAGTTGAACGAAAAGATACATTAACAGCTAACAAAGTGATAAGAACTTAGTCTTGGCAGAGTGCTGGCACTAAACGTTCGGTCGAGAAATATCATAGAAAAATTCGTGGGATTGAAGTAGCTGCTGTAGTAATAGACTGGACTTTTGTCCTTATCAGAAGTTTAACTGTTTGCAGTACTCTATGTTCATCCTTGGTCTGCAAGGGGTGCTGGTATTTGTTCTTAGAAACAACTCTTGGCAGACTTGAGGGATTAGGCGTCCGGTCAGGAAGCTTACTGAACTATTTCGTTGAAGCCCATAAAAGCTTTGTTTTTTAACCAATTTCGCTGAAATTTAAAACATTGAGTAGTTTAACGCTTCTTAATATAGGACCCAAATATGGTTCAGATCGGACTATATTAAGATATAGCTGCCATATAGAGCGATCTCCCGATTAAGGGTCTGAAGTCCATAAAAGATTTATTTTTTAACCGATTTCGCTGAAATTTGAAACGTTGAGTAGTTTTACGCCTCCTAACATAGGACCTAAAAATGGTTCAGATCGGACTATATTTAGATATAGCTGCCATATAAACCGATCTGCCGGTAAAGGGTCTAAAGCCCATAAAAGCTCTATTTATTATCCGATTTCGCTGAAATTTTAAACAGTGGGAAGTCTTAGATCGGACTGTATTTAAATGTAGCTGTCATATAGACCGATTAAGGGTCTGAAGCTCATAAAAGCTTTATTTATTACCAGATGTTGTTGAAATTTGAAATAAAAAGTTGAACAGTGACTTATACTTATTAGACCACTCAATATCCGGGTCGAATTTGACGGATTGTGACGAAGGAGGGCTTTCATATATACCCGAGGTGGTGGGTATCCAAAGTTCGGCCCGGCCGAACTTAATGCCTTTTTACTTGTTTTTATTAACTATCCACCCCAATATACAATTGAAAACAAGACGTATGAATGTACAATTTGCCATATATGTACGTATATACATGTGTGGGGGTTTGCACTCGCATGAAAGTTTTAATCTATTGACAAATTGTCTGTACGCAATGTGGAAAATGGATCGAAACGAAACGAAATTGGTAATAAAAAATCACTTTGTGTGGAGGTGGCGGAGGTTTGATTGAAGATTGAAGAATTTCCGAGAACCCAGAGATGGATGCATTGACAAAAGCTTTCTAAATATAACTTAAGTAGTAATAGTGAGCAGGCAAAAAATACACATTGAGGATGCGGATATGAAGGCAACATTTAAAAGCCAATTGGTATTTCAAAATGTTGCGAAATATCCAAAAAAAGTAATTGACAACTTATTTCGTCATAGAAGACAGTGCCAAAAATAAAATATGAAAATAAAACAAGTAAAAGTGTGCTAAGTTCGGCTGGGCCGAATCTTATATACCCTCCACAATGGATCGCAATTTTCAAGTTATTTGTCCAGTATCTAATTATAGGCAAACAAAGTAAAAGCGAGCTAAGTTCGGCCGGGACGAATCTTGGGAAATCACTATCATGGGTTCTGCTAAAATATGAGAGCTATATCTAGTTGCAGACCAAATTGGACGGTACTTGGTGCAGTTGTTGAAAGTCATAACGTAACACTATATGCAAAATTTCAGCCAAATCGGATTGCGGCTTGTAAGGGCTCAAGAAGTCAAATCGGGAGATGGATTTATATGGGAGCTATATCATTTTCTTGACCAATTTGAACCGTACTTGGCACAGTTGTTGAGAGTCATAACAAAACACCATGTACAAAATTTCAGCAAAATCGGATGAAAATCGAGGCTTCCAGGGGCTCAGGAAGTCAAAACGGGAGATCGGTTTATATGGAAGCTATATCAGGTTATAGACCGATTTAGACCATACTCGGCTCCGCTGTTGGAAGTCAAAATAGAACACCATGTACAAAATTTCAGCCAAATCAAATGAAAATTGCGGCTTCCAGGGGCTGAGGGAGTCAAATCGGAAGATCGGTTTATATGGGAGCTATATCGGATTCTTGACCGATTTAGACCGTACTCGGCTCCGTTGTTGGGAGTCACAATGGAATACTTTGTGGAAAATTTCAACCAAATCGGATGAAAATTGAGGCTTCCAGGGGCTCGGGAAGTCAAATCGGGAGATCGGTTTATGTGGGAGCTATATCAGGTTACACACAGATTTAAAAAGTACTTGGCTCCGTTATTGGAAGTCAAAATAGAACACCATGTACAAAATTTCAGCCAAGTCGGATGAAAATTGCGGCTTCCAGGAGCTCAGAAAGTCAAATCGGGAGATCGGTTTATATGGGAGCTATATCAGGTTCTTGACCGATTTGGGACGTACTTGGCACAGTTGTTGGAAATCAAAATAGAACACTATGTGCAAAAGCTAAATCGGACAAAAATTGCGGCTTCCATGAGGTCAAATCGGGAGATCGGTTTATATGGTAGCTATATCCAAATCTGAACCAATATGGCCCATTTGCAATCCCCAGCGACCTACATTAAGTATCTGTGCAAACTTTTAAGCGCCTAGCGTTTGACGGCTATCGTGATTTCCATAGACGGACGGACGGACATTGCTAGTTCGAATCAGAATTTCGAGACGATCAAGAATATATATACTTTATGGGGTCCTAGACCAATATTTCGAGGTGTTACAAACGGAATGACTAGATTAGTATACCCTCATCCTATGGTGGTGGGTACAAAAATTGCTATTTGCCTTTTGGATGGCATATCAGGTCATGGACCGTTTCGGACCATACTTGGTTTGAATGTTGGAGACCATAGGAAAAGTCATTGTGCAAAGTGTCAGCCAAATCGGATAAGAATTGCGTCCCATAGAGGTTCAAGAAGTAATATCGGGAGATTAGTTTATATGGGAGCTATATCAGATTATAGACCGATTCAGATCATATTTGAGGGTCATGGGAGATGTCGTTATACAAAAACAAAAATGGGATAAGAATTGCGTCCTCTATGGGCTTAAGAATTACGGGAGATAATTTTATATAGGAGCTATATCAGGTTAGAACCGATTCAGACCATACTTGGCATAGATATTGAAAGCCAAAACAAAAGACTTCATGCTAAATTTCAGCCAAATAGGATAAGAATTGCTACGTCTAGAGACTCAAGAAGTCAAGATGCAAGATCCGTTTATATGGCAGCTATACTAAAAACATGGACCGATATGGCCCATTTACAATCTCAACCGCCCTATATTGACAGGAAGTATTTGTGGAAAATTTCAAGCGGCTAGCTTTACTTCTTCGAAAGTTAGCGAGCGTCCCACAGACAGAGAGACAGACAGACGGACAGACATGGCTCGATCGACTTTAAATGTCATGGCGATCAAGAATATATATATTGGGTTGCCCAAAAAGTAATTGCGGATTTTTCATATAGTCGGCGTTGACAAATTTTTTCATAGCTTGTGACTCTGTAATTGCATTCTTTCTTCTGTCAGTTATCAGCTGTTACTTTTAGCTTGCTTTTGAAAAAAAGTGTAAAAAAAGTATATTTGATTAAAGTTCATTCTAAGTTTTATTAAAAATGCATTTACTTTCTTTTAAAAAATCCGCAATTACTTTTTGGGCAACCCAATACTTTATGGGGTCTTAGACCAATATTTCAATGTGTTACAAACGGAATGACGAAGTTAGTATACCCCCATCCTATGATGGAGGGTATAATGATGGATATTTTTGGCAAATATGTAGATGAGTTACCCTAAGTATAAGTGCTCAGGCAGCCAAAGTGGTAGAGTAATTGGCTTGATCAACACTACTTGGATCGTGGTTTCAAATTCTATCAAGGGCTTTGGCGTGACAATATTAAGATATAATTTTGGACTAAAACTGTCTAAGTCTGATTATAGACAGATTCTTAAAGCTGGCTGAACTTGCAAATTTTGCCCATGAACATTCCACTAAGGAACAGGGGTGAACTTCTCACATATCAATGAGTGCAATCCGATTCAAGTTTAAGCTCAATGATAAGGAGCCTCCTTTTTTTATAGCCGAGTCCGAACGGCGAGCCGCAGTGCGACACGTCTTTGGAGAAAAGTTTTACATGGCATAGTATCTCACAAATGTTACCAGCATTAGGAGGGAAAAACCACCGCTGAAAATTTTTTCTGATGGTCTCGCCAGGATTCGAACCCATGCGCTCAGCGTTATAGGCGGATATGCTAACCTCTGCGCTACGGTGGCCTCCTGCACATCATGTTATACCGAATTATGACATGTTATAGTTTAATGGCTTAATATTAAAAGAGCCTAACTCAATTTTTGCAACTTTGCAGGAGATTGATTGTTAGGGCAATGTACAACAACGTCATCTTTGTGTGCTTAGCTGTGTTCAGTTTACTTTCAATTTTTATTTATACATCAACAAATTAGAAATGGGTAAACAAATTTATGTTTGTTTGGTAAATTAGGGGCTATCGTATGCAATTTATGAGTTAAACAAATTCAATTTTTTCCCCCAATGATGACAAAACAATTCGAAATGATGGGAGGCGTAAACCGATTTATTCGTCTTGTGTAATTTTTTTGGGATACGATTTAAAAAATTGATGGAATGCCATATTAATGATGTGAATATTGCTGGAGCTTAGGGAAACATTCAAATGTGGGAGCACTACACGGCGAGAAAAAGATGAAAATAAAAAAAAATGCGTTATGTTCGTTTGGGACATATCTTATATTCCCTCCAAAGGTTTTCTGGATGATATATATACACATAACTAGTTGAACCGGGCCCGCTCCGCTGCGCCTTCTTTTACTCTATATATCGAACAAAATAATGCTTTGTAAAATACCATGCTACGAATATGGTATATGCATATTACTTGTCTTACAGTACAACAATATAAGTGCCTTTATCTAAATCCCATATAATCTTTAAGGATCAAGAATTCGCTCGGAGGGTTAAATGCCATTCTAAAGACTTTATTTCCGCACGGTATTCTGAAAATATCAGCATCGCGCTCTTTTCTCAAATACCATTTATTTATACCCCATATTGGCATAGGTTTAAGTAGAGCTTATAGGATGAGGCGTGCCTCAAACACTTGGTCCCAAAAATTAGTTATTAAATTAGTTTTCTAATCTCAAATACCTTTCACTTGAGTCACATATTGCCATGGTCGGCAAAATTTTACCCTTTGATGGGTTTTTCGGGGAAAGAGCGGTGGCCCATATACATGGTCCCACATTTGGATATTCGAATTCTGATTCAAATATATTTATATTGGTCAGTAAATAATTGCTGTTTGTAGTCTATTAGGGAGTAGAGGGGTAGACTCCCCTCTACTCACCAATACCTTTCATATGAGCCCCACATTGACATGGTCGGTAAATATGCCTGATTTAGGCGTATTATGGGAAGTGGGGTGGTCGCCCAAACACTAAGCCCTGAAAATATATCAGCATCGTGCTCTATTCTCATGTATCTATTTGTCATTTATTTGAACCCCATATTGGCACTGGCCTCGACATCAGATACCAAATTCGTTTTCTTATCTCAAATACTTTTCATTTAAACCTCTTATTGCAAAAGTCGGCAAATATGTCCGGTTTGGGGTATAAGCCCAAAAAACTATCAATATCGGACTCCACAGTCTTGAAGACCCATACCATACGTCCTATTTGGGGAGTTGCTATGGTGGTGGGAAGCCCCCTAGGCAGTTGGTCCGAATGTCGATACCAGATCTACTCTCAAATACCTTTCATTTCAGCCCCATATTGCTATGATCGTAAATTTGTCCCCTTTGGGGATGGTGCCATATTTGATATCCAAATATGGTGCCATAGCACTTGGTCCGACAAATGGATATCAGAAACGTTTTCTTATCCTAAATACCTTTCGTTTGAGTCCCATATTGTCGTGATTGGTCGAAGTATATGTTTGGTAGGTTTTAGGGTGGGGCGGCTCTCCTAGGTATCCCATCCGAAATTTGGACACCAAATTCTTATTTTTAGGGTACTATATGAGAGCACACAAAATTTCGATTAAATCGCACCACCCATCTCCAAGATCTGGCGTTTCTGAAAATTATGGTAAGGGTTAGGTTCCGCCCCCCTTCAGATATCAAAAAATTTAGTACCCTATTTTCACCACGGGATCATTATGCACCATCTGTGAAAATTTCAAGAAAATCGGTTCAGCCGTTTCTGAGTCTATAAGGAACACACAAACATACAACAAACAAACAAACAAACAGACAAACAAACAAACACACAAACAAACACAAATTGATTTTTATATATAAGATATATATATATATATATATATGTATATATGTATATATATTAGGTTGCCCAAAAAGTAATTGCGGATTTTTCATATAATCGGCGTTGACAAATTTTTCACAGCTTGTGGCTCTGTAATTGCATTCTTTCTTCTGTCAGTTAACAGCTGTTACTTTTAGCTTGCTTTAAAAAAAAAAGTGTAAAAAAGTATATTTGATTAAAGTTCATTCTAAGTTTTATTAAAAATGCATTTACTTTCTTTTACAAAATCCGCAATTACTTTTTGGGCAACCTATATATTGGGTTGCCCAAAAAGTAATTGCGGATTTTTTAAAAGAAAGTAAATGCATTTTTAATAAAACTTAGAATGCAAGCAAGCTAAAAGTAACAGCTGATAACTGACAGAAGAAAGAATGCAGTTACAGAGTCACAAGCTGTGAAAAAATTTGTCAACGTCGACTATATGAAAAATCCGCAATTACTTTTTGGGCAACCCAATATATAAGGCCCCATATAAACCGATCCCCGGATTTGACTTTTTGAGCCCACAGAAGCCGATTTGGCTACAATTTGGAACAAAGGCTTCTGTTATGATTCAACATCCATGCCAAGTGTAATCCGAATCATTCTATAGACAGATATAGCCCCCATATAAACACATCCCCGGATTTTACTTCTTGATCCCAAAGAAACCGATTTGGCTAAAATTTCTCACAAAGACTTAAGTTTCGACTTTCAACATGCCTGGTATGATCCGATTCGGTCCATAAAAAGGTCCATCAGTCAATTTTCATCCGATTTGACTGAAGTTTGGAAGTTGGTGGGTACCGAAGATTCGACGCGGCCGAATTTAGCACACTTCTACTTTTTGTTTGTTATATCTCGCATCCAATAAGGTTTATTCATTTGCTTCGGTTCTATTGCCTTATGACAAATTATGAAACTAATGATTTATTTCTCCATATCACCTCGTCTGCCTGCATCACATGTCCCATTCATATTTAGCGACACATTCATCCATTTATGCTTTTAAATAAAAAGGGGTCTAGTCTTGCTTTCAATTAAAGTAGAGCGTACTAAAGAACCTATGTTAGTATGTTATGTTCTTGTTCTCAATGAGATAAAGGAATTATTTTTAGAAAAGATATATCGTCATCAAAGCATAGAACATTTGCAAAAGAAGCGGAGAACAAAATCAAAACTAAAGACCGACAATTTTCAAAGAATCCAAAGAATAAGAGAAGAAGAACAAGCTGAAGAAGTCCTACAAAAATATTAATGACTAAAGACAAGTAAAAGGGTACAATGGCCGTTGTAGGTATGTAGTTGAAATAAAGAAATAAATTTATATTCCCATTTATTTAAGTACGTTTGTCTGTTTGTCTCTTCTGCTCAGTTCTACTCTGCAACACACGCTGAAATGGGTGCTAGTGGCATGTTACGGCAAAGGGCCCATCCATACTTGCATGCCACTGTCGACAGATAGCTGACAAATGTGTGGTCGAATACCCATGTTACGGACCGTTGAAATGGATAATGGACATTGGACTATAATGGTGTTATTAATATTCCATGCTCCCTACATATCACGCCAGCATATTACAATGGCCAATGGAGTAGAGTGGACGGACATCAACTTGCATGTTTGATATCGTTGGGATTTGATAGCAAATAAAACGCAATGGTCTAAGCCTTGTTTGGGGCAAACTCCCCAAACATACAGGGATGAAGACTTGCTAATCTCTACCCATCCGGCTGTGGCAAACTGACGCAACGCCTGTCGCTTTGCCTGTCAGACTACTACTACTGTCTGTGTGCATTTCATGGTGTCATGAGTATGAAGAGTTTAGTAGTTTGTGATTGTAAATAAAATGAAAATTATGCGCAAAAAATACATAAACCATGAAGTAAACATGGAATAAGCAAAGAGTGATTAAGAATGCATGAATTTAGGTAACCGAAAGAGAAATTTTAAGTAATGAACAATTTTGAAAAAAAAAAAAAATCAGAGTTTTTGAGAAAAATTTTATTTTTTAAAGGTTTTAATGAATGAAAAAACATTTTTCATTCATCTCCAAAAGGGGCAAAGATACGGACTCTTTAACCAAGAGAATGAATATTGAATTGTTAATAAATTCTGCAAATTTTATCAAAATTTAAAAATTTCATCATTTATTCGAATTTCGAAAATTATATTGAATTTTCTAGTTGTGATAGATTTTTAAAACTTATATATGCCTATATAACATTATCAAAATTTTAATAAAAGTTTGTGAAATTGTGATTGTTAATTACTTTTCGGAGTGCAAAAATGAAAATTTGACAAAATGTTATCGAATTAGAAAAAAATTTATCGAATTTTAAAAAATTTATCGAAATTTAAAAAATTTATCGAATTTTAAAAAATTTATCGAATTTTAAAAAATTTATCGAATTCTAAAAAAATTTATCGAATTTTAAAAAATTTATCGAATTTTAAAAAATTTACCGAATTTTAAAAAATTTATCGAATTTAAAAAAAATTATCGAATTTTAAAAAATTTACCGGATTTTAAAAAAATTATCGAATTTTAAAACATTTATCGAATTTTAGCAAAATTAAAAAAATTAGCAAATTTTAAAAAAATTATCGAATTTTTAAAAAATTATCGAATTACATTCAATCTAGTTGGGATGGTTGTCAAGCACCATGATCCATTTGACATCGTCCGCTTATGATATATCTTGGTCGAAACTGATATCGCGATACGAATAGCCAGTCAAATGCTTCTTGCAACAACACGCTTTTGCTGACTTTTAAATGTGGTTTTTGCTATATTATTCTTTGAATAGAAAGCATTAAACAATGGTGTAAAAACGGACAATATCCTGCAATGCAATCTCAATAAGATTTTAAAACCAAAAAAAGAAAGCGCAAACAGACAAAAAATTAAAGAACTTTACAAAATTTATCGAATTTTTAAAAAATTATCGAATATTTAAGAAATTATCGAATTTTTAGATTGTTATCGAATTTTTGCCTGTTAGGGCGAGATCATTAAATTTTACAATTTTCGTTTGTTTCTCTTTCGAGACCAGCTCAATGATCCGAGATGCAAATGGAAAAGGAAAGCCAAATATAGCAACACACACCCACCACTATGGGACACGATTCGTCCTTGGTTAGAAGACTTTTCAACCATATTAGGTGTAATGGATTCCAGGGCCGTGCGTTGATATGTTGCATTTGAATCGTATTAATAGCGAAAACGCTTCTATGATACAATTACCACTTTAACCAAGCTCGACAACCCTGCCTTTTAGCTGTACTTTTTCCAATGCATATATTTTTGTGTATATTTTTTTTTTCTTTCGTACTACACATGATTTTGTTCATCTGTTGGAAGTTGTATTGATGGCCTCGAACACTAAGACAACGGCAATGGCTCTCGCCGTTGCTCCGTGAGAAAAATTAAAAATTCGGCAGAGCCCGGCCAGGATTCAAACCCGGGACCGCGGAGCAACGGCGAGAGCCATTGTCGTTGTCTTAGCGTTCGAAGCCATCAATACAACTTCCAACAGATGAATAAAATCATGTGTAGTACGGAAAAAGTGTAATTTGCTACAGATAGAATGTCCAGTTCGTCTCGAGAGAGAAACAAACAAATATTATTATCGACTCTAAAATTTTTTATCAAATTTTAAAAAATGTATCGAAGTTTGAAAAATTTATCGAACCTTAAAAACTGTGTCGAATTTTAAAAAATTTATCGAACTAAAAAATATTATCGAATTTTAAAAAAAATATTGAATTTTTAAAAGATTTTCGAATTATTAAAATATTATCGAATTATCAAAAATTATCGAAATTTTAGAAAATTATCGAATTTGAAAATTTGTGTCGAATTTAAAAAAATTTATCGAAATTTTTTTTTGAAATTCTATCCAATTTTTATGGTTTTTAAAATTTTTTAATTTTATCGAATATTGAAAAATGTTTGTATCTTGAAGTTTTTCAAATTCTGAAAATTTATTGAAACTTAAAAATATATCAAATTTTGAAAATTTATCGAATTTCGTGTATTTATTGAATTTTGACCATTTATCGAATTTTGAAAATATATCGAATATCCAAATTTTTTGTCGAATTTATAACTTTTTTGGAATTGCAGAAAATTTTCATCGAATTTTTAACATTAAAAATTTTTAAAAAATTTTAGTTTTCCAAAATTTTTATAGAATTGTAGAAAATTTTCATCGAAAATTTAACATTAAATTAGATTTTTGAAGAACATGTTGTTGAAATTTGATTATTGCAGAAAAAATTTTGCTGACTTTCACCGATTACATTGACCTCGTAAGTAATACAACGCAACATATCACTGGCATCAATATTAATATCGTAAAATATACAATTTAGAGGAACAAAGACAATTCGAAAAAAATGGAGATGAGTGGAGCATAAAGCAAAGGCAAAAGTCAAACATCAATGTAGGTTGGAGTTGCAAACGAACGAAAAGAAACGCACGTTCGGGGTGCGAAGGACAAGACTTGCACGGAAGATAATATTCAAAAATAAGAGGATGTTCATGTCATATTGCAAATGATAGTAAATAATCACTTTTCATATACATAATGAAAGTCATGAAAGTGGAAAAAATCAAGAGATTTTGGTCGTTATAAAGAGAGTCTGGTGATTGGAAAGTTTAAAGTGAGATTTTCTTTAAATTAGTGAATGCAAATGAGGAGAAGACAGAAGACATCAACAAACTTTCAGTCGTTTGAAGAATGACCGTAAGAAAGATTTTTTCAATATCATGTCATAAATTAATTCTTGTTGAAATAAAAAAAAACAAAACTTTAAAGTTAATTACAAACTTTGAACTTAAGTATTGAGTTGCCCAAAAAGTAATTGCGGATTTTTCATATAGTCGGCATTGACAAATTTTTTCACAGCTTGTGACTCTGTAATTGCATTCTTTCTTCTGTCAGTTATCAGCTGCTACTTTTAGCTTGATTTAGAAAAAAGTGTAAAAAAGTATATTTGATTAAAGTTCATTCTAAGTTTTATTAAAAATGCATTTACTTTCTTTTAAAAAATCCGCAACCCAATATATATGGAATACAATTTTTAAAAAGTTTTATTTCATACACCATACATCAATGGGACAGCATAAAATATTTATAGATGATTCTGAAATGCAACCAAATTTTGCCCAGGATTCATAGGCGGACATACTAAACTCTGCGCTACGGTGGTCGTTCTTGAAAACCATTCTTATTACGGATGCAACCATTCTTATACATACAATCATGATGAAGATGCAAGAGCACACAGTAAGAGATTATGAGAAAGGAAGAAAAATTGTGTTAACTTCGCCCAGTCCACATTTTCGTACCTTCCAATATGAATCGCGTTGACAAGTTCTTCAGAAGATTTTTATACCCACCACCATAGGATGGGGGTATACTAATCTAGTCATTCCGTTTGTAACACCTCGAAATATTGACCCAAGAACCTAGTAAGTATATATATTCTTGATCGTTTCGATATTCTAAGTCGATCTAGCCATGTCCGTCTATCGAAATCACGATAGCGGTCGAACATGTAAAGCCGCTTGAAATTTTACACTGATACTCAATATTGATGTAGGCCGTTAGGTATTGTAAATGCGCCATATCGGTTCAGATTTGGATATAGTTCCCATATAAATCGATCTCCCGATTTGAATTTTTGAGCGCCTGGAAGCCGGAATTTTTGTCCTATTTTTTTTTATCAATCAGAAGAAGGCCGATTGGGCTGGCTTCAGAGAGTATACCAATCGCCGCGTCATTGAACTGCCACCCCTCAGATGTGCTAGTAGACGAGAGTAGATTCCGAGACATCATTAACGCAGCAGCCCCTCGCTTTATACCAGCTGGTCGAATACCCCAAGTGCGGCCCAATTTCCCGGCGTAGGCGAACCCCGGTAGACGAGATGACAGGATCTCAGTCACTTTTGGCGAAGTAACCCCGTGAGTGATCCGAAGAGATGCGCTGGGTTGTTCAACCCTCAATTTTTTGTGCATCCCGAGAGTGACAGGGCAAGGAGGAGAGCCATTCGCTGTATTCGTGGTCCCCGAGCCGATGAACAGCCATCACAATTTACCGTGAGCGAAGTTACGAGTGTCATCCGTGGTGGCAAACTGAACGAACTAGTTCAGTAAACTAACTAAATGAACTGAACTGAGTTTTAATGAGTTTAAGTGCATTGAAATAACTGAAATAGTGAATTAACTAAGCGATCTATTTTCGTGACCAAGCGAACGAACTAGTTGAGGGAACTAACTGAACGAACTATTTCCGTGGACTAACTAAACGAACTTGTTCAGTGAGCTTAAATGAGCTGAAATGAAGGGTCACTTTAATAAATGATACCCAGCACTTATACCTGAACATTTTCAAATCGACCACTTTCTTTGTTCTACTAGCCAAACTCAGAATAGATGTCCAAGCTCCTTCTCCAATTTCTGACACATAAGTATCGAAATGTCTTCTCTTTCTCTCTTTAACCTTTGTTTTGATCGGAGTTTCGGTCTATACCTTTTGCGTACACCACAATGTCAGCCATAGATTAGGCTAGGTTGGAAAACACGCGACTAGCAACCTCGGTTACTAGCCGCTTCACTCGCAGACCTTAGGTCCGTTGTGATCACCCTATAGGTAAGTAGAAGATGGAGAAGAAATAGATAAACATACACCACACCGCATAATGAGCGTCGGGAGTACGGGAGTCCAGTCAGCCAATTCAGGCCTCTACAGAACTCAAGAATGACATTCTGAAAACATCATTCGTTCTGAAAACATGACCTAGCCAAAACTTGCCGCATATACAATTTTCGATCGATTGTTTTCTTGAACTCTGTATTCTTTCCCTGTGTATCACTTGTGATTAATGTGAGGTATGCTAGAATGTGACAACGCCTATCCCCCACATATATGGGGGCTTTTGGAGACCAACTGCAAGGAATGTTTCAACATCTGACTACTGTTTTTATGAGTTGGGCGCTTCAATGAGGAAATGTTGACGACGGCAAAGATGATGATGCCCATAATGGCTGCCATAGTGAAGATGACGACAATGATGCTATCGAAGTTGGCGACGTGCAACGACGATGCCAAAAAATAGCCAAGGCCTTGTCATACAAATGTCGGCGCCGTCTTGGGGTTTCCATATAATCGAGGGGGGAGCTGGCAGTGGGCAGTGTAGAGAGGGGTTAATAATAAAGATGATGACGATCGTTTAAAAATATTTGTTTGTCTTTGTTTTCATTCGCAAACGGGCTATGCTTTATACAAGAGACATAGATGACTATGTAGTACACCCAGCATTAAGGAAGCAACAAAATTGTAGAAGCAGAGGCAGCATGCCTCTCTTAGTAGGACATGTTTATGATGTTGCCATTATTCTTTTTTTGTTTTGGTGCAATTGCAACCATTGGCGATGAATGGTGGCAGCTGCAGAATTGATGCCAAAGCAATTGTTCATCGCTGTTTGTTTGTTCGTTCGTTCGTTTGTTTGTTAAATGCTTGTCCTCTGTGTTCACTGCTCTTTGTTGCCATTTGTTATTGTTGTCTTTTTGCATTGTTTTCCATCATTTTTTCTTTTTTAGGTTTAAACAACTGCCATCACAGCCATACAAGTTTTTCCTACTGTTCTTCCACAGTTGTATTTCTATTGCATGAATGTTGCATGTGCTACCAATGTTTATGCTACACTTTAAATGTGCTACTCTCTACTCAATAATGTGGTGATGGCCAATATTAGATAAACACAGTGCAGCGAGGTGATTGCAACTACTGGAGGTAAAAAGAAGTACAGAAAATTTTCCACTTGAGGCCAAGGTTGCCAGATTGGAAAAGGATATTGATTGATACACGAGGTTTCAAAATTTTGCCAACATTTTTTAAAAAATTAATTTTTTTTAGAATCTTTACAAAAAAAATGTTTGGTATTTGAAAATTTTGCATTCGTATACCCACCACCAAAGAATGGGGGTATACTAATCTAGTCATTCCGTTTGTAACACATTCAAATATTGATCTAAGACCCCATAAAGTATATATATTCTTGATCGTCTCGGCATTTGGAGTCGATCTAGCTAAGACCGTCCGTCCGTCTGTCGAAATCACGATAGCGGTTGAACGCGTTGGGGATTGCAAATGGGACGGTTCATCTTTGGTTATAGCACCCATATAAACCGATCTCTCGATTTGTCTTCTTGAGCCCATAGAAGCCACAATTTTCATCCGACTTAATTGAAATTTCGAACAAAGACTTGAGTTAGAACTTTCAACATCAGTGCCAAGTATGATCCGCACAGGTCTATAAACAGATATAGCCTCCACATAAACCGATCCACGGATTTGACTTCTTGAGCCCTTAGAAGCCTCAATTTTTATCCTATTTGACAGAAATTTGGAACAAAGACATGAGTCACGAGTTTCAACATCCGTGCCAAGTGTGGTCCAAATCGGTCTATAAGCAGATATAGCCCCCATATAAATCGATCCCCGGATTTGACTTCTTGAGCCTAGAAGCCTCAATGTTCATCCGATTTGACTGAAATTTGAAACAAAGACTTGAGTTACGAGGTGCAACATCCATGCCAAGCATGATCCGAATCGGTCGATAAAAAGATATGGCCCCCATATAAACCGATCCCCGGATTTGACTTCTTGAGTCCTTAGAAGCCACAATTTTCATCCGATTTGACTGAAATTCGGAACGAAGACTTGAGTTACGAGTTTCAACATCTGCGCGAAGTATGATCCGAATCGGTCGATAAACAGATATAGTCCACATATAAACCGATCGCCAAATTTGACTTCTTGAGCCCTTAGAAGCCTCAATTTTCATCCGATTTAACTGAAATTTGGAACTAAGACTTGAGTCACAACTTTCAACATCCATGCCAAGTATGATCCAAATCGGTCTATAAACAGATATAGACCCCATATAAACCGGTTCTCCGATTTGATTTCTTGAACCCTTAGAAGCCTAAATTTTTATCTGATTGGACTGAAATTTGGAACAAAGTCTTGAGATACAACTTTCAACATCTATGCCAAGTATGATCCGAATCGGTATATGAACAAATATAGCTTCCATATAAAGCGATCCTCGGATTTGACTTGTTGAGCCCTTAGAAGCCTAAATTTTCATCTGATTGGACTGAAATTTGGAACAAAGTCTTGAGATACAACTTTCAACATCTATGCCAAGTATGATCCGAATCGGTCTATGAACAAATATAGCTTCCATATAAACCGATCCTCAGATTTGACTTCTTGAACCCTTAGAAGCCTCAATTTTCATCCGATTTGACTGAAATTTGGAACAAAGACTTGAGTTACAACTTTCAACATCCATGCCATGTATGATCCTAATCGGTCCATAAACAGATATAGACCCCATATAAACCGGTTCTCCGATTTGACTTCTTGAACCCTTAGAAGCCTCAATTTTCATCCGATTTGGCTAAGATTTGGAACAAAGGCTTGAGCTATGACTTAACACATCAGTGCCTATTGTTCTTGAGACCAAAATAATTCAAATATAAACTCTGTTAATTTAGCAGAATTTATAGTGGCGGCTATCCAAGATTCGGCCCGGTCGAACTAAACACCCTTTTACTTCTTTTCCATCAAAGTGTCATTGACCAACCAACAATTTCTCTCAAACACTGTGCCACAAATTGCCCGCCATTCCAAATCCAGGCAACATAATAAGACCATTTTCATATATAAAGGAACAAAAAAGTAGAGAAGACTAGCATTAAAAGAAAAGTGCTTTTGTTCTGCAACTGCAAGCGTCCAAACGATGTGGAACGCGTGGTCACAATTAGTTTTGGTGGCATGGTTTGCTTTGGGGTTACTTCGGTTTGGTTCAATGAATTTTGCCCGGATTTTATGTTATGCGGATAGCAGGCAATGCAGCTGGAAAAAAAGTCCTCTTTTTCACCCTCCATGCAACATTAAATCAACAACATAATGTTCTCCATCGGCGCATTTTGTCTGTCTGTCGGTCTTTTGTGAAGCGAGCTAATGCGAGTGAACTCATAACTCAAAAAGGCTTCAAAAACAGAAGACGTAGAAGACGCAGATGAAAAATCTTGTGCCTTGTTTTCATTCTTTTCGCAATTAACATCAATTGACGACTTCTGCGTTCGCAATTTCCCCCCCAAGAGACCTGATGTGGAGGCAGACAAGACGTAGAGTAGCGTAGGTGTTAATAAAAATAGAGAACGCACACGAGCCATTCACTGTAGAAACACATATTTCTGGTTTTATTCGAGAATTTATGGAAAAATGACGACAGAAACTGGCCAGACCCTTTGGATGTTGTTCCTTAATGTTCGTAAAGAGAAAACGGAATGCCATTTTTTATATAAATGGATGGCAGGCTCCCCTTGCCTTTCCATTTTTTAGGCTCTCGTGTCAATTAGCTGTTAAAGACTTCTCATCGGTTTTTGAACAAAAAAAAAAAAAAAAAAAACACGTGAAATGCATTTGGCTACCTAAACAATTGGATCTCATCCAAAGACTTAAGATAACCACTTATATGGGTCTGTACTGTGTATCGCACCCACCCTTTAGTAATCCTTTATTCTTTCATTCCATTGTTACTAAGACCGTAGCGATAAATGCTCTAAAATAGTTCTGATGACCCCTTTAAGCTCATACCCATAGAGAGAGAGAGAGAGAGAGGGAGAGGAAGTCCTTAGGTAAAAGTCCTATAATTGACCCTTGCAGCAACACCATCAACATTCGTTTCATGACCTCAATAATTGTGTGGGCTACAAGTGAAAATAAAATGTCCAATCGAAAGTGTTGTTTATTTCTTTTTTTTTGGTTGGGGGGACACAATGATGTTTAAGGTCAACCATGTTTAAGAATTTTAAGTGAAAACTATGCCAGCAACAAAGGTTTTATTATTAGGCCAAAGGCCATGCTTGGTAAGTAGGTCTTGAATTGTGTTATGACCATGAATGGAGAATTTGTTGTGTTGTACATTTTTACACTTATTATTTGCTATGTACAAACAACAGATAAAAATGACATACTATTAGAATTAGAAAGTGAAGATAGAGTTATTGTCAAACCAGTTGGGAAATATTGCATAACAGTTATGGTCGTGGTTTTACAATACCGGCTACAGATGGTACTTCAGCCGGTAATAATAAACAAGTAAGAGCGTGCTAAGTTCGGCCGGGCCGAATCTTATATACCCTCCACCATGTATCGCATCTGTCGAGTTCTTTTCGCAGTATCTCTTTTTAGGCAAACAAAGAATTATGAATTTGGACGGAGCAGGAGGTGGAGCTATATCAAGTTGTAGTCCGATTCGGGGTTCAAGAAGCAAAATCGGGAGATCGGTTTATATGGAAGCTGTGTCAATCTATAGATCGATTCAGACCATATTGCACACGTATGGTGAAGGCCATGGGAGAACCCGTTGTACAAAATTTGGGCCAAATCGGATGAGAATTTCGCTCTCTAGAGGCTCAAGATCTCAAGATCCCAGATCGGTTTATACGGCAGCTATATCAGGATATGGACCGATTTGGACCATACTTCGCATAAATGTTGGAAGTGATACTAAAACACCCCGTGCAACATTACAGCCAAATCGGATAGGAATTGCGCCTTCTAAAAGCTCAAGAAGTCGAGACCCAAGATCGGTTTATATAGCAACTGTATCAGGTTATGGACCGATTTGAACTATACTTCGCACAGTTGTTGGAAGTGATATCAAAAATTCCAGTCAAATTGGATGAGAATTGCGCCCTCTATTGGCTCAAGATGTCAAGATCTAAGATCGGTTTATATGGAGTTATTGGAAGTGATACCAAAACACCTCGTGCAAAATTACAGCCAAATCGGATAGGAATTGCGCCTTCTAAAAGCTCAAGAAGTCGAGACCCAAGATCAGTTTATATAGCAACTGTATCAGGTTATGGAACGATTTGAACTATACTTCGCACAGTTTTTGGAAGTGATATCAAAACACTATGTGCAAAATTCAGTCAAATTGGATGAGAATTGCGCCCTCTAGAGGCTCAAGAAGTCAAGACCCAAGATCGGGTTATATGGCAGCTATACCAAAGCCTGGACCGATTTGGCCCATTTACAATCCCAACCGACCTACAACAATTAGAAGTATTTGTGCCAAACTTCAAGCGGCTAGCTCTACTCCTTCAAAAGTAAGCATGCTTTCGACAGACGGACGGACATGGCTAGTTCGACTTAAAATGTCACGACGATCAAGAATATATATACTTTATGGGGTCTTAGACGCATATTTCGAGGTGTTACAAACAGATTGACGAAATTAGTATACCCCCATCTTATGGTGGAGGGTATAAAAATAAGTGACTTCCAAAAACAACACATAACAGCGAGGTAAACATAATTACAAGATAGCCGTTCATTAGTGGTGTTCTAGTGGCCAACAGGGGGAGTTGTAGGCTGGGATGATTAATCGCAATAGGCAACGTTCTACTGGCCCCCTGAAAGAGTTGTTGATTAAGTGCCATATGTCCAACAGTTATCACAGTCATTATGAAATTTGTTATTTGTTGTTGTTGCAGATGAATGCATTTTATAACAGTTATAACGATCATCAAGAAACTGTTATACTGTCCATAATAAAAAAAAAATTTAAGAGCAAATAAAGACTATGTAAATCCAGATAGAGGAATTGCATTACAGTTATCACAATCACGCAGAAACTGTAAAACAGTCCATAATTTCTGGATTTGTATGAATTGGTATACCCACCACCGTGGGATAGGGGGCATTTTCATTTAGTCATTCCGTTTGCAACACATCGAAATATCAATTTCCGACCCTACATAGTATATATATTTCGGATCGTTGTAAAAATATATTCAAATATATTCAGATATTCAGAGCCCATAAAAGCTTTATTTATTACCCGATTTCGCTGAAATTTGAAACAATGAGTTGTTTTGAGCCTCCCGATTACCGAGCCTTATATGGTTGAGGTCGAACTATACTTAGATATAGCTGCCATATAGACCGATCTGCCGATAAAGGGTCTGAAGTCTACAAGTTTTATTTTTTATCGATTTCGCTGAAATTTGAAACAGCGCGTAGAATTAGGTCTCCCGACATCAGTCCCAGATATGGTTTGGATCGGACTGTATTTAGATATAACTGTCATATAGACCAATATGCCGATTAAGGGTCTGCAGTTCATAAAGGCTTTATTTATTACCCGATTTTGTTGAAATTTGAAATAAAAAATTCAACAGTGACTTACTTTTATTAGACCACTCAATGTCCGTGCCGAATTTGGGTGCATAAGTTATCCAATTTTCACCGGATTGCGATGAAAGGGGGTTTACATGTATACCCGAGGTGGTGGGTATCCAAAGTTCGGCCCGGCCGAACTTAATGCCTTTTTACTTGTTTTAAAGAAGTGTAGATAGAGCAATGGTAAAACTAGGTACACATATTGCATTACAACTATTACAATAATGCAGAAACTGTTATACAGTCCATAATATCAGGAGGCCACCGTAGAGCAGAGGTAAGCATGTCCACCTATGACGCTAAACGCTTGGGTTCGAATCCCGGCGAGAACATCATATCCCCTCCTAATGCTGGCGACATTTGTGAGATACTATACTGGCCAGGCCATGAGAAAATATATTCAGCGGTGGATTTTCCCTCCTAATGCTGGCAACATTTGTGAGGTACTATGCCATGTAAAACTTCTCTCCAAAGAGGTCTCGCACTGCGGCACGCCGTCTGGACTCGGCTATAAAAAGGAGGCCCCTTATCATTGAGCTTAAACTTGAATCGGACTACACTCATTGATATGTGAGAAGTTTGCCCCTGTTGATCCCTGCAGGACCTGCAATTTTTGAGAGAGTCATTACGTTAGCTTGAAAGGGATTATATTCCCTAACTTTTGTCAGAGATGTCCATCTCTGAGAAATAAAATGATCTTCATTGGCAATACTAATGGAGTTATCTTCAAGAGTTAATGATTTACTTGTGGCCATTCGCCCAGAATGGAAGTTAGGTAGAATTTATGGTGAAGGAGTCCTTGAGGAGCTTTAAACTATTTAAGTCACCCGGACCCGATGGAATATTTCCGGTGTTACTACAGAAAGAGGCAAACTATCTGGCGCCTCGTCTGGCCAAAATTTTCACAGCGTGCTTAGGACTTGCATATACTCCGAAAGCCTGGCAGGAGGCAAGGGTGGTGTTTATACCCAAGCCCGGCAAGGTAAAGACCTACAGACCCATAAGCCTTACGTCTTTTCTACTCAAAACCATGGAACGTATTGTGGACACCATGATAAAGAGTATGACATCCAGCGAACTGCTCAAATACAAACAGCATGCCTATGTCAAGGGAAGGTCGGTGAAGACTGCCCTGCACGAGGTTGTGCATAAAATAGAAGAATCCTTCGATGCTAAAACGTTCACACTGGCGGTATGCATTGACATCGAGTGGGCTTTTAACAATGTGCGGAACGACACACCGATCCTATCCTTAGACCAGTACCGGGTGGACTCGGTCCTTAGAGACTGGATAAACCATATGCTAAGGAACATGTGGATAAATTGTGTGTCCCATGGCATAAATATAAAGGAGAAAGTGGCACAGGGCACGCCGCAGGGGGGCATTTTATCGCCACTCCTATGGGTGACCACCATAAAATACCTATTACGGATGCTAACTGAGGAGGGATTTGAACCCGTCTACTACGCAGAGGGGTAAGGCTCCGAACCAGCTTATGCAGAAGGGACGAAAGGGTCTTGCATATGGCATATGACGGGGCTAGACCCAGAGGTCTTAATGTTGACCCAGAGAACACTTAAATATGCCTGTTCACGAGGAAGACGAAGATGGGCCAATTTAACACACCAAGTTTTCTCAATAAGATGATTTCGATATCTGACAAGGTCAAATACTTAGGGGTGATTTTGGACAGGAAACTAAATTGGAAGTGTCACATTCAGGAGCGTACTGAGAAGGCTCACAGATGTTGGGCACTATGTAGACGGGCCGTAGGCTCGAAATGGGGCCTGAATCCTAAGATAGTCCACTGGCTCTACAGGAGCGTGATTAGACCAATACTTACATACGCCTCAGTAGTTTGGTGGACTGCAGTGCAACATAAGGACCATAAAAAAGGTTCAGAGAACATGTTGTCTTGGCATAGGCGGAGCCATGAGGACCACGCCCACTAGGACACTGGAGACTATTCTAGATGTCCGACCCATTGACACATATATTAAATGTGAGGCAGCCACTGCGGCTATGAGACTTAAGGCGATGGGAAAATGGATTGAGAATGTAGCAGCTCATACCATCGCGATATAATCGAGGCGACGATAGGAAACCTGGAAAGAAGCGAAGGGGTTTCCGAACGGATACCTGAGATGAACCTTGAAGTTGAGTGCGAGATTCTGCTGCCATCGGCCCAGTCTTGGATTGACGGAACCCTAGTATTGCCATCTGGAAGATCATGTTACACGGATGGATCAAAGCTAGAGGACAGAGTGGGCCTGGGTGTTTACATTGAGAACTCAGGGACTGAGATCCTTTTTAGACTGCCTGACCAAAATACGGTCCTACAGGCGGAGATCCGGGCGATCACGGAATGCGTGAGGTGGTGTGGACGTCGAGTGTGAACATCTTTACCGATAGTAAAATTGCCATAAGAGCAATAACAACCAGGACGGTAAGGTCACGAACAGTCTTGCAGTGTAAGAAGGAGATTAACGCCTTCTCTGAGGATGGCAAAATCCGTATCATTTGGGTGCCGGGCCATAACGGAATAAGGGGAAATGAAAGGGCAGACGATTTGGCGGTGAAGGCTAGAGGACTGCCGTCAATAAACTTGGTCAACCCGAAGCCTTTCGGGTCGACGCAGTCCGAGTTAAGGGAATAGGCGACGAATGCGCATGCAACATTGTGGAACGGCGAAACGGTCGGTAGGACGGCGAAAATCCTATGGGATCGTGAGAAGACGGTTATTGCTGATAGTGGTCATAGTGGCATGGGGCGTATTAATATCAGCATCCTCTGTTCAACCTAACCTTGGTAGAATATCCTGGAGTTGACCAATACACTTAAGTTGTTGATATTCGATCGACCAAGAGACTAGCAATCGAATCATAAACGAAAAGGTCAAAATATTTTTATACCCACCACCGAAGAATGGGGGTATATTCATTTTGTCATTCCGTTTGCAACACATCGAAATATCCATTTCCGACCCTATAAAGTATATATATTCTTGATCAGCGTAAAAATCTAAGACGATCTAGATATGTCCGTCCGTCTGTCCACCGGTCCGTTGAAATCACGCTACAGCCTTTAGAAATAGAGATATTGAGCTGAAACTTTGCGTAGATTCTTTTTTTGTCCATAAGCAGGTTAAGTTCGAAGATGGGCTATATCGGACTATATCTTGATATAGCCCCCATTTAGACCGATCCTCCGATTAAGGATCTAAGGCCCATAAAAGCCACATTAATTATCCGATTTCGCTGAAATTTGGGACAGTGAGTTGTGTTAGGACTTCCTTCGTTAATTTGGTTCGGTTCAGATTTGTATATAGGTGCCATATAGACCGATCCTCCAATTTAGGGTCTTGAGCCCATAAAAGCCACATTTATTATCCGATTTTGATGAAATTTGGGACAGTGAGTTGTGTTAGGCCCTTCAACATCCTTCGTCTATTTGGCCCAGATCGGTGCACATTTGGATATAGCTGCCATATAAACCGATTCTCCGATTTAGGGTCTTGGGCCCATAAAAGCAACATTTATTATCCGATGTCGCTGAAGTTTGAGACAGTGAGTTGTCTTAGGCCCTTCGATATTATTCTTCAATTTGGCTCAGATCGGTTCAGATTTGGATATAGCTGCCATATAGACCGATCTATCGATTTAAGGTTTTGGGCCCATAAAATGCGCATTTATTGTCCGATATCGCCGAAATTTGGGACAGTGAGTTAAATTAAGCCCCTTGACATACTTCTGCAATATCGCACAGATCGATCCAGATTTGGATATAGCTGCCATATAGACCGATATCTCGGTTTTAGGATTTGGGGCCATAAAAGACGCATTTATTGTCCGATGTAGCTGAAATTTAAGACAGTAAGTTAAGTTAGGCTCTTCGACGTCATTCTTCAATTTGGCCTTGATCGGCCCAGATTTGAATATAGCTGCCATATAGACCGATCTCGGGCCCATAAAAGGGGCATTTATTGTCCGATTTCGCCGGAATTTGGGACAGTGCTTTGTGTTAGGCTCTTCGACATTTTTCTGCACTTTGGCCCAAATCGGTCCATATTTGGATTTTGCTGACACGTAGACCGATATCTCGATTCAAAGTCTGGGCCCCATAGAAGACGTTTTTATAATCAGATTTCACTGAAATTTATCACAATGACTCATGTTAGGCTTTTCGACAACCGTGTCGTATATGGTTCAGATCGCTTTATTTTTAGATATAGCTGCCAAACTTATTAGTATTTGCTCCAAATCGGAAGATATTTTGATATAACTGCTATGGAACATAAGGTATGAAATTTTCACCGAATTTTGATGGAAGGTGGTTTACATGTATACCCGAGGTGGTGGGTATCCAAAGTTCGGCCCGACCGAACTTAACGCCTTTTTACTTGTTCAATATCTCTAGCAATTCATTGTCATATCAAAAAACACTATAATGACGAGAATTTGGTTACAGATTATGATTGAATAGTTGATTCGCCCCGAATCACCATGACCCTTGCTTCGTGCCAGGACGACCGGTCGTGCCGGCGGTTCCCGCAGCCACCACCGCACCAGCGCTACGGGACTGTTAAAAGGCGTAGCCACTGTCGAAATTGTCATTCAAGCAGTCACCTGGCTCCAGACTGGCCCCATTCTGTGTTGTAGGGTATGGTGCAGATGAAATAACGGCCAATGTGTATGTGGCAGCTTAAGATCTCTTCGTACAAACAGAAAAAGTACTCAATTGATTATTTTTTTCTTAATGTGGGCATTGCTATTTGACATTTGATCGTATCAAAATTTATTAATTTAATTAAATTTTAATTAATATTATGGTATACATTCACATTATCAATGGTTTCATATATTTGACTCCAAAATCTTTTTCCCATACACTTGTTGAATAAATTAATTGCTTGCATGGACTTTCAGTGACTTAATTTGCGGAAACATATTGTATTCCATCAAATTTATCAATTGTTGAGACCAAAACTCATTAAAAGTTGTTGTGGTTCGTTGTTTTTGTTTATTCGATTTTTTTTTCAACAAAGAATTGTAAGTTGCCTTACATGGCGCGCACATTGAACTATGGAGTGACTTGTTGGCATGTGGTCTGTCTGGCAAACTGACTAAATGAGTGTTGTTTTGTGGAATTGAGGAATACTTAAAAAAAAAGTTTTGTAAACATTTTCGTACACTGTGAGCGAGTTTAAGGTTAACAATTTTTGCTGCCATTGTTCAGAGTTTACCAACGAGGGGGGGTTACAAAACACCGATACACAAAGCAGGTTTCAGAAGCCATCGCACAATGAATGGCTAGTAAAGGAACAAGTTTCGTTTCTTCTTGTCTGCCTACACCAAGGACTATGTAGGAAGAGAAGGAAAAAAGGGTTTTGCTTTTTGGCAAGGTCAAATGAAAATGGCATTAAGGTCATAATTGAATGCGACTCTTTAAAAATGTAATAAAAGCAATTTGTTGATTTTTTTTTTTGCTTTTTGAGGAATGGAAATCTGATAAGAAGTTCCTCATGGAAGGAAAATTAATGATAAATAATTTAAAATTTATATTTTTATAATATAATCAAGTATTGTTGTGTAATAATCATTTACAACTATAAAACGAGGCCTTTAATAGTGAAGCACAAACTTGATAGGAGAGAATTTGCTGTCAAAATTGAGGACATTTATACCCACCATAAGATGTGGGTATACTAATGTCGTGATTCTGTTTGTAACACCTAGAAATATGCATCTGAGACCCTATAAAGTATATATATTCTTGATCGTCATGTCATTTTAAGTTGATCTACCCATGTCCGTCCGTCTGTCTGTCTGTCGAAAGCACGCTAACTTTCAAAGGAGTAAAGCTAGGCGCTTAACATTTTGCACAAATACTTTTTTTTGTGTAGGTCGGTTGGGATTGTAAATGGGTCAAATCGATCCATGGTTTGATATAGCTGCCATATAAACCGATCTTGGGTCTTGACTTCTTGAGCCTCTAGAGGGCGCAATTCTTGTCCAATTTGACTGAAATTTTGCACGTGGTGTTTTGGTATCACTTCCACAACCACTGTGCATAGTTTGGCGCAAATCGGTACATAACCTGATATAGATGGGATCTTGACATTTTCAGCTTTTAGAGGGCGCAATTCTTATCCGATTTGGCTGTAATTTTGCACGTGGTGTTTTCGTATCACTTCCAACAACAGTGGTAAGTATGGTTCAAATCGGTCTATGTTTTGATATAGCTGCCATAGAAACCGATCTTGGGTCTATACTTCTTGAGCCTCTAGAGGGCGCAATACTCAACCGATTTGACTGTAATTTTGCACGTGGTGTTATCACTTACAACAACTGTGCTAAGTATGATTCAAATCGGTTCATAATCTGGTGTAGCTGCCATATAAACCGATCTTGGATCTTGACTTATTGAGCTGCTGGAGAGCGCAATTCTCATCCGATTTGGCAGAAATTTTCTACAACGGTTTCTCTCATGACTTTCAACATTCGTGTTTAATATGGTCTGAATCGATCTATAGCTGGATATAGCTTCCATATAAACCGATCTGCCGTTGTTGCTTCTTGAGCCCCTACAAGGCGCTATTCTTATCCGAATGGACTGAAATATTACACAATGACTTCTAGTCTACGGACTATAACCTGATATAGCTTCAATAGCATAACAGTTCATATTCAATATTCTTTGTTTACCTAAAAAGAGATACCGCGCAAATAACTCGACAAATGGGATCCATGGTAGAGGGTTTATTTTTGCTATGTTATGATGGCAGTCTGATATGAGACTCCTTTAGGAAGTGTTTACTGGTATCATAATACTAAAGGAACGCAATACCATAGCCATTAATGGAAATCGAAGCTATGATCCGCACAGAGGTAATCTCAGCTCTTTCCTAATCAGACTCTCTTAAACAATTTTTATTCATTATGATCCCACAGTAGCGGTTCAAGACTTTGATGGCAATTGAGCCTATGACTAGGACTGCGGAGTCGAAGTCTTGGAGTCAGAATCGAGAAATTTTGCACAGAGTCGAGAAGAAAATTTTTGGAGAAGATTTTCTCGACTCCGGCTCTGGACAAAGTAAAAAAAAAAACAAGTAAAAATGCATTAATTTCGGCCGGGCCGAACTTTGGATACCCACCACCTCGGGTATATATGTAAACCCCCTTTCGTCACAATCCGGTGAAAATTGGATAACTTATGCTCCCAAATTTGGCACGGACATTGAGTGGTCTAATAAATACAACTGTTGAATTTTGTATTTATATTTCACTGATGAATTTTAATTTCAAATTTCAACAAAATCGGGTAATAAATAAAGCTGTTATGAGCTTCAGACCCTTTATCGGCAGATCGGTCTATATGGCAGCTATATCTAAATATAGTCCAATACGAATCATATTTTGTTCAGATGTCGGGAGGCCTAAAACTACTCACTGTTTTAAATTTCAGCGAAATCGAATAAAAAAATAAAGCTTTTATGGCCTTTAGACCCTTTATCTGGAGATCGGGCTATATGGCAGCTATACCTGATATAGTACGATTTGATCCATATGAAGGTCAGATATCAGAAGTCTTGAATTAACCCTCTGTTTAAATTTCAGCGAAATCGGGTAATAAATAAAGCTTTTATGGGCTTCAGACCCTTTATTGGCAGATCGGTCTATATGGCAGCTATATCTAAATATCGTCCGATCTGAACCATATTTGGGTCCATTGTTAGGGGGCTTGGAACTACTCACTGTTTCAAATTTCAACGAAATCGGATACAAAATAAAGCTTTTTATGGACTTTAGACCCTCTATCTGGAGATCGGTCTATATGGCAGCTATATCTAAATATAGTCTGATTTGATCCTCATTTAGGTCAGATGTCGGGAGGCCTAAAACTACTCACTGGTTCTAATTTAAGCGAAATCGGGTAATAAATAAAACTTTTATGGGCTTCAGACCTTTTATTTGGAGATCGGTCTAAAAAAAATCCGATATGAACCATATTTTGTTCAGATGTCGGGAGGCCTAAAACTACTCACTGGTTCTAATTTCAGCGAAATCGGATGAAGAATAAAGTATTTATGGGCATTAAACCCTTTATCGGAAAATCGGTCTATAAAGCAACTATATCCAAGTATGGTCCGATTTGACCCATCCAAGAACAGACGGACGGACATACACACGGACATCGGTACTTGGCACATTTGTTGGAAGTCATAAAAAACAACTCATGCAAAATTTCAGCCAAATCGGATTACAATTGCGCCCTCTAGTGACTCAAAAAGTCAAGATCCAAGATCGGTTTATAAGGCAGCTATATCAAAACATTAACCGATATGGCCCATTTACAATCCCAACCGACCTACACTAACAAAAAGTATTTGTGCAAAATTTCAAGCGCCTAGCTTTACTCATTCGAAAGTTAGCATGCTTTCGATAGACAGACTTCTTACTTTACTTTAATTGTCTGTGACAGAATATTCGTTCCACTAGCCGAAAGTAGAATAGCGTTCCAAGCACCTCGATCTTCTGCGCTCATTCTAAAATCTCTGACACTAAGTTTCGAGGTGTCTCCCACCACTTGATCTGTCCATCGGACTTTTGGTCTTCCCGGTTTGCGTGTAACACCGTGTTTGTCTTCAAAAGACTTCTTTGCTGGAGCTTCTTCATCCATTCTGACTACATGATCTAGCCAACGCAGCCGTTGCAGTTTGATGCGTGTAACTATGCTATCGTCGTTATACAGCTCATGCAGCTCGTGGTTCATACGTCGCCTATATTCTCCATTATCGCAAACTGGTCCATATATTCTACGAAGAATCTTTCTCTCAAATAACCCAAGCACTGTCTCATCTGCTTTCACAAGTACCCATGCTTCAGAACCATATAACAACACGGGTAGTAAAAGTGTCAGACGGACCTCTAGTGACTAAAAAAGTCGAGATCTAAGATCGGTTCATAGAAAAGCTATATCAAAACGTGGACCGATATGGCCCATTTACAATCTCAGCCGACCTACAGCAATAAGAAGTATTCGTGTAAAATTTCAAGCGCCTAGTTTTCCACCTTCGGAAGTTAGTGTGCTTTCGACAGCTAGACGGACGGAAGGACATGGCTAGATCGACTTAAAATGTCATGACGATCAAGAATATATATACTAGATAGGATCTTAGAAGAATATTTCGAGGTGTTACAAACGGAATGACGAAATTAGTATGGTGAAGGGGATAAAAATTATGACCCAAATTATTGCATACTATAAAAACTAGCTACGAAACCAAGAAACAAGCCGGCGTCTAATCAAGTTATAACTTTTTTCTTTTTCTCATTTCTTTTCATCTTTTTTTTTCAATCGAATACGAATTATAATAGCTCACCATATATGGGTCAACCACTAATATTAAATAATATTCAGTCGCTACTTTTGATTAACATTTTAAGCAAAAATTCAACGATATCAAATGGAAAAAAAAAACTCTAATGCGTGACTTTAGCCGCATTTCATAATGAACTGCAAATTAAATCCAGTCGAATGGAAAAATTAAACACTTAACAGAAAAAATGCCAACTATTTACGAAATTGGCCCAAAACACACACAAATTGTTTAATTTCGATTGTATTTAAAAATTAGAGCGAAGCAAAAAAAAAAAGAATAGAAAAAAGTACAATAATTAGTGCAAAGAAGGCATTTGGAATAAATTAAACAATTTTCCAACAAAAAGTTGATAAGTGTATATGCATGCAATACACTTTACACACAGAGGGATGGACGGACAAACGACTGAGGGCTATCAATCCTCCTCGTTGGGGCGCAGTAGTGCAAAGCTTCGAAAAAGTGCAACAATTTGCAACAGAATTATCAAACACAACCCCAAGCAGCAAGACAGCAACAACTACAACAAATGCCATCAAAGTTCAAACTCACTATAATAATTCATTGACACATTTTCTAGCTACTGTTGTTTGTTGTTATGGGATAATACAACACGCACGAATAAATTGGTTTCAAAAACGATGAGAGCTAAAGTGACTTAAATAAAAAAAAAAAAAAAAAAAAAAGGCAAAGGCGTTCAGTTCGGCCGGGCCAAACTTAGAATACCCCACCCCGGGTGTATACTTAAACCACCTTCCGTCAAAATCTGGTGAAAATACATACCTTATGCCCCATAGCAGCTATATCGAAATATGTTCCGATTTGGACCAAATACTAATAAGTACAAGTTATTGTTCAATTGTGTACAACAAAATATTGATCTTTTTTAGTAGCTATATCTAAAAATTAACCGATCTGAACCATATGCGACAAGGATGTCGAAAAGCCTAACATAAGTCACGGTGTCAAATTTCAGAGAAATCGGATTATAAATGCGCCTTTTATGGGGCCAAGACTTTAAATCAAGATATCGGTCTATATGGCAGCCTTAAATCGAGAGATCGGTCTATATGGCAGCTATATCCAAAACTTGAACTTACTGTTTAAAATTTCGGCGACATTGGACAATAAATGTGCCTTTTACGGGCCCAAAACCTTAAAGCGAGAGATATGGCAGCTATATCCAAATCTGAACCGATTTGGGGGAGGTTGCAGAAAAATGTCGAAGAGCCCTATACAACTCACTGTCCCAAATTTCAGAAAAATCTAATAATAAACGTGTATTTTATGGGCCTAAGACCTTAAATCGGCGGCTCGGTCTATACGGCGGCTATATCCAAACCTGGACCGATCTCAGCCAAATTGAAGAAGGATGTCGAAGGACCTAACACAACTTACTGTTCCAAATTTAAGCAAAATCGGACCCTAAATCGGTGGATCGGTCTAAATGGCATCTATATTCAACTCTGCACCAAATTGAAGTGGAATGTCGACTAGCCTAACACAACTCACTGTCCCAAATTTCGGCGACATCGGACAATAAAAGTACCTTTTATGAGCTCAAAACCTTAAATCGAGAGATCGGTCTATATGACAGTTATATTCAAATATGAAACGATCTGGGCCAAATTGAAGTGGGATGTCGACTGGCCTTACACAACTCACTGTCCCAAATTTCAGCAAAATCGGATAATAAATGCGGCTTTTATGAGCCCATAACCTTGAATCGAGGGATCGGTCTATATGGCAGCCATATCCAAATATGAACCGTTTTGGGCTAAATTGAAGTGGGATGTCGAATGGCCTAACACAACTCACTGTTCCAAATTTCAGCAAAATTGGACAATAAATTCGCCTTTTATGGGCCCAAGACCTTAAATCGTGAGTTAGGTCTATATGGCAGCTATATCCAAATATGAACCGTTTTGGGCCAAACTAAAGTGGGATGTCGATTGACTTTGCACAACTCACTGTCTCAAATTTCAGCAAAATCGGATAATAAATGTGGCTTTTATGGGCCTAAGACCCTAAATCGGCGGATCGGTATTTATGGAGGCTATATCAAGATATAGTCCGATATAGCCCATCTTTGAACTTAACCTTCTTATGGACCAAAAAAGAATCTGCGCAAAGTTTCATCTCAATATCTCTATTATTAAAGACTGTAGCGTGATTTCAACAGACGGACGGACGGACATGTCTAGATCGTCTTAGATTTTTACGCTGATCAAGAATATATACACTTTATAGGGTTGGAAATGGATATTTCGATATGTTGCAAACGGAATGACTAAATGAATACACCCCCTATCCTACGGTGGTGGGTATAAAAAGTTGGATATCATCTCACCATATCGCTCACTAATCACAATTAGCTTACGTTCAGCATCATCTTTGAAGAAGTACGGTTCAATGATGCCACCAGCCCCTAAACCGCACCAAACTGGGGGATTTTTTCTGGATGCATTGGCAGCCCTTGCAATGCTTCTGGCTGGTCTTCACTCCAAAATCGATAATTCTGCTTATTTATATGTACTCATTGAGCGACAAATGAACTTCGCCACTGAACACAGTTTTAGCGCGATAAGTTTTCTTAACAGAGCATGCATTTTGATAAGAAAATTCAATAATTTGCAAGTGTTGTTCGTTGGTAAGACGATTATAGACCAAACTGAAGAAGTTTGACAGTGAAACAAAACACGAAGCGTGCGTGAGCTGTTTAAACCAATGTTGCCTAAATGATAATAGCTAAAAATCACCCTTTAGAAGGAATCTGTACATGTCTACTGGGTTATAATTACGGGAGGGGGTCCTACGAGCTCGTGACAACATATCTTTGCGTACCGTAATACGAGCCATAGTGGGTACGGTGCTACAGGCCCTATGGCGGCACGCCTGGGTTAAAGATCACGGATTGCAGATTGCAAATTTTGCCCATGAACATTCCACTAAGGAACAGGGGCAAACTTCTCACATATCAATGAGTGCAGTCCGATTCAAGTTTAAGCTCAATGATAAGGGGCCTCCCTTTTATAGCCGAATCCGAACGGCGCGTCGCAGTGTGACACCTCTTTGGAGAGTAGTTTTACATGGCATAGTAGCTCACAAATGTTGCCAGCATTAGAAGGGGAAAACCACCGCTGAAAATTATTTTCTGATGGTCTCGCCAGGATTCGAAGCCAGGCATTCAGCATCATAGGTGGACATGCTAACTTCTGCGCTACGGTGGCCTCCTCACGGATTATTGAGAATAAAACATTTGAGAACTTGCTCCTTTATCAAATCACCCTTTGGAAGGAATCTGTTCATGGCTACCGGAATACGATTACAAAAAAAGGTCCTGCGAGCTTCGACAAGTTATCTCTGTGTACCGTAATACGAGTCATAGGTTCTATAGGCCCTTTGCCGGCATGCATGGGATAAGGTTCACGGATTACTGAGAATAAAACATTTGAGGGCTTGCTTTGTTCATGTTTGGGTTTGCAGGTGCATTCGTTCTTCCCATACTCTAATGGAAGTTTCGTTCCCTATATGGGTGATATTGAGAAAATTTCTATGATAAGATATTCAAATACATTGGTAGGAAGTATGATTTACTTATTTTCATTTTCAAAGAAACGAAGTATTTTAAAGTTTAAAAAAAATTTAAATATGTTGTACAATATCTTGCCTCAATCTATTTTACCCTATGACTTAAAGTTGGATCATTAGAAACAGCAACTACTATGGGACTTTGTATACTTTGAGTAGCCTATTTCAATGATTTTGCATTTCCAATGCGATGGTGTGGTGTCATTTGTGTTTTATTGTTATTGCCTTAAACATTGTTCTAGTTTTACTATCAGTTATATAATTATATTCCCTATGAACTAGAAGCTACGATATATTGTCATTGTCATTGTTGTTATTACGGTTATTCGAATTTGCAGATACTACAAAATTTATGACTTGCCATTAGGACGACATCGTCGATCACCATGGTAATAAACAAATAATTTGTATTGCAAAAGTTTTCCAACTTCCAACTGTTTTGTTTGCATCAGATAACTATGGTCGAGCACTAATTTGGTCTAAAGTAATTGGCATTTTTTTATTGAAAATGGAGATGAATTGATGCCAAGGGAACTGTAGAATATTGGAAGTGGAGTAAAATTGAAAGAGAAGAAGATAATTAAACAGAAAATTGCAAATAAGTTGAAAGAAGATTAATTGTCGAGTTGGAAAGGAAATTTGATTGATGGAAGATGATTGAGTTGAATTGTTGTATTGATGGGAATTTTTCTTCAAAGTTTTGCTGGGAAAGTTTACCAAGTCTATTATTAGCGTTATAGGCAGTTGTCAGACCTATAATGCTTTATGGTTGTTGTTGTTGTTGTAATCAAATTTTCATGTGAAGGTAGTGATCCTCGTCAAGCTCCTGTAGGTGAGCCAGCTCGTTCCGTTGGCCATTGGTCATTTAAAGGCGCAATTAACTCGCCTTGTCATATCAAGCTTCATAGGCATTCAGTATTTGTGCAAGAGCCGGTGCCAACCCATCTCTCACTGAAGCTCTCCACTCGATACCGCTGATTGTCCGCGACTGCAGTTACAGCTACTGCGTATTGAGCATTCCTCTATCCGCAACCTGTGGACGTGCCCGGTAGCTCGCAACTTAGCTTCTCGTGACAGCAATGAACACCACACAGATCGGATCTCAATGTTCCAGCTTACGTGGTGCTCACAGCTATCAGACTACAACACCATATATCATATGCCGGGAATGCTATATGGTGTTGTAGTCTGGTGGACGGCGCTTCAAAAGTCCATCTACTGTTCAATACTCAAGCGGATGCAAAAAATGGCTTGTTTGTGCATCACAGCCGCACTGAGGACGACACCATCTGATGCACTCAATTTAATGCTACATCTAATGCCTCTGGACATTCCACTATCCGCAGCTGGCAGCGGATCTCAATGTTCCAGCTTACGTGGTGCTCACAGCTAACAGACTACAACACCATATATCATATACCGGGAATGCTATATAGTGTTGTAGTCTGGTGGACGGCGCTTCAAAAGTCCACCTACTGTTGAATACTCAAGCGAATACTCTCAACGGCTGAACAGTTCGAAATTCAACTGTTCTGGGTGCCGGGCCACAGAGATATCCCAGGCAATTGTACCACACAAATCGGACCTCAATGTTCCAGCTTACGTGGTGCTCACAGCTATCCCGTGCCGGGAATGCTATATGGTGTTGTAGTCCGGTGGACGGCGCTTCAAAGGTCCATCTACTGTTCAATACTCAAGCGGATTCAAAGGATGGCTTGTTTGTGCATCACAGCCGCACTGAGGACGACACCATCTGATGCACTCAATTTAATGCTACATCTAATGTCTCTGGACATTGTGGCTAGACAGTCAGCCATTAAATCCCTGGAGAACGTATTTCGGAACACAAAAACCGCCCTTGACTGTCGCAAATCCTTCAACGAGATGGCTCAACAGTTCGAAATTCAGCTGTTCTGGGTGCCGGGCCACAGATATATCCCAGGGAATGTAAAGCGGGCAAGCTTGCGAGAGTAGGAACTACCCTACACTTTCCAGGGATACTGGAATCTGTGGGTATGCCTCTAGCGATATGTAAACTAAGTTTTCAGGACCAGGTCCGAAGGTTACAAAGAGGGGACTGTGAGCATTCCAAAACTATGTGGCCTAATCTAGACTTAAAGAGATCTACCGCTTTGTTGTCACTGGCTAGAACAGATGTCTCAGTCACTGTGTCCACTTAAGGTTCTCATTTCTTTGAGAACCTGTCCGATTTAGCAGATGTGAATATTCTTAAGTAGTTGGGCTTTTTTAAGCGACCTGGATGGTTCAACGATAGGAAGTAGAAGGCATCTTCGTTCTTCTGTTTCTGTGGTATCGCAATGGATGAAAACGTCTAAGTGAGTCTGATAGCAGACTGCCACATAAACCTAACCCAACCATTATTATACCCACCACCGTAAGATAGGGGGTATATTCATTTAGTCATTCCGTTTGCAACACATCGAAATATCAATTTCCAACCCTACAAAGTATATATATTTCGGATCGTCGTAAAATTCTAAGACGATTTAACGATGTCCATGTGTCTGTCCGTCCGTCTGTTGTAATCACTCGACAGCCTTCAAAAATTGAGATGCACGTTAAGTTATAGAAGGGGTCAAATCGGACCGTATTTGGATATAGCTGCTATGCCCATAAATGCTTTATTTTTTTCCGATTTCGCTGAAATTTGAAACAGTGAGTAGCTTTAGGCCTCCCAACATAGGACCTGAATATGGTTCAGATCGGACTATATTTAGATACAGCTGCCAAATAGACCGATCTGCCGATTAAGGGTCTAATGCCCATAAAAGCTTTATTTTTTTCCGATTTCGCTGAAATTTTAAACAGTGAGTAGCTTTTGGCTTCCGAACATAGGACCTGAATATGGTTCAGATCGAACTATATTTAGATATAGCTGCTATATAAACCGATCTGCCGATAAAGGGTCTGAAGCCCATGAAAGTTATATTTTTTTTACCGATTTCTCTCAAATTCGAAACAGTAAGTAGCTTTTGGCCTCCCAAAAGAGGAACCAAATATGGTTCAGATCGGACTATACTTAGATATATCTGCCATATAGACCGATCTGCCGATAATGGGTCTGAAGCCCATAAAAGCTTTATTTTTTAGCCGATTTCGCTGAAATTTGAAACAGTGTGTAGCTTGAGGCCTCCCAATAAAGGACCCAAATATGGTTCTGATCGGACTATATTTAGATACAGCTGCCATATAGACCGGTCTCCCAATAAAGGGTCTGAAGCCCATAATAGCTTTATTTATAACCCGATTTCGATGAAAATGAAAACAGTGAGTAGTTTTAGGCCTCCCAACATAGGACCAAAATATGGCTTAGGTCGGACTATATTTAGATATAGCTGCCATATAAACGGATCTGCCGATAAAGGGTCTGCAGCCCATAAAAGCTTTATTTTTTAACCATTTCGCTGAAATTTGAAACAGTGAGTAGCTTAAGGCCCCCCAACATAGGACCCAAATATGGTTCAGATCGGACTATATTAAGATAGAGCTGTCATATAGACCGATTTGCAGATAAAGGGTCTGCAGCCTATAAAAGCTTTATTTTTTAACCGATTTCGCTGAAATTTGAAACAGTGAATAGCTTTAGGCCTCCCAACATAGGAGTCAAATATGGTTCGGATCGGACTGTATTTAGATATAGCTATCATATAGATCGATATGCCGATTAAGGGTTTTAAGCTCATAAAAGCTGCATTTATTACCCGATTTTGTTGAAATTTGAAATACAAAATTCAACAGTGACTTATATTTATTAGACAACTCAATTTCCGTGCCGAATTTGGGTGCATAAGTAATCCAATTTTCACCGGATTGTGCCGAAAGGGGGTTTTCATATATGCCCGAAGTGGTGGGTATCCAAAGTTCGGCTCGGCCGAACCTAATGCCTTTTTTTACTTGTTTACTTTGTTTTTTTCCAGCATAGGGCTTTCCAAAAAGTTTTTATAGCCATATTGCACTATGACCATCTGGGTTACACATGCACTTCTTTATTGAGAAGCATTTTTCCCAAGAAACTAAGAAGAACTATCCTCAGTTCATAATTTCTCTCAACATTGCGATATTTTCTAAAAAGAGACTTCTAATCATTTCCAAAAACCAGTATCCCATGTTTAGATTAAAAAAAAACTTTTCTTTGTATAGATAGAAATATATACCAGAATGCGTACCAAATTACTGGGAATTTATATTGTTCTTTTTTCTAAATATGATACATCAATGTTTTTACACAATTTATGTGCATTGTTTGCCATGCACAATAATGTTTGGTTGTATGTATACATGTGTTTGTATTTTTGTATGCTCATACAATTGTCTTTGGCCACCATTGCGATGCCATGCCAAACAATAACCATACTCGAGTGTTAAATGTGATTGAACTTTAAAGAGCAATTCAAGCATAACATGAATGACATGCCTGTGACATCGTCACCATCACAATCGCCGTCATCGTAATCGACTCAACGTCAGCATTCGTTCTAAACATAAAAATGTCAAAATACTTGACAAAAGCTTTCAAACAAAAGTAACAAAAAAAAAAAAAAAAACAACAAAAACTAAATCGAGAATAACAAAGGCAAAGCCAAGTTGAGTGCAAAATCAGAGAATAAACAAAACAAAATGAAACGAAACGAAACATTTTGAGAGGAAACGTAAAGCGGTCAATGTCGATTGTGAAGTGCCTATCCTCTCTCTTGTCTTTCATTACAAATTCGTGGGAATTTCAATTGAGAAGAGATTGAAACATTATGTGTTCAAATGTTTACATAAATAAATGTTGAATAAAAACTTTTACAAATACGAAATTTGAACAGAAAGAAACAAATTCAATACAAATCGATTTCTAAAGATGATTTCTATACCCACCACCGAAGGATGGGGGTATATTCATTTTGTCATTCCGTTTGCAACAATATCCATTTCTGACCCCATAAAGTATATATATTCTTGATCAGCGCAAAAATCTAGGACGATCTAGCCATGTCCGTCCGACTGTCTGTTGAAATCATGCTACAGTCTTTAAAAATAGAGATATAGAGCTGAAATTTTGCACAGATTCTATTTTTGTCCATAAGCAAGTTCGAAGATGGGCTATATTGGACTAAATCTTGATATAGCCCCCATATAGACCGATTCGCCGATTTAGGGTCTTAGGCCGATCATCAGATTTTGCTGAAATTTGGGACAGTGAGTTGTGTTGGGCCATTCGACATCTTTCTTCAATTTGGCCCAGATCGGTCCAGATTTGGAGATTGCTGTCATATAGACCGATCCCCCGATTTAGGGTCTTAGGCCCATAAAAGCCACATTTATCATCCGATCATCAGATTTTGCTGAAATTTGGGACAGTGAGTTGTGTTGGGCCATTCGACATCTTTCTTCAATTTGGCCCAGGTCGGTCCAGATTTGGAGATAGCTGTCATATAGAACGATCGCCCGATTTAGGGTCTTAGGCCCATAAAAGCCACATTAATTACTCAATTTTGCTCAAATTTGGGACATTGAGTTGTGTAAGGCCACTCGACATCTTTCTTTAATTTGGCCCAGATCGGTCCAGATTTAGATATAGATGCCTTATAGACCGATCTCTCGATTTAAGGTCTTACGCCCATAAAAGGCGCATTTATTGTCCGATTTTGCCAAAATTTGGGACAGTGCGTTGTGTAAGGCCCTCCGACATTCTACTTCAATTTGGCCCAGATCGGTTCAGATTTAAATATAGCTGCCATATATACTCGATTTAAGGCTTTGGGCCCATTGTTTGATGTCGCCGAAATTTGGGACAGTGAGTTAAGCGCGTCGACATATTTCTGCAATTTGGCATAGATCGACCAAGATTTTCATATAGCTGCCATATAGACCGATCTCTCAATTAAAGGTTTGGGCCCATAAAAGGCTCATTTTTGTCCGATGTCGCCGAAATTTGGGACAGTGGCTCAGATCGGTGCAGATTTGGATATAGCTGCCCTAGAGACCAATCTCTCGATTTAAGGTTTTGGGGCCATAAAAGGTGCATTTATTGCCCGATTTCGCCAAAATTTGGGACAGTGAGTTGTGTTAGGCTCTTCGACATTTTTCTGCAACTTGGCCCAAATCGGTCAAGATTTGGATATATCTGCCATATAGACCGATGTCTCGAATTAAAGTCTTGGCCCCATCAAAGACGCATTTATAATCTTATTTCACTAAAATTTTAGACAGTGACTTATATTAGGCTATTCGACATCCCTGTCGTATATGTTTCAGATCGGTTTGTTTTTAGATATCCTATATATAAAATTCAATTTGTGTTTGTTTGTCGGTTTGTTTGTTTGTTCCGTATAGACTTAAAAACGGCTGAACTGACTACCTTGAAATTTTTACAGATTGTGTAGGCTTGTCTGGAAGGAAACATAGGCTATATAATTTTTTGATATCGGGAGGGGAACGGACCCTATCCCTTATCCCAAAAAGTACTACCCAAAAATAAAAGTGGACCGATCGCGACAATATGGGATTCAAATGAAAAATCTTCAAGAGTAGAGTACGAATTTCATAATAAAAATTGGGTCCAAGTACCTGGGGGCCGCCCCAGACCCAAAACCCCTTAAAATAGGTTTATTTGACGTTTATGACAATATGGGACTCAAATGAAAGGTATTCCGGAGTAGATTACGAATATGGTCAGGAAGTAGGAATAGGTTTTATAATTTATTGATAACGGAAGGAGGCGGACCCTCCAACGTTACCCCAAAAACACCACCCAAAATAAAAAGTGGACCGATAAGGAGTAGATAATGAATCTGGCATACAAATGCATGTCGAAGTATAGGGGGTCACCCCACCCCCACAAAAACGCCCAAAATGGGCATATTAGCCAACCACGGATATATGGGACTCGGTTTGTTAATTCTTTATAGTGTGAAAAACGAAGAATCGATTTTCTTGCAATTTTCACATATTGTGCAGGTTGGTCTAGAAGGAAACATAGGCTATATAATTTTTTGGGTCGAGCCCCTTCCGATACCAAAATCGAAAGAGGTACGATCGACTGCCCCAACACCAAAACTCCCTCAAACAGACACATTGGATGTTCATTTCAATATGGGGCTCAAATGAAAGGTATTCGGGAGTAAATTTCGAATCTGGCATATAAATTATATCGAAGTATAGGGGGTCACGCCACCTTTCAAAAACACCTGTAGACCCATTATGACTATATGATCCTTGGCTGAACCGATTTTCTTAAAATTTTCTTAGATTGTATATCTTTGTCTGGAAAGAAACATAGACTATATAATTTGTAGATATCGGGTGGAGGTGGACCCTCCCCCTTACCCCAAAATCGCCACCCATATCCGAAAGTGGTCCGATTGGGCACAATAAGGGTATCAAATGAAAGGTATTGGAGACCAAAAAACGAATATCGTATTAAAATTTGGGTCCAAGTACCCAGCGGACCCTTCCAACCCAAAAACTCCTTTAAACAGATATATTCGAAGTTCATGTCAATATGGGACTCAAATGAAAAGTGTTAGGCAGTAGATTACAAATATGATATAAAACATTAGGTCCGAGTAATGGGAGGTTGCCCACCCCCAAATGGGCATATTAGCTGACTAAGGCTATATGGGACACAAATGAAAGGTATTAGGGAGTAGATTACGAACAAAACATTATGAATTTGCGTTCAAGTCTAGGTGGTGCTTTTCCTCATATAGATAGGTCAAATGGGTAATTTGACCCATTATGACTATATGAGATTCAAATGAAAGGTATTTGAGAGTAGAAAACGAATTTGATATCCAATTTTGGAGTCAAGTGTTTTGGGGTACGCCCTAAAGCATCGCCCTAAACTGAACTTCATTTCCGTTGGGAATGAAGAACGAATTTGATATCTATTTTCAGTGCAAAGTGCCGGTGGCCGCCCCAGCCCGAAAACACCCTCCCAACGGTTCATATTTACCGGCCATGGCATATGGGGCTCAAATTAAAGGGACTTGGAAGTGCAGCAAGAATAAGCCATCCCTCTCCTAATAAGAACATTACCCTAAGGAAGAACATTACTGCCAGAAACCGAGAAGGTTTAACTCAATGATAAGGGACCTTTTTTAAATGGCCATGCATGGTCATTGTACCTCGCAAATGTCGTCAACATGAAGAGGGGTAAACACCGCTTTGTCTGATGTTCTCGCCAGGACTCATGCCCCTTTTGAAATTTATATGCCCCTTTATGGTAACCCAAAAACACAAAATTGGTGCAAAACTTTAGGGAACCACATTGGAGGGACGTCCCACCACAAAACTCACCCTAACGAACATGTTTACCGATTGGGACAGTATGAGTATCAAAAGAAAGGTACTCAAGAGTAGAGCACGAACTTGATATACAACTTTAACCCTTACTGTCGGGGGGTCCCCCCACCACCAAATAACCCCCAGAATGGAAAAGTTTACCGATTGGAACAATATGGGTATCAAATTAAAGGTATTTGAAAGTAGAGTACAAATCTGATATACAAATTTATTTCTAAGCAACTGGGAAGCCACCACACGCCAAAAAAAAAAATGGTGTAAAACTTTGGGGTTAGCCAAATTGGGGGAGACGACCCACCCCCAAATGGACATGTTTACTGATTAGAACAAAATGGGTATTAAATAAAAGTATTTGGAAGTAGAGTACATATTTGATATCAGAATTTGATCCGAGGTAACTACGAGACCTACCCAACCCCAACACACCCCAAAACGGGCACGTAGCAACAACGACACAAAATGGGTATTAAATGAAAGGTCTTTGGGAGGAGTTTACGAATCTGATGTTTAAATATGGAACAAAGAGTCTAGGGACCACCCCACCAATTTCATAATTTCATCATTATTTAAGTTTCATAAAAAATGTTATCAACATTTGTATTCAACTCGAACTAACAGTTCTACCCTAATAAACAATGCTATGTATTTTCGCTATGGAAGCCCTGAAAAACAGGATGATTTTAAAATAAATTTACTCTTGAACTAGACACTAATCGTAAAACTAATAACGACAAGAACAAGAAAAACATGAAAAAAGTAGTTATAGTAGCCAGCCATCACCGACATCGGCATCGGTCGTACGCCCATAGTAAATAAACAGACAAATTGTTTAAACAATACACTTACAACAAAGGGGCAATAGGGGAGCTGGCTGGAAAGCAAACGTTCTGTCAGATAAACAAAAGGTGGAATATGACCAGAGCAAATAGACGTCAACGAGTGTGACTATTAATTATCTATGGCGAAGCTTATTTAGAGGCAAGTTATTCAACGGCACCATTCAAACGCCTATATCATCTGGCTGCAGGTGAGTCCAATGGGTAACCATAAGTACACCTATATTTAAGTTGAGTTTAGTTGATAGCTGTTTGCTTGGGATTTATTTTGATGGCGTTATGTCAAAGACAAGCAAGCGACAGCAAAGCAGTGACGCCGATGATGATGATGATGATGATGATAGCCCATCAACCACAAAGACTCAAGTGTCAGCGAGAATCATTGGAACGTACCCAAGCGAAAGGCGAGAAAATCATCATCTACTTGTTTGCATGGCAGTGGCATTGGATTATGTAGGGAGAACACAAAAAAAAACACAAAAGCAAATTATAACCTCAAGTCTATGGCAGATTATCTTTCTATGTGTAACACATTTGTGACCGATGTAATAGTTTTCGAATGTGTTACATACGCTAAAGGGATTTGTTTTGACTTGTTTGCGTCGATTCTTCCTGGCATCGAAAAAAATTGAAATTGATTTAAATCACTTGACTAATAGCTAAATATGGTCCGCCCAACTACTGCGCCATAGTTTTTTTTTTTTGTTTATACCCACTACCGAAGGATGGTGGTATTCATTTTGTCATTCCGTTTACAACACATTGAAATATCCATTTCCAACCCCATAAGGTATATAAATTTTTGATCATCGTAAAAATCTAAGGCGATCTAGCCATGTCCGTCCGTCTGTCTGTTGAAATCACTTTTCAGTCTTTAAAAATAGAGATAATCAGCTAAAACTTTGCACCGATTCTCTTTTTGACCATAAGCAGGTTATGTTCGAAGATGGGCTATATAGGACTATATCTTGATATAGCCCCCATATAGACCGATCCGCCAATTTAGGGTCTTAGGGCCATAAAAGCCACATTTTTTATTCGATTTTGCTAAAATTTGGGACAGTGAGTTGTGTTGGATCCTTCGACATCATTCGTCAATTTGGCTTAGATCGATCCAGATTTGGATATAGCTACCATATAGACCGATCCTCCGATTGAGGGTCTTAGACCCATAAAAGCCACTATTATTTTCCGATTTTGCTAAAATTGGGGACAGTGAGTTGTGTTGGACCCTTCGACATCCTTCGTCAATTTGGCTCAGATCGGTACAGATTTGGATATAGCTACCATATAGACCGATCCTCCGATTGAGGGTCTTAGACCCATAAAAACCACATTTTTGATCAGATTTTGCTAAAATTTGGGAAAGTGAATTGTGTTAGGTCAGTCGACTTCCTTTTTCAATTTGGCCCCGATTGGTCCCGATTTGGATATAGCCATATTGACCGATCTCTCGATTTAAGGTTTTGGACCAATAAAAGGCGCATTTATTGTCCGATGTCGTCGAAATTTGGAACAGTCAGTTAAGTTAGGCCCCTCGATACCTTTCTGCAATATGGCACAGATCGCTTCAGATTTGGATATAGCTGCCATATAGACCGATCTCTGGATTTATGATCTTAAGCCCATAAAAGGCGCATTTATTGTCCAATGGCGCCGAAATTTGGGACAGTTAGTTGTGTTGGGCCCTTTAATATTCTTCTTTAATTTGGCTCAGATCGGTTCAGATTTGAATATAGCTGCCATATAGACCGATCTCTAGATATAATGTTTTGGGCCCATAAAAGGCGAAATTATTGTCCGATTTCCCCGAAATTAAGGACAGGGAGTTGTGTTAGGTACTTCGACAGCCCTCTTCATTTTGGCCCAGATCGGTTCAGATATGGATATAGCTGCAATATAGACCGATCTCTTGATTTAAAGTCTTGGCCCCACAAAAGACACATTTAAAATCCTATTTCGCTGAAATTTAACACAGTGACTTATGTTAGGCTTTTCGACATCCGTGTCGTATATGGTTCAGATCGGTCTGTACTTGGTTATAGCTACCAAAAAGACCAATATTTTCTTCTACAAAATTGAACAATGACAACTCAGTATTCGTGTCGAATTAGGTCCAAATCGGACCATATTTCGCTAAAGCTGCTATGGCGGCATAAATTATGAATTTTTCACCGGATTATGATAAAAGGTGGTTTACATAATACCCGAGGTCGTGGGGATTCAAAGTTCGACCTGGCCGAACTTAACGCCTTTTTAATTGTTCATGATTCATTTTGTAACTATTCGACTTTTTTATATTTACCACCATAGGATGGGGGTATACTAAGCTAGTCATTCCGTTTGTAACACCTCGAAATATTCGTGCCAAGTACGGTCTAAATCGAGTTCGAACCAGATATAGCTTCCACACAAAGCGTTCTCCCGATTTGACTTCTTAAATCACTGGACGCCGCAAGTTTTATCCCATTTGGCTTAAATTTTGCATGTAGTGTTCCTTTATGACTTCCAACAACTGTGCCATGTAGGGGTTATAAACTGATATAGCTTCCATATAAACCGATCTCCCAATTTGACTTTTTGAGCCCCTGGAAGCCGCAATTTTTATTTTATATGGCTAGAATTTTGCATGTAGTGTTCCGTTATGACTTCCAACAACTGTGCCATATACGGTCCAAATAGTCCCATATAGACCGATCTCCAAATTTAGCTTCTTGAGACCATACAAGCCGCAATGTAGGTACGATTTGACTGAAATTTTGCGGTATTCTGTTATGACTTCCAACAACTGTGCCAAGTGCGTCCGAATCGGTCCATAACCTGATATAGCTCCCATATAAGCCGATCTCTCGATTTGACTTCTTGAGCCCTTACAAGCCGCAAATGTCGTCCAATTAGGCTGAAATTTGTCATGTAGTGTTCCGATAAGACTTTTAAACCCATTGCCAAGTACGGTCCGAATCGGTCTATAACCTGATATAGCTCTCATATAAACCGATCTTCAGATTTAACTTCTTGAGCACTTACAAGCCGCCATATTGGTCACATTTGGTTGAAATTTTGCATGTAGTGTTTTGTTATGACTTCCAACGACTGGGCCAAGTACAGTTTATAACCTGATATATCTCTCATATAAGCCGATCCCCCAATTTGACTTCTTAAGCCCCTGGAAGCCGCAATTTTTATTTTATACAGCTGAAATTTTTTATGTAGTGTTCCGTTATGACTTCCAACAACTGTGCCAAATACGGTCCAAATTGGTTTATAACTTGATATAGCTCCCATATAAACCGATCTCCCGATTTGACTTTTTGAGCCCTTACAAGCCGTAATTTTTGTCCGATTTGTCTGAAATTTTGCATGTGGTGTTCTGTTATGACTTCCAACAACTGCGTCAAGTACGGTTCAAATCAGTCTATAATCTGATATAGCCCCAATATAAACCGATCTCCAGATTTAACTTCTTGAGCCCTTACAAGCCGCAATAAATGTATGATTTGGTTGAAATTTTGCATGTAGTGTTCCATTATGATTTCCAACAAATGTGCCAAGTACGGTCCGAATCGGTCTATAACCTGATATAGCTCCCATATAAACCGATCTCGCGATTTATTTAATTGCTTGAACTCCTGGAAGCCGCAATTTTTTGTCGCATTTGACGTCAAGTACGATCCAAATCGGTCTATAACCTGATATAGCTTCCATGTAAACCGATCTCTTGATCATCCTTGTTCGGTTCCGTGAAGCTTTAATTTTTGCTGGTTTGACAGAAGTTTTGTATGTAGAATAAAATAATGTCCTTCAACTCAATTTATTATGTGTATAAATTTTTAGCAGAATCCATGGTGGTGGGTTCCAAAAATTCGGGAACTTTGCAGACTTTTACTTGTTTATACTTACAACTTCCAGCGTTGATGAATACTGATTATGGCCACAAAGGTTTTAATGAAATGTTGTTTTACGTTGGGGATTTATCACCACACAACTATACACGGTTGCTTGGAGGAATAACAAAATTTTGTTATAAATAATATTTTTATTTTTCATATCCCATAACAATCTCTGTTGTCACATTTTACGAGGTATATGAATTTTGCCTCCGTTTTTTTTTTATTTTTTTTTTTAAATAAATAAACAAAACACTTGGTGTCATCCAATAGTTGGCTAGTAGCTATCACTTACATACCAAACAAAACATAGGAGGTTGGTTAGGAAATTTAGGATTTTTTGCTGGAGGTTCTTTTGGAATTACAATAAAGGTTTTGGTTTGTAGCCAAACTAAGGAACCAAAAATCAAAAAAATTTTGTGGAGGCAAAAAACAATCAATGAACGATATATTAAAACCAAAATATATCAACTATTAATGAACGAATTTTAAACGACAAGAAAACTACTAAAAAGTTTTATGTATTTTAATTTAGTATTATTTAAGTGCAATGCTATCCTTTTCCCAAAGCCAATGTCTCAATATTTAGGGATATTTTGAGCTTCAGCAAAAGATTTTTATGTTCAATTTTATGACGCAAAGTTAAGAATGTATTGAAATAACAATTAAGATACAAGTTTCTAATATCAAGTAAAAAAATCGTTCAACTAAGTAAATTTTTCCTTAAATTTTTGGAAAACTTTTCTTAAAATTTAGAATTTTTTAAATTTAGGAAATATTTTTTTAAATTAGTAAATATTTCCTTTAAATTAGTAAATATTTCCTTAAAATTAGTTAATATTTCCTGAAAATTAGTAAATATTTCCTTAAAATTGGGATTTTATTAGGTTTACCATATCTTTTAATTATCAGTGCATCCGTATACGTTGACATTTAAAAGATGATTTTTTTTTTAATTTGTTCAATTTTTTTGCTTTTTTCAGCTTGTACTTGTTTTTTCAACCCTCATACATGGAAAATATTCGATAAGTACTTTTTACACATTTTCTGATTTACATCTTTTGTTGGGTTGGTTGGTGGGTATGTTGGTATTGCACAAGTAAGCGAGTGAATTTTTTTTTTTTTTTGGGTAAATGTTGTTGGCACATGAACAGCAAGATTTGTTTATACAACCAACATATATGTAAATATCTTTCGTTTTGTTTTGTACAAAAAAAAAAAACTAAAACCAAAAAACGTGAAACTTGTGAATGAAATGTTGATTGTTAGTTGTCATACAATAAAAGATTAATATCAGGGTGATAACACGGCAGTCTAAACAAACTGAGACACCTATAGAGACACATACGAAAACTTCTAAAAACATCACAAAATCCACACGCAGTCTGTTGACACACTTATGGCGGTGGAGGACTGATTTCCTTTCATAATATACGAAACTTTTATGAATTCCATGTCACTGACTTTTATTGTGGGCTGATTAAAATGCATCTGCCTTTGAAAATGTCTGGTAATTAGCATGTGGTTCCGGCACTGATATGACGATATGTCCTTTTGTCGCAACAACAAAGTGCCATAATATTTCCGGCAGTAATGATGCGTGTGCATGTACGTGGATGTAGATCAACGAAGAGATTGATTGTAAACAACTATTCTATCAATGCCGGCATGTAATCGGAAGTTGTCTTCAAAGCCAATGTCATTTACAAATTGTAGTTGAACGTCGAGGCTTTGAGGCAATGCCGAAAATCGTTAAGTAAAGTCTGATATACAGTAGCGAAGTTATTTTCAGATTTTTTCATTCGAAGATCATACAGAGGGGTAATCAAATTAGTTAGGCCGGTCGGTCTGGATACCCACCACCTCGAGAATTTATGTAAACTGAATTTCGTAAATTTCCCGGCCGACACGGGATAACTATGAGCAACACACAGGCTGGAACTTTGAGCTCCGTCTTGTGTGGTGTCCATAGTTAGCACGGGAAGCTTAGCTGAAAGCTACCGGGCGCGTGCACAGGTTGTGGATGGTGGAAAGCTCCGTTTTTATGCGGAGTAGCTGCAAATGCGACCGCGGGTAGTTAGCGAATTTCGAGAGGAGAGTCTCAAAGAGGAGTCAGGTGGCACTGGCCCTTAATTAAATATTGTGTGCCAATGATACTCGAGATGGCAAGGCGAGTTATTGGCGCCTTCAAATAACCAATGGCCAACATCAGCGTCTGTTCCCAGGTTAGGGGAAGTAAGGGGATCGGGGGAGTTAGGGGAGATCGGCATATAGGGGAGCTGTATGAGGTTATAAACCGATTCATGCCATATTCGACACGTATTGGCAAAAAGTAATTGCGGATTTTTCATATAGTCGGCATTGACAAATTTTTTCACAGCTTGTGACTCTGTAATTGCATTCTTTCTTCAGTCAGTTATCAGCTGTTACTTTTAGCTTGCTTTAGAAAAAAAAAAGTGTAAAAAAAAGTATATTTGATTAAATTTCATTCTAAGTTTTATTAAAAATGCATTTACTTTCTTTTAAAAAATCCGCAATTACTTTTTGGGCAACCCAATATTTTAAAGGTCATGAGAGAAGCCGTTATACAAAATTTCAGCCATATCGGGTATTACTTGCGCCCTTTAGAGGCTCAAGAAGTCAAGATCCCATATCGGTTTATATGGCAGCTATATTAGGTTATGAACCGATTTGAACTATTCTTAGCACAGTTGTTGTAAGTCATTACAAAACACCTAATGCAAAATTTCAGCCAAATCGGATAATAATTGCGTCCTCTAGTGGTTCAAGAAGTCAAGACCCCAGATTGGTTTATATGGCATCTATATCAGGTTATGGATCGACAGTGGTAGGTTATGGACCGATTTGAACTATTCTTAGCACAGTTGTTGCAAGTCATAACAAAACACATCATGCAATATTTCAGCCAAACCGGATAATAATTGCGTCCTCTAGACGCTCAAGAAGTCAAGACCCCAGATAGGTTTATATGACAGCTATATCAGGTTATGGACTGATTTCAACCATACCCAGCACAGTTGTGTGAATTTTACCTTCTAGCGGCTCAAGAAGTCAAGATCCCTGATCGGTTTATATGGCAGCTATATCAAAACGTAGACCAATATAGCCCATTTACAATCCCAACCGACCTACACTAATAAGAAGTATTTATTCAAAATTTCAAGCGGCAAACTTTACTCCTTCGAAAGTTAGCGTGCTTTCGACAGACAGACGGACGGACGGACATGGCTAGTTCCATTTAAAATGTCATGACGATCAAGAATATATATGCTTTATGGGGTCTTAGACGAATGTTTCGAGGAGTTACCAACAGAATGACGAAATTAGTATACCCCCATCCTATGGTGGAGGGATCTGCACCTGGAATGTCCGCACTCTTTATGTGCAGTGTACGCGCTGGCGGATGTATTAGAGAAGTATAAGGGAGATATAACCGCCTTACAGGAAGTGCGAAAGTTTGAGAATGGGGTCACTTCAACACCAAACGGTCCTTCGACATTCTTCGTCAGTTTAGCCCAGATCGGTTCAAATTTGGATATAGCTGCCATATAGACCGATCCTCCGATTTAGGGTCTTAGGCCCTTAAAAGTCACATTTATTACCCGATTTTGCTGAAATTTGAGACAGTAAGTGGTGTTAGGCCCTTCGTCATCCTTCGTTAATATGGCCTAGATCAGTCCAAATTTGGATATAGCTGTCATATAGACCGATCCTCCGATTTAGGGTTTTAGGCCCAGAAAAGCCACATTTATTAACCGATTTTGCTGAAATTTTAGACAGTGAATTGTGTTAGGCCCTTCGACATTCTTCGTCAATTTGGCCCAGTTCGTTCCAGATTTGTATATAGCTGCCATTAGACTTATCCTCCGATTTAGGGTCTTAAGCCCATAAAAGCCACATTTATTATCCGATTTTGCTGAAATTCGGGACAGGGAGTTGTTTTAGGCCCTTCGACATCTTTCTATAATTTGGCCATCATCGGTAGCTGCCATACAGACCGATCTCTCGATTTAAGGTTTTTGGCCCATAAAAGTCGCATTAATTGTCCGATGTCGTCGAAATTTGGGACAGTGAGTTGTGTTAGGACCTTCGACGTCCTTCTTCCATCTCTCTATAATTTGGCCTTCATCGGTTCAGATTTGGATATAGCTGCCATATAGACCGATATTTCGATTTAAAGTTTTGGCCCCATAAAAGGCGCATTTATAATCCGATGTCAATGAAATTTGGCACAGTGACTAATGTTAGGCTTTCGGCATCCGTGTCGTATATGTTTCAGATCGGTTTATTTTTAGATATAGCTACTAAAAAGATCAATATTTTGTTATACACAATTGAACAATGACTACTACTTATTAGTATTTGGTCCAAATAGAAACATATTTCGATATAACTGATATGGGACATAAGGTATGCAATTTTCATAGGATTTTGATGAAAGGTGGTTTACATATATACCCGAGGTGGTGGGTATCCAAAGTTCGGCCCGGCCGAACTTTACGCCTTTTTATTTTTTTTTGCATCTCATTTAAGTCAAATATTTTGGGCGGTCCTTTCATTTATTATCCATATTGTCATGATCGTGCCAGATGTCAGTTTGGGTGTGGAGTTTCCCACAGTAAATTGGCCCCAAAATTTTAAATTTCGGCCAACTCATTCGGCCAAAGTGGGGTACCTGTTTATATCCTTGGAGCGTTAGTAGTTTTACCCAATAACCTGTTTCTTATCGTCGTGTCCACAATTTTGTTGTTTTTATACGAAGGAACTTGCACCAAGAATTTAAAAAAGGACAACAAATATTTCTGGCTTTTCGGTTGGCGGCAAACCCGTCAACAGCCTCTTTAGCAAGACTAAAATCAGAATAAGGAAAGAGGAACGTGGCATACAAGATAAGCTGCGATGGGGACAAGTCCAATTTATGCCCAATGGCATATATTGGCACTACGAAAGCGAAACCATTGACAAGGATTTCCGCTCATAAATCGGTTCAAAAGGCAAATGATAACCCTTTAGAACAGAAGACTTCACTCACAGCCCATAGACACTATTCCCAAACATTGATATCAGAATCGTGCTTTACTTCCAAAGACCTTTCATTTGAGCCCCATATTGCTATGATCGTAAATTTGTCTTCTTTGGGGGATGTTCTCGGGAATGGGCGGCCCCTCAAACACTTGGTCCCACATCTGGATATCAGATTCGTATTGTACACTCAAATGCATTTCATTTAAGCCCCATATTGCCATGGCCAGTAAAAAAGTCCTGTTTGGGGGATGTTTTGGGGAAGGAGTGGACCCCCCAGAAACTTTGTTCCAAATTTGGATATCAGATTCGTATTTTACTCGCAAATACCTTTCATTTGAGTCCCATATTGCCATGGTCGTTAAATATGTCCGATTAAGGGGTGTTTGGGGGGGTTGGTTTGGAATGCTGAATAATGTAGAAGTTATTGTGTAATATTTAAGTTCATTCGGATAAGAATTGCGCCTTGTAGGGGCTTAAGAAACAAAATCGGGAGATAGAGTTTTATGGGAGTTGTATCAAGCTATTGATCGATTCAGACCATAATAGACACGTATGTTGAAGGTCACGAGAGAAACCGTTGTACAAAATTTCTGCCAAATCGGATAAGAGGCTCTAGAAGTCAAGATCCCAGACCGGTTTATATGGCAGCTATATCAGGTTCTATACCGATTTACGCCATACTTGGCGCAGTTAGTGGAAGTCATAAAAAAACATCTCATCCAAATCGACTGAGAATTGCGCGCTCTATTGGCTTAAGAAGTCAAGATCCAAGATCGGTTTATATGACGGCTATACCAGATTATAAACCGATTTGAATAGTACTTAGCCCCACGTGCAAAATTTCAGTCAAATCGGACGAGAATTGCGCCCTCTAGAGGCGCATGACGTCAAGACCCAGGTTCGGTTTATATGGCAGCTATATCAAAACATGGACCGATTTGGCCCATTTACAATCCCAACCGACCTACACTAATAAAAAATATTTGTGTACAATTTCAAGCTACTAGCTTTACTCCTTCGAAAGTTAGCGAGCTTTCGACAGACAGACGGACGAACGGAAATGGCTAGATCGACTTAAAATGACATGAGGATCAAGAATATATATACTTTATGGGGTCTCAGACGCATATTTCGAGGTGTTACAAACAGAATGACGAAATTAGTATACCCCCATCCTATGGTGGAGGGTATAAAAAACACCGACATCTGTTGTAAATGGCCTCAATTTAATTTTGTAAACATGTATGGACTTCAGAACTTCGATGTTGCATGAACGTTAGCAAAATATTGCCGCATATCCCAAATAATTGATGGCAAAATTTCGATTTTGATCATTATTTCTAAGAATTACAATAGGTTAAATATTTATAAGTCTCCAACATTTCGCAACATATACCTTTGTACCTATAATTACTTAACCTTTAGTCTAACTATTCGAAGATATCTGCTATTAAATCCAACTCAATTATCAAGATTCTAACAACAATTCAGCATTTTATGCCTCGGCATAAGACATGAGTGTGTGTGTGTGTGTGTTCTGTAGTTCTATGTGAGACAAGAGTAACTGGAGAGTAATGAAGCTTTAACGTTAACAAGAGCAAAAACAAGAATATACTACGAAACAACCTGACATACATAGGATAGAGCTAGTAGATAAGCAATCAATGCTGCGGTGAGATGAATCACAACAATGACAAACCAGCACCTATATCGCATAATTAAAGAAACCCCAACAACAAAACAACAATTATAACAACAAATCTAAAAATAAAACATGACAAGCATTAACCGTAAGAAACACAAAAGGAGGTGTTGAAGTTGAAAGTATGCAAAGAGGGGGAACAAACTTCAAAAATATCAATAATGTGTAAAAATTCAGACATTCATGTTGCTGCTATGAGGCGCAAGATGTGGTCATGCACCCCTTGGACCTCCTAACAGCTACAATTGTACAAAACTTCTAAGTTTTGGAATTTTCTTTTTGTTTTTTTTTGGTAGTGCTTGATACTCACTTTGGATCTTGGATGCGTATGGAGACATCATCTGTGGAGCGTTGCTTTGAACGCATTGGCGTCGATATAACTGTGGACCCGTACACACGTATAGCCTCATCGGTCTCCTCTTCGAAGGCGTCATGGATGGAAAAACGTTTCTCTTTGCCCTGGCGGCCAACGGAGAAATTACCGTTGCTATTATGCATTGTGTACGGGTGGTGTTGTTGGCGGCGGCGGTGCTTGAAATGAATGGGTGGTTGGATGTCCGGAGAGAGAGAGCGGCTTTTAATTGATTAGCTAGCTAGCACGGGCTGTATATCTTATGGGTGGGTGGTTGGGTGTGTGCTAACTTGTTTGTATGGGGTGTTACAGTGCTAAAGTGCGTGTTGTATTTTCTTTGCGTACTACGCCAGCTTCCTATGTGAAGTCTTCGTTTCAGACTTTGCTTGAAGATGGTGTAGTAGATGTTTGTTGTTTTTTTTTTTGGTCGTCTTCGTATTTCGTTTTCAGTGGCTGCTGCTGTTATCGTTACTTTTTTATGTTGTTGTTATTCTAGTTGATAGAAGAACACAACACTAAAGCAAAGAAACCAAAACAGTAAACTGACAGCCCTCAATCACTGCTCCACACCACACTAACACCACTACAACAACATTTACACAAAATTTATTGTTTTTATGTTTTCTTTAGGTTTTGTTTTGTTGTTTGGCTGGTTGCTCGTTTGGTGTTTCGTTTAATTTTGTTTTTGCTATTTCTTTTTCTTTGCTTCTTTTTTGTTTTGATTTACACTCTTGTTTGGCCCGTATTTTTTTATCAAATTTTCTTTAGGGAATCACTCAATTGCACATTTTTTTGTAGGGGAATGTTTCTTCAATTTTTTTGTTTGCTACCTATGGCTCGTGATTATTTTTTTTTTCTTTCTTGTTTTGCTTGCACCTTGCTGTGAAAAAGCGATTTTCACTTCTTTGCCAAGACCATAAAAATTATAATAGAATTGATTTACGATTTTCGTTTCAATAATATATCTCTTCACATATCGGCAAAAGATTTCACACAAATGCAAGTGTAAAAGATTTCATAATAATTTGTTGCAGAGTATTTTCTGGCTACACTCTTCGTACAACTTAAATGGTTTTAATATATATTTATATGAAACACTACACAATTTTTTAATATAAATTCCCACAAGGCGTAGCTTGATTCTGCGCCTTTTCCTGTTTTACCTAGGCTTTACTTTCTTCCATTGAGTTCCTAGATTTATTTCATGCACTTTACATTAATTTCACATAAATCTGTTAACACCTTTTCTCAGCAACATGCAGGTATTTTATTTTTGTGTTTTTTTCTTTAGTACCACACAAATATTTTCGTTTGTTGTACTACTACTCAACAAAATGCAGCAACGAATCACACACTAAACTACTACTCTACTACACTCTCACAAGCGGCGACAAACATCGTAGCGAATTTCCGTTGTTCAGTTGTTCAAAGCAGCAATAAAACTGTTGAGGAGAAATACGACTTGTACGAAATATTGATGAACCATCTCATATTCAGTCACTTCGTTGAATCCCATTACCTATGCCATTTCTCATTAGTCAAAGAGAGGTGAATAAAATTTGAGACTCTCTTGCCATCTCCCTTCAACGAAGTTGCGTGCAATAGGCATTGAGCGATTATGTTATTCTTTGCGAAGTAAACAAAAAAAGGAAATGTCGGTTTTGATACTTTCTCTGTGAAATAAGAAATAAACAACAAAATAGAATGGCCATTTATTGTAGCGTTGCCACTACGAGAAGTGGTTGCCAGATTTGGAGAGAGCTATTGTGGGCAACATATATCTAAGTGAACAGCGATTTATCGTCCAATTCTTAAAAACAAATAGATCTTACTAAACTTGTTTAAAGAACATGTTTACACTTGAAGCAAATCTAGATTTGAGACGAGTTTTCGGAAATCTTGTGTTTTGCAACAAGGTTTCCCATACATTTTCAGTGTGAGCAAATCACAATCTCCCTCAAAATTCAGATGCAACATAGATCACAATAAAAACGCTGTCAAAAACATCCCTGTTAACATATGCAAATTACTTGAATCGTAGAGCAAACGGATTTTAGAGATTATCGCAAATCAAATTAATTTGGATTTAGTGCAAACGTGATTTAAAAAAGAAAGTAATGGACAACTATGAATTTTAAAACAAGCCCTGAAATAATAATTAATTTATAAATGCTTTGGGCCTTATTCACAAAACCTAAAGAGGATTTGATATATGTTTATTTGACAGCTCTACAAAGGAAATCTATGAAATAAACCAAACTCAAATCTACTTTAGGTTTTGTGAGTACCGGTATATATGTGACTCCTTTAATCATCAGACCTTTATTGTTGATCTCCAATATGGAGTCGAAACCCTATAAAATAGGTTCATTTGACGATCATGACTCAAACAAAACACACCCCAAAATCAAAATTGGGACGATATGGACAATATGCGTATCAAATGAAAGGTATTAAAGAGAAGAATACCAATATGGTGTTGAAAATTGTGGCCAAGTACACAGGAAGTAAACCGATCTTGGATCTTTACTTCTTCAGCCACTAGAGTGCGCAATTCTCATCCGATTTGGCTAAAATTTTGCATGAGGTGTTTTGATATGACTTCCAAAAACTTGAATGAGTATAGCTCAAATCGGTACATAACCTGATATAGCTGCCATATAAACCGATTTGTGTCCTTGTCTTCCTGACCCTCTAGAGAGAGCAATTCTCATCCGATTTAGCGCACATTTTGTACAACGGCTTCTCTCATGACCCTCAACATACGTGTGCAATATGGTCGGAATCGATTTATAGCTTAATACAACTTCCATATAAACCGGTCTCCCGATTTTGCTTCGCAATTCTTATCCAAATGGACAGAAATATTACACAATGACTTGCACAATGTCCGAATCGGACTATAACTTCATATGCTCCAATAGCATAACAGTTCTTATTCATTATTCTTTGTTTGCAGAAAAAGGGATAGCGCGCAAAGATCTCGACATATGCGATCCATGGTGGAGGGTATATAAGATTCGGCCCGGCCGAACTTAGCACGCTCCTACTTGTTCGATATCGAAAGGGGGGCGCATCCTCCCCTCTACCGAGATAGGACTTATATATCGTCCATTGCAATATAGGGCTCAAATAAAAAGTATGAGAGCGGTCCGATTCGGCTAGTTTCCTATGAAAACGAAATTTTGACAAAATTTTCTATAGAAATGAAAATTCACAAAATTTCCTATAGAATTTAAATTATGACAAAATTTCCTCTATAAATGAAATTTTGATAAAATTTTCTATAGAAACGAAGTTTTCACCAAATTTTCTATAAATACAAAATTTTAATTAAATTTCATGCAAAAACGAAATTTGAACAAAGTGTCCTAAGGTGTGGAATTTTGAAAAATTTACTATCGAAACGAAATTTCCTGTAGAAACGATATGTTGACAAAAATTTCCTGTAGCAATGGAATTTTTAACAATTTCTCATAGAAACCAAATTTTTACAAAATTTCTTAAAAGTCCAAAATTTTGTGTAAAACAAAATTTTGACAAAATTGCCCAGAGAAACGAAATTTCGATAAAATTTCCTATCAAGACGAAATTCTGTAAAAATTTCCTATGGGAACAAAATTAAAACCAAATTTCCAATAGCAATGTCATTTTAATGAAATTTCAGTGAAATTTTAAAGAAATTTTGAGAAAAAATGCTACATGAGAAAAGAGGAAGTATATTTTACAAAAATTGCCCATATAAAATTCCTATGGAAATTTAACCAAAAATTTTCTATGAGGGAAATTTTAGCAAAATTTCTTTTAGAAAGGAATTTTTATCGAAACATCCTTCAGAAACGAACTTTAAATTTTTTCTTTATCTCTGAAGTTAGACACAAGCTTTTTAGAGGAACTTAATTTTGAGTAATATTTTTACGTAGTTACCAAGATATATTCATTAAAAGGTAATGGCAGTTGCCCAGCAACAAAATATTGAACGCACTATCTGTCAAAATCGGTGATTAGTGCAACTCTGATTTTGTGTGTGCTACTAATTCGCGTCATTTTTTATTGTTTGTGTTATGTATATTTGTGTTATATATTATAACTTTAATACACACACACAACCAAAACTTCTTGACAGATAGTGCACTTTGTACTCAGCTGTTAACGGTACACTACCTGGTAATTATGTCATGGTAGTTATATAGTTATAATAAGTGTGTTCGTGTACACAAGAATTTTCGCAAATTTGTAAAAATTTTCATTTGAAGTCTTTCGCGTACTTTATATGCCAGCAGAGGAGAGCGGGAGATTGTGTGAGAGCGTGTAAAATTTGAAGGGTTCGGTAATTGCAATTTTTTTTCCAGCAGCGAACAGCTGTTTTATGAAAACCAAATAAAAGCAAAAGGGCATACAGACTATCCTTAACTGGAAAAGCACCCAAACAGACCTAATAATATGCATTTATATACACGTACATACATGTTATGGGCTACATTTCCTTAAACTGAGAACTTATTTCTATTGGTATATATGTATGTTGAATTTTTCATAACCCATTGCGTTCTATGTTAAGTTACGCGTAGATATTTCAATATTTTCAAAATTCTTAGTGTCATCATCATCTTTGGCATATCCTTTGCGTAAACATTCACGTTGGTGTCTTAAAAAAAATAAAACAACAAACTTTAAATTTTTATACTCAATCGAAGTTGCGAAACCCACCTCCACTTCTTCACTGGACCCCAGGCAAATAACACAAATATGAAAATCCCATAGACGGCATTGATAAAACTCGATATATAATACCACACACTTTCTCCCTCCAATTGACGAACCGCCGATACATTTGCCGAAATATCGAAGAAACATGCAATGGCCACAATCAACAGTAAAACTCCATATCGTTGGGCGCTGTAAGTTGAATTAAAATTTTAAATTGAAATAGAAATCCTAGAGAAACTCTTACTCTTTCTTTTGAAGAATTACTTCCTTGGAATCGGGTTGAGTTTTAAGTGTTGTCCTTAGGTTAAGAAATACCACGAAGTACAAGCAAAAGTCCATGCAGAGCAGAAAAGCGTTAACGCCGAAGAAATAGATCATAGCAGACCAATTGGTAGCTGAAAACGATATGTTTAATAATAAGCTATAGGGTACTATACAAATAATAAATTTAATTAAACTCTTATTAAAAAAAATTTATGATAGAAATACAATTTTAACTCAATTTTCTATAGCAAAGGTTTACATGAATTTTTTATAGAAATAAAATATTAAGGGGGTTAAAAATAACTCACTGTGCCATATTTCGGCAAACTCGAACAATAAATGTGCCTTTTATGTCCCCAAGACCATAAATCGGTCTATGTGGCAGATATATCCAAGTCTGGACCGATCTAAGCCAAACTGAAGAGGGATGTTGAAGGGCCTAACATAACTCACTGTCCCAAATTTTGGCAAAATCCGACAATAAATGCGCCTTTTATGGGCCGAAAACCCTAAATCGGCGAATCGGTCTATATGACAGCTATATTCAAATCTGAGTTAATCTGGGCCAAATTGAAGCAGAATGTCGAAGGTACTTACATAACTCACTGTCCCAAATTTTGGCGAAATTGGACAATAAATGCGCCCTTTATTGGGCTCAAAGCCCTAAATCGAGAGATCGGTCTATATGGCAGCTATATCCAAATCTGGACCGATCTGGGCCAAATTGAAGAAAGATGTCGAAGGGCATAACACAACTCATAGTCCGAAATTTCAGCAAAAGCGAATAATAAATGTGGCTTTAAAGGGCTTAAGACCCTAAATCGTCGGATCGGTCTATATGGCAACTGTATCCGAATTTGAACCGATATAAGCCAAATTAAAGAGGGATTTCAAAGGGCTTAACACAACTCACTGTCCCAAATTTGGGCAAAATTCATTTCATTCATTTATTCATTTTGGCATTCCGTTTGCAACGCATCAAAATATCCATCGACCCTATAAAGTATATCTATTCTTGATCAGCGTGAAAATCTAAGGCGATCTAGCCATGACCTTCCGTCTGTCTGTTGAAATCATCAGCCGAAACTTTGCACAGATTCCGATTTTGTCCATAAGCAGGTTAAGTTCGAAGATGGGCTATATCGGACTAAATCTTGATATAGCCCCCATATAGACCTATCTCTCAATTTAAGGCTTTAGGCCCATAAAAGGTGCATTTATTGTCCGATGTCGCTGAAATTTGGGACTGTGAGTTGTATTAGAACCTTCGACATTCTTCCTCAATTTAGCCCAAATAGGTCCAGATTTGGATAAAGCTGCCATATAGACCGATCTCTCGATTTAAGGTCTTGCGCCCATAAAAGGCGCATTTATTGTCCGATTTTGCTGAAATTTGGGACAGTGAGTTGTGTTAGGCCACTCGGCATCCTTCCTCAATTTGGCCTAGATCGGTTCAGATTGGGATATAGCTGTCATATAGACCGATCTCTCGTTTTAAGGCTTTGGGCGCATAAAAGGTGCATTTATTGTCCGATGTCGCCGAAATTTGGGACAGTGAGTTGTATTAGAACCTTCGACATCCTTCCTCAATTTAGCCCATATCGGTCTAGATTTGGATATAGCTGCCATATAGACCGATCATCCGATTTAGGGTCTTAGGCCCATAAAAGCCATATTTATTATCCGATTTTGCTGAAATTTGGGACAGTGAGTTGTCTTAAGCCCTTCGACATCTTTCTTCAATTTGGCATAGATCGGTTCAGATTTGAATATAGCTGTCATATAGACCGATCTCTCAATTTAAGGCTTTGGGCCATAAAAGGTGCATTTATTGTCCGATGTCGCCGAAATTTGGGACAGTGAGTTGTACTTAACATATCCGAACATATCTCGATATAGCTGATATGGGTCATAAGGTATGCATTTTTCACCGGATTTTGAGGAAATATAGTTTACGTACATATCTGAGGTGGTGGTTATCCAAAGTTCGCTCCGTCCGAACTAAACGCGTTTTTACTTGTTAAAGATTGTAGCGTGATTTCTATTTCACAGACAAACGGCGGACGGACATGGCTAGATCGTCTACGATTTTTAGGATGATAAAGAATATAAATGGTGATTTTTTAAGAGCTATAGAAAAATTTAACAAAAAAAAAACATGAAATTCAGAAAAATGCATGAAATCTTTATCGATTGTAGGATTTATATAATTTAATGTTTGAAGATTATTCCATGCAAATGTTGACCGTGACTGTGCCTCAAATGGTCCATCCGCTTAGTCCAATTTTGCCATACTCCTTCCAACATTTCGACCGGTATGCTTCAATGCTGTCTTTCAATGCGTCAATTGAAGCGGGCTTGTCTGCATAGACACAACATATATTCATTTACAGTTAGTGGAAGTTGTCCAACAACAAAATATTGAGTGCACTATCTGTCAAAATCAGTGATTAGTGCAGCTCTGATTTTGTGTATGTTACTAGTTCGCGCCATTTTTCGTTGTTTGTGTGTGGTATGGTTTTTAACTATAATACGCACACACACACAAACCAAAACTCGTTGACAGATAGAGCACTTCGCGAGAAAAAATTTTACTTAGCTGTTTATGGTACACTACCTGGTAGTTATGTCATGCATAGACATGAGCTTTAACATAGCCCCACAAAAAATAGTCGGAAGGTGTTAAATCGCACGATCTACGCGTCCAGTTGTCCGGTCCCGAACGGGAAATAAAATATTCGCCGAACTCGCCTCGGAATAAGTCCATTGTAACGCGAGTTGTGTGGCATGTGGCACCGTCTGGTTGAAACCACATGTCATGCAAGTCAGGCTCTTGTATTTTGGGCAAGAAAAAAAGTTTGATATCATCTCACGGTAGTGCTCACCATTCACAATTGCGTTACGATACGCATCATCTGTGAAGAAGTACGGTCCAATGAAGCCACCAGCCCATGAACCGCACCACACTGTGACTTTTTCTGGATGCATTGGTAGCTCTTGCAATGCTTCTGGCTGATCTTCCACTCCAAAATCGACAATTCTGCTTATTTACGTACCCATTGAGCCAAAATTGAGCTTCGTCGCAGTGCTGAAGAAGCGCGCGATGAACTTTCTTATCAGAGCATGCATTTTGATAATGAAATTCAATAATTTGCAAGCGTTGTTCGTTTGTAAGACGATTGGTTAAATTATAGACCAAAGTGAAGATGTTTGACAGTGAAACAAAACATAAAACGTAAGTGAGCTGTTTAAACCAGTGTTGCCAAAAAGATAATGGCTAAAAAATCACCCTTTATATACTCTAAAGGGTTGGAAATGGATAGTTCGATGTGTTGCAAATAGAATGACGAAATTAATACCTTCGGTGGTGGGTATAAAAAATGCCTTAGAAATAATACTTTTAAAATAATTTCTATAGAAATAGAATTTCGAAAAATTTCCTATGCAATGAAATTTTATCAAATAAAATTTAGAAACAATTTTCTAAAAAACTAACATTCAAAAACTATTCTTTAGGAATACAATTTCTATAAAAATTTGCAAAAAAATTGAAATTTTGACAAAAATCGGTTATATTGGTTTGCCCAAAAAGTAATTGCGGATTTTTCATATTGTCGGCGTTGACAAATTTTTTCACAGCTTGTGACTCTGTAATTGCATTCTTTCTTCTGTCAGTTATCAGCTGTTACTTTTAGCTTGCTTTAGGAAAAAAGTGTAAAAAAGTATATTTGATTAAAGTTCACTCTAAATTTTATTAAAAATGCATTTACTTTCTTTTAAAAAATCCGCAGTTACTTTTTGGGCTACCCAATATAAATATTCCTAATTTAGAAAGACTTACGATCAAACCAGCAATAGTCTCCTCCAATGCCCGACTTGTATCGGTCCGATATACTCGTAGCTTGAATAATTATCAAAATTATGGTAAAGGCAAATGGCACACCACAAGCATATGCAGAATAAAAGCGAAATAACCTTTTATTGCCCTCGTTACTCTCGGTGGATCCCATTGCAGTCTTAAGCATATGGAAGCAAGCAACATTTAACCAAAAGAAAGAGGCAAGGGTAAAAAAATAAGCGCTGAAACCTGCACAGGGAAATGTGGTTATTCCTGAAGTTTTTTGTTTTATAAAGACAACTACCCGTACATACCCAGAAAGCCACATGAAAATTGTGGAAACACCACATCCGGCAAAGAAATGATGGTCAAGAATATACATCCCAAGGCCAAAGAGATGAGAAATCCCATAAAACATTTTCCTTGTAGATCCTTGATATCGGTGAGTAAGAGATATACTGCCAGAGTAAGGGAGATGAATATGGTGGTAATAAAGTCAGCTGTAACAGAGGATAGAGATAATCAGAGTCATGTTGAGTAGTCAGGTTAATTAGTAAGGATGGGAAAAATCGGCAAAATCTTAGCCTATGAAAAGTTTTAAGAATTCGGTCTTAAAATCTTATAGAGACTACATTGAAGGATATTGTACAGCTTAAGACCACTGTTTGAACCCTTAAAAGTCAGCAAAAGTGTGTTGTTGGTAGAAGAATTTAACTGGCAATTTAAATTTCGACCAAAAAATGTCATCAGCGGACGATGTCAAATGGATCATGGTTCTTGGAATGGTATGTAAAGCACCATGATCCATTTGACATCGTCCGCTGATCACATTTCTTGGTCGAAATTGTAATCGCCATACGGATAGCCAGTCAAAGGCTTCTAGCAACAACACACTTTTGCTGGCTTTTAAGGGTTTTTATACCCACCACCGAAAGACCGGGGGTATATTCTTTTTGTCATTCCGTTTGCAATACATCGAAATAACCATTTCCGATATTCCGATCTAGCCATGTCCGTCCGTCTGCTGAAATCACGCTACAGTTTTTAAAAATAGAGATATTGAGCTGAAACTTTGCACAGATTCTTTTTTTTTGTTCATAAGCAGGTTAAGTTCGAAGATGAGTCATATCGGACTATATCTTGATAAAGACCGATCCGCCGATTAAGGATCTTAGGCCCATAAAAGCCACATTTATTGTCCGATTTTGCTGAAATTTGGGACAGTGAGTTAAGTTAGGCCCTTCGACATCCTTCGTCAATTTGGCTAAGATCGGTCCAGATTTGTATATAGCTGCAATATAGACCGATCCGCCGATTTAGGGTCTTAGGCCCATAAAAGCCACATTTATTGTCCGATTTTGCTGAAATTTGGGACAGTGAGTTAAGTTAGGCCCTTCGACATCCTTCGTCAATTTGGCTAAGATCGGTCCCGATTTGTATATAGCTGCAATATAGACCGATCCGCCGATTTAGGGTCTTAGGCTCATAAAAGCCACATTTATTATCCGATTTTACTGAAATTTGAGACAGTGAGTTGTGTAAGGCCTCTCGACATCTTTCGTCATTTTGGCCCAGATCGGTCCAGATTTCGATATAGCTGCCATAGAGACCGGTCTCTCGATTTAAGGCTTTGGGTCCACAAAGGGCGCATTTATTGTCCGATTTTGCCGAAATTTGGGACAGTGAGTTAGGTTAAGTCCCTCGACATATTTCTGCAATTTGGCCTCTATCGTTCCAGATTTGCATATAGCTGCCATATGGACCGATCTCTCGATTTAAGGTTTTGGGGCCATAAAAGGCGCATTTATTGTCCGATCTCGCCGATCTTTGCATATAGCTGCCATATGGTCCGATTTTTCGATTTAAGGTTTTGGGGCCATAAAAAGCGCATTTATTGTCCGATGTCGCAGAAAATTGGGACAGTGGGTTGTGTTAGGCCCTTAGATATTCTTCATCAATTTGGCTCAGATCGGTCCCGATTTGGATATAGAGGCCTTTGGACCGATCTCTAGATTTAAGGTTTTGGGCCCATAAAAGGCGCATTTATTGTCCGGTGTCGCTGAAATTTGGTACAGTGAGTTGTGTTAAGCTCTTCGATATTTTTCTTCAATTTGGCTCAGGTCGGTCCAGATTTGGATATAGCTGCCATATAGACCGATATCTCGATTTAAGGTTTTGGGGCCATAAAAGGCGCATTTATTGTACGATGTCGCCGAAATTTGGGACTGTGAGTTAAGTTGAGCCCCTCGACATATTTCTACAACTTGGCCAAGATCGATCAAGATTTGCATATAGCTGCCATATAGACCGATTTCTCGATTTAAGGTTTTGGGGCCATAAAAGGCGCATTTATTGTCCGATTTCGCCGAAATTTGGGACAGTGAGTTGTGTTAAGCTCTTCGATATTCTTCTTCAATTTGGGCCAGATCGGTCCAGATTTGGATATAGCTGCCATATAGACCCATATCTCGATTTAAGGTTTTCGCCGAAATTTGGGACAGTGAGTTGTGTTGGGCTCTTCGACATTTTTCTGCAACTTGGCCCAAATTTTTCTAGATTTGGATATAGCTCTCATATAGACCGATATCTTTAATTAAAGTCTTGGCCCCATAAAAAGCTCATTTATAGTTCGATTCACTGAAATTTGACACGGTGACTTATGACGTGTCGTATATGGTTAAGATCGGTTTATTTTTAGATATAGCTACTAAAAAGATCAATATTATGTTATACACAAATCGGATCATATTTCGATATAGCTGCTATGGGGCCTAAGGTATGCATTTTTCACCCGATTAAGACGAAAGATGGTTTACATATATACCCGAGGTGGTGGGTATCCAAAGTTCGACCCGGTCGAACTTAACGCCTTTTTAATTGTTTTGGTCTGCTAACCTTTGAATGGAAAGCATTAAACAGTGGTCCAAAGCCGGACAATATACTACAATGGAATCTCAATTTGAAGAATTTTTAACCAAAAATCAATGAGTTTAAATTCAAATTGATTGAGTTTATGATGATTTATTTTTCTTCCTACTCACCTATACTACTGAATACACCCAGCACAGGTTCTTCATTCACCACCGGCACAGGACATATCATAGGTGTTAGTATCATTTCCTTACCATTTGCTTTGGGTGCAAACATTAGACAATAATCTCTTTTGCTCAATACAATTTCACCCTGGTATAGGGAGAGAGAGCCATTTTCAAACAGCTGCCATTTGTTGGTGCCTCCTCCACCAACAACATCCAAGGGATAGGCATTATCACACGGTATGCCGGCAATTACCACAAAATCTTTGGTAACATCTCTTCTCAAAGCTGAACCATTTGCCTGTGCTACATCAAAATATGGACTATAGGGTGCCGTTCTATCCGTTGGCTCACATTGATTGGTTGCATGAGATATGAACTCTTTAGCTGGATTGTTGCAACAAAATTTGGCACAAAGTCTTCCATGTTCGTTTCTATGGCAAAGACATCCTCGTGGATGAGGATCCACTGAGATACGATTTCCATCGAATACTTCTTCATAGTCATAGATATCAACATCATGTGCAGGTATGAGGATAGCATTGTCATAAAGATAGGAACCATTCGAGTATCTCTGGGCGTTTGTCAAATTTACAGTGTCCTCGAATTTACAGTTTCCCGATCCGCTTGATGCCGGCAGCTCAGCTCCAAGACAAAATAACCATAGTAGAAAATGCTTCGAAATTTCCATTTGATTTATGATGTTGTTGTTCTACCGGTTTGGTTGAGCTTGACGTACTGTAAAAAATTACAAAGTAAAATGGTATGGGTTTGCATATTATTTTCGATTTACTCATAACTAGTAATGAGTATCTGTTTTTAGTATATGTGCTAAATACACTGTGGTTTGAGCATGTGATTAACCATTAGAATTGGCACATCTACTTCTATACATATGTAAATTTGACCATAAAGGGTGATTTTGTAGCAGTACTGATGAATCGTTCCGAAGGGTGAACATCGATTGGGATCATTATCTTGTTGCAGCAAAGGCTCGCACAGGTCTTAGTGGGGGGAGAAAAGAACGATCGGATACTGCACGGAAGGTGGATGTCGGAACAAACACAATAGATGGCAAGGGCATACTGCAATCGCCTGACCCAATTACTTGAAGAAACCACTCCCTGTCCCGATAGCATAGCAGCGCAGTGGCAAACCAGTGCCCACTCCATGAAAACAGCCGCTAAATCCGTACTTGGGTACCAAAATCCTCACCCAAGGAACCCATGGTACGACCAGGGGTGCCAAAACAGCAAAAATTGCAAATTTTGCCCATGAACATTCCACTAAGGAACAGGGGCAAACTTCTCACATATCAATGAGTGCAGTCCGATTCAACTTTAAGCTCAATGATAACAGGCCTCCTTTTTATAGCCGAGTCCGAACGGCGTGCCTTAATGCGACATGGCTTAGTACCTCACAACTGTTGCCAGCATTAGGAGGGGAACACCACCACTGAAAATTTTGTTTCTGATGGTCTCACCAGGATTCGAATTCAGTCTTTTAGCGTCATAGGCGGACATACTAACTTCTGCGCTATGGTGGCCTCCACAAAACAGCTATTGATGCTAAAAATGCGGCATATAGGTCAACATTACAGTCAGTATCGGGAGAAAAGGAGAGAGAGAGAGAGTGGGGAAACGTTTCATCCGTACCATTGAAAGACGTCAGTGTGAGCGAATCGAGATGTTCGGGAACAAGAATGAAGTTTGAAAATTCTACCAAATAATTAAACATCAAACCGTTGGCTTTGGTACAGGCACATCCTTCTGCAGAGACAAAGAAGAAAATCTGGTAACCAGATAGTGTGCTGAGGATATGGAAAGAATACTTTTCCCAACTGTTGGTATCCGATGATGGTGGCCATGAGTATAACGCAGAACCAATCAAAACGAGGTCCACGTAGCAGTAACCGAGTTTATAAACAACAAGTAAAAGCGTGCAAAGTTCGGCCGGGCCGAATCTTATATACCCTCCACCATGGATCGCATTTGTCGAGTTCTTTTCCCGGCATCTCATCTTAGGCAAAAAAGGATATAAAAAAAGGATATAAAAAAAGATTTCCTCTGCTATTTGAGCGATATCACGATATGGTCTGGCTTGGACCACAATTAAATTATATGTTGGAGACCTGTGTAATATGTTAGCTAATTCGTATAAGAATTGCGCCCTTTGGGGGCTTAAGAAGAAAAGTAGAGAGATCGATTTATATGGGAGCTGTATCGGGTTATAGACCGATTCAGATCATAATAAATACGTATGTTGATGGTCATAAGAGGATCCGTCGCACAAAATTTCAGGCAAATCGGATAATAATTATGACCTCTAGAGGCTCAAAAAGTCAAGATCCCAGATCGGTTTATATGGCAGCTATATCAGGTTATGAACCGATTTCAACCATACATGGCACAATTGTTGGATATCATCATAAAATACTTCGTGCAGAAATTCATTCAAATCGGATAAGAATTGCGCTCCCTAGAGGCTCAAGAAGTCAAGACGCAAGATCGGTTTATATGACAGCTATATCAGGTTATAGACCGATTTGAAACACGTCGTGCAAAATTTCATTCCAATCGGATAAGAATTGCGCGCTCTAGAGGCTCAAGAAGTCAAGACCCAAGATCGGTTTATATGGCAGCTATATCAGGTTATGGACCGATTTAAACAATACTTAGCACAGTTGTTGGATATCATAACAAAACACGTCGTGCAAAATTTCATTCCAATCGGATAAGAATTGCGCACTAGAGGCTCAAGAAGTCAAGACCCCAGATCGGTTTATATGGCAGCTATATCAGGTTATGAACCGATTTGAACCATACTTGGCACAGTTGTTGGATATCGAAACAAAATACTACGTGGCAAAATTCATTCAAATTGGATAAGAATTGCGCCCTCCAGAGGCTCAAGAAGTCAAAACCCAAGATCGGTTTATATGGCAGCTATATCAGGTTATGGACCGATTTGAACCATACTTGGCACAGTTGTTGGATAGCATAACAAAACACGTCGTGCACAATTTCATTACAATCGGATAAGAATTGCGCACTCTAGAGGCTCAAGAAGTCAAGACCCAAGATCGATTTATATGGCAGCTATATCAGGTTATAAACCGATTTGAACCAATCTTAGCACAGTTGTTGGATATCATAACGAAACACGTCGTGCAAAATTTAATTCCAATCGGATAAGAATTGCCCACTCTAGAGGCTCAAGAAATCACGACCCAAGATCGGTTTATATGGCAGCTATATCAAAACATGGACCGATATGGCCCATTTACAATACCAACTGACCTACACTAATAAGAAGTATTTGTGCAAAATTTCAAACGGCTAGCTTTACTCCTTCGGAAGTTAGCGTGCTTTCGACAGACAGACGGACGGACGGACATGGCTAGATCGACATAAAATTTCACGACGATCAAGAATATATATACTTTATGGGGTCTCAGACGAATATTTCGAGTAGTTACAATCAGAATGACGAAATTAGTATACCCCCCATCCTATGGTGGAGGGTATAACAATCAGAATAACGAAATTAGTATACCCCCCATTCTATGGTGGAGGGTATAATAAGGCAGCAGGAGCCGATGGGTTACCGGCTGAACTGTTTTAGACCGGAAGCGACACTATACTAAGGCGTAAGCATCAGCTTGTCTGCGCAACTTGGCTAGAAGAACTCACACCCAATGATTGGAACCTCAGCATACTATGTCCCGTTCACAAGAAAGGGGTTAAGATGGTAGGAGTATGAGTTGATATACTGACGAGCGTACTTTGTGAAGGATTAAAGTTTTAGATCAACGATATCATTGAGCCCTATCAGTGTGACTTTACACCTGGTAAATCTACTATAGACCATCCACACTGAGCCAAATACTGGAAAAGACAAGAGAAGAACACATCAACACCTAGGATTTTTAACTATAAATCCACCTTCGACAGCCCTATACGTTCAAAGGTATTTCAAGCCATGTGTGAGTTTGGTATCCCTGCAAAACTGATACGACTTTGCAGAATGACGCTTGCTGATACATGCTCCTCAGTTAAAAAAGGAAAAAACCACTCCACAATACCAAATGAGGTTTCAGACAGGGAGACAGCCTATCGTGTGATCTCTTTAATATACTGATGAATCAGTTTATACGAGATACAGATATGAATAGGCACGACACACTACTCACAAGAGAACATATGCTGCTCGTCTATGTCTACGACATCGATATTACACATTGGTCGCCGGAGGAAGCAATCGCAGACTTTGAAAGCATCGAAAGAGAATCAACGAAAGTGGGTTTGGCAGTAAATGGAGATAAGACAAAGTGGATTAAATGAACTCCCACAAAGCCCTGTAAGCCCGATGAGGTAAAGAAAATAGAAAAAGTTGGGAACTACAACATTGAGATAGTCAGCAACTTTATCTACCTCAACACCGTCATAACCGAAACACACGACACCAGTTTTGAAATAAACGAAGGATGATTTTGGTTAACAGATAATGTTCTGCACTGAGCAAGGAGATGAGGAGCAAAGCCACCTGTCGACAGACAAAAATTATACTACACAAGATACTCATACAGGGTGGCTGATGAATATTGCTACAATGATGAATATTGCTACATTTTTTTTTCGGTGTATGGAATACATTTTTCTTTTATTCATGTTAAATTAAATTATTAAATTAATTATTAAATTATTATTAATTAAATTAATTAATTAATTAATTAAATTAATTATTAAATTATTATTATTAAATAGAAAAAAAGTTATTACATTTTTTTTTGGTAGCGGCTTTCATCAGCCACCCTGTACTACCCGTACTGTTATATGGCTCCGAAGCATGGGCACTTGCGAGAGCAGATGAAGTAGTAATTGGAGTGTTTGAGAGAGAAAACCTTTCAAAAAATATATGTATGACGACTATAGCATAAGTACACGCATCAAAATACAATGGCTGCGTTGGCTAGGTCATGTTGTCAGAATGGATGAAGAAGCTCCAGCAAAGAAGTATTTTGAAGGCAAACACGGTGGTACACGCAAACCAGGAAGACCATAAGCACGATGGAAAGATCAAGTGGTGGGAGACACCTCGAAACTTGGTGTCAGAGATTTTAGAATGAGCGCAGAAGATCGAGGTGCTTGGAATGCTATTCTACGTTCGGCTAGTGGAACAAATATTCTGTCATATCCAATTAAATTAAAGTAAAGTAAGTAAAGTGGCTGAAGAAGTCAAGATCGGTTTCTATGGCAGCTATATCGGGTTATAGACCGATTTAAATCATACCTAGTACAGTTGTTGGAAGTCATATTGAAACACGTCGTGCAAAATTTCAGCCAAATCGGATAAGAATTGCCTCCTCCATAGGCTCAAGAAGTCAAAATCCCACATCGGTTTGTGTGACAGCTATATCAGGTTATGGACCGATTTCAACCATTCTTATCACAGTTATTGAAAGTCATAAAAAAACACCTCAGACAAAATTTCAGCCAAAACGGATGAGAATTGCGCCCTCTAGCGGCTCAAGAAGTCAAGATCCAAGATCGGTTTATATGGCAGCTATACCAGTTTATTAACCGATTTGAACTATACATAGCCTTGTGACTGGAAGTGCCACCAAAACACTATTTGCAAAATTACAGCCAAATTCGAAGAGAATTGCGCCTTCTAGAGGCTCAAGAAGTCAAGAACATAGATCGGTTTATATGGCAGCTATATCAAAACATGGACCGATTTGGCATATTTACAATCCCAAATGGCCTTTACTTATTAGAAGTATTTGTGCGAAATTTCAAACGCCTAGCTTTACTCTTTCGAAAGTTAGCGTGACAGACAGACGGACGGACGGATCAAGAATATATATACTTTATTTATGACGATCAAGAATATATATACTTTATGCGGTCTTAGACGCATATATCGAGGTGTTGCAAACAGAATGACGAAATTGGTATAGCCCTATCCTATGGTGGAGGGTATAAAAATACGATAAATGTTTTAATAAGGCTTTTCAAGTTTGTTCATATTTTGTTCTATTTGTACTCACTACCATAGGATGGGGGTTTACTTATCTAGTCATGGCTTAAGTAACATATCGAAATATCGATCTAAGACCCCATAAGGTATATATGGGTTGCCCAAAAAGTAATTGCGGATTTTTTAAAAGAAAGTAAATGCATTTTTAGTAAAACTTAGAATGAACTGTAATCAAATATACTTTTTTTACACTTTTTTTCTAAAGCAAGCTAAAAGTAGCAGCTGATAACTGACAGAAGAAAGAATGCAATTACAGAGTCACAAGCTGTGAAAAAATTTTTCAACGCCGACTATATGAAAAATCCGCAATTACTTTTTGGGCAACCCAATATATTCTTGATCGTCATGACATTTTAAGTCGATCTAGCCATGTCCGTCCAAAATCACCATAACGGTCGAACGCGTAAAACCAGCCGTATGAAATTTTGCACCAATTCTAAGTATTGATGTAGGTCATTGGGGATTGCAAATGGGCCATTTCGCTTCACATTTGGATATAGCTCCCACATAAACCGATCTCTTGATTTGACTTCTTGAGCCCATACACGCCACAATTTTTGTCCGATTTGGCTGAAATTTTGCATGTGGTGATCCGTTATGACTTCCAACAGCTATGCCAAGTACGGTCCGGATCGGTCTTAAACCTGATATAGCTTTCATGTAAACCGGCCTCTCGATCATCTTTGTTCGGTTCCTAGAAGCTTCAATTTTTGCTATCAAGTTTTGGGCCGGCCGAATTTAGCACCCTTTTATTTGTTTATACTGGCACATCTTTAAAACCACTGTGCTGCACTCCGCGTGTGTAATACAATCAAGTAATTACATACTCAAGTTAACGGCGCTTGCATTTTTTTTTTGTCTTAAATGAACAGAATTTAATAAAAATTCAATCAATTACAATTTGTTTCCTTCCTTGTGTCTTCAAATGCCTCCAATATCACCGCAGCAAAAAAAAAAAAAAAAAATAATAACAACTAACTTGATTTAAAATTCTAATTCACTTTTATTGCAAAGAAACCTAACAACTTGGTTTAATAAAATTTTTCAATTTGTTTCGTTTATCCGCGGGTAGTTAAAAACGCTAATTGCCGCACTGTCGGCATTCAGGTATCAATTGAGACTGACTCAGGCATGCAAGCGTTGATTTTGAAATCTCCCAGTCATATCGATGAGATTGATGCATTCGAACAAACGTTGAGCCAAGATATGCATTCAATTAAAGGCGGGAATCAAGAATCTATGTTAGTGGTGGTCAATTGCTTGAAGTTTTTTTTTCTCTCCTTAATTCGCTAAAAAAAATCCCACCAAATTTGTGGGGTTTCCCCTGCAGTTATTAGTAATGTAAAGTAGACTAAATGTTGTTTGTATCAATACGCGTGGCGTGGGTTTTGTGGCCTATCGCAGTGGTAAGGGGTGTGAAACAGATAAACATGGTGTAGTAAAATAACAGATTTTTTTTGGCAAAGTATTTCATTCATAAAAGAAATATTGTAGAATGAACAAGTAAAAGCGTGCTGAGTTCGGCCGGACCGAATCTTATATACCCTCCACCATGGATCGCATTTGTCGAGTTCTTTTCCCGGCATCTCTTCTTAGGCAAAACAGGATATAAGAAGAGATTTGCTCTGCTATTAGAGCGATATCAAGATATGGTCCGGTTTGGACCACAATAAATTATACGTTGGAGACCTGTGTAAAATGTCAGCCAATTCGAATAAGAATTGCGCCCATTGGGGGCTCAAGAAGTAAAATAGAGAGATCGATTTATATGGGAGCTGTATCAGGCTATAGACCGATTCAGACCATAATAAACACGTATGTTAACGGTCATGAGAGAATCCGTCGTACAAAATTTCAGGCAAATCGGATAATAATTGCGACCTCTACAGGCTCAAGAAGTCAAGATCCCAGATTGGTTTATATGACAGCTATATCAGGTTATGGACCGATTTGAACCATACTTGGCACAGTTGTTGGATATCACAACAAAACACGTCGCGCCAAAATTCATTCAAATCGGATAAGATTTGAGTCTCAAGAAGTCAAAACCCAAGATCGGTTAAATGACAGCTATATCAGGCTATAGACTGATTTCAACCATTCTTGGCACAGATATTGGATATCATAACAAAACACGCCGAGCAAAATTTCATTCTAATCGGACAAGAATTGCGCCCGCTAGAGGCTCAAGAAGTCAAGACCCAAGATCGGTTTATATGACAGCTATATCAGGTTATGGACCGATTTGAATCATACTTGGCATAGTTGGTGGATATCACAATGAAACACGTCGTGCAAAATTTAATTCCAATCGGATAAGAATTGCGCACTCTAGAGGCTCAAGAAGTCAAGACCCCAGATCGGTTTATATGGCAGCTATATTAAAACATGGACCGATATGGCCCATTTACAATACCAACCGACCTACACTATTAAAAAGTATTTGTGCAAAATTTCAAGCGGCTAGCTTTACTCCTTCGGAAGTTAGTGTGCTTTCGATAGACAGACAGACGGACGGACATGGCTAGATCGACATAAAATGTCGCGACGATCAAGAATATATATACTTTGTGGGGTCTCAGACGAATATTTCGGGTAGTTACAAACAGAAAGACGAAATTAGTACACCCCTATCCTATGGTGGAGGGTATAAAAAAGAAACTTAAAATTTGTAATTATTTTCTTTTTTTTTATACCTTCCACCATAGGTTGGACGTACACAAATTTCGTCATTCTGTATGTAACACCTCGAAATATGCGTCTGAGATCCCATAAAGTATATATATTCTTGATCGTCATGTCATTTTAAGTCGATCTAGCCATGCCCGTCCGTCTGTCCCTCCGTCCGTCCGTCCATCTGTTTGCCGAAAGCACGCTAACATTCGAAGGAGTAAAGCTAGACGCTTGCAATTTTGCACAAACGCTTCTTATTAGTGTAGGCCGGTTGGGATTATAAATGGGCCATATCGGTCCATTTTTTGATATAGCTGCCATATAAACCGATCTCACGATTAGACTTCGTAAGTCTCTAGGGGGCGCAATTCTTATCCGATTTGACTGAAATTTCGCATGTGGTGTTTTGGTATCATTTCCAACAACTGTGGTAAGTATGGTTCAAATCGATCTATGTTTTGATATAGCTGCCATATAAACCGATCTCCCGATTAGACTTCGTGAGCCTCTGGAGGGCGTAATTCTCGTCCGCTTTGACTGAAATTTTGCATGAGGTGTTTTTGTATCACTTCCAACAGCTGTGCTGAGTACTATTCAAATCGGTTCATAACCGGACATAGCTGGCATATAAATCGATCTTGAGACCCTGGAGGGCGAAATACTTATCCGATTTGGCTGACATTTTGCATAAGTTGTTTTGTCATAACTTCCAACAACTGTGCCAAATATGGTTCAAATTAGTCTATGACCTGATTTAGCTGCCATATAAACCGATCTGGAATCATGACTTCTTGAGTCTCTAGAGTTCGCAATTATTATCCGATTTGCCTTAAATTTTCTACGACGGATTCTCGCATGTCCATCAACATACGTGATTATTATGGTCTGAATCAGTCTATAGCCTGATACAGCTCCCATACAAACCGATCTCTCTAGATTACTTCTTGAGCCCTCAAAGGGCGCAATTCTTATTCGAATTGGCTGACATTTTACACAGGTCTCCAACATATAATTGAATTGTGGTCCAAACCGGACCAAACCTTGATATCGCTCTAATAGCAGAGCAAATTTTTTCTTTTATCATTTTTTTGCCTAAAAAGAGATACTGCGCAAAGAACTCGACAGACGGCCGAACTTAGCACGCGCTTACTCGTTTTTTATTATTTTGTGACATATATCGGGTTGCCCAAAAAGTAATTGCGGATTTTTCATATAGTCGGCGTTGACAAATTTTTTCACAGCTTGTGACTCTGTAATTGCATTCTTTCTTTTGTCAGTTATCAGCTGTTACTTTTAGCTTGCTTTAGAAAAAAAGTGTAAAAATAGTATATTTGATTAAAGTTCATTCTAAGTTTTATTAAAAATGCATTTACTTTCTTTTAAAAAATCCGCAATTACTTTTTGGGCAACCCAATACTTTAAAATTTAGAAAATTCTATAGAAAAAAAAACCTTTGCACGTTTTCAAATCCATTCATTTGTTTAAGAGTTAACGCGGTTTGAAATTTACTTTCTTAAAGAGTTTGAATCCTGACAGTTGCGGGGGTGAGTGTTAAGTGTTTAGATGAAAATTGACAGGTTATGACAGTGATTGCCGGTTAATCCTTTAAGTGGCAGTTTATGGCGTAAAGGTTAATTGCAGTTAATTGTTATGTCAACACGTACAATGTTACACACGTTACGAAGTTGCCCATATTAAAGGAAGAAATGGAGAAAGGTTCAACATTTATGTCACCTAATGAAACCAAAGCCTATGATTATATTTTTCCATTAAACTGGAAACTTCACACCTGTTCTTCATTGACAAAAAATACTATAAATAAGAAAGGGTTCTATGGATTTTCTAACAGTTTCTTTTAGAACGTCTTGAATCGCGATGGCTAACTTAAAACAATCTGTAAGGGAGATGTTTGCCTCAAACATTCAGGAAGGTGAAATCGGCTCGGTAAAGTTGAATCTATGGCTGGCGCAAATAACTGGAGTTCCCATAATCGGTCTCAAGGAAGAATCATTTTGGGTTAAGACGTTTATACTTATGTATGGAATTTTTACCACTGCAGTGGTGACCTTCATCTATACTGGCTTTGAAATTTATGATTTGGTCTTGAATTGGAGTGATTTGGATAGTTTAACTCAAAATACATGTTTATCTTTGACCCATATCGCTGGGGCGCTTAAGGTTCGACAAAGATTATTTTTGTATTTGGATCTAATAGTCTAATATTTGCATTACAGGCCATAAATTTAATCGCTCGTTTACCTGATCTGCAAAAAGTCTTGCAACAGTTGAAATATGTCACTAAAACTTATATCAAATCCGAAAAGCAAGTGAGTTTGTTGTATTGAATGTACAAGAGTGCAAAAATTATACCAGCTGTGAAATGTCTTTCCCATAGCTGAAGGCATTCCTTGATGGTGAATTGGAGAATAAGCTGGTTTTGAGTATTTACATGGGCCTAGTTGGTTTTACAGGATGCCTCGGGATGGTCATGTTGTATGTCAGTAAGTGTTATATTATTGGATGACTCGTTTGTATTGAGCTTATGTTGTATATGAACTAAATTGGACAAAAATCTTTTGTAGTGTCGGACGGTTTTTTTTAGACCGAGTGACAACTGTCGACCGTATGTCCCTCTACGATGGACTCAATGTTGTTTTGTCGGACCAGTGTATTGTTTAAGTTTGGTTTAGAGTTCAAGTTGGGTTCTGCTGTGTGCTAGTTTGTTGTGTGTAACATGAGGTTGTGACCTGCAGATATTGCGTTCCAGCCGTACCTGCTGCTTCTGGTGGATTCCCAGCACTAAACCGTTGACCACCTGCAGAGTTACTCTTTGTAATATTTAACTCATTTTTGAATAAATTTTGATTCAGGTTGAATCCGAAGTCATTGTATTCACCTAGGAACCAAGGCGACCTAGGGCAGGTGTATGCACCGACCCTAGATTCCATCCTTAAGTTCTCGCATCGCGACAAGATTGTTACCCCAATCAGGGGAATTGGGTAGTAGGAAACCGAATAATATGGGCAAGAAACCGGTTAAAATTGGCAAAAAACCGACCTAGGGCAGGTGTATGCACCGACCCTAGATTCAATCCTTAAGTTCTCGCATCGCGACAAGATTGTTACCCCAATCAGGGGAATTGGGTAGTAGGAAACCGAATAATATGGGCAAGAAACCGGTTAAAATTGGCAAAAAACCGATTTATTGAAAACCAGAAAAATTAAAATTTTCAGGGAAGCGATTAGTATATTGATTGAGTATATATATGGTCTCATCTGAATCCGCAGATGAATACTCTTGGTCTATTCTTAACTTCGCATCCTGAAAAGTACGAAGTTTATGTACTTGCACCTCTTCGAAACTCCGATCATTGCATTATTTTAGCATATTTTTCGTATTCGATCCTTCGTGGCGCTTTATCTGCAGCCCCAAAGCGGAAACGCTCGTTGGGCTGAGTTCAATGATTTCCTTCAATCGGAAGCTTGCTTTCTTGATTGTGAAGGGCAGCTAAATATTTTAATTGGAATGGAGTTATTTATACCAACCAAAATAATTTCGTTTAAATCAAAGGACAAAGGATGGTTTAACCAGGCATACACGAATACCGTCAGATCGAAAGAGGAGGCATTTAGAAATTGACGTTCAAATAAAAATGCCAGTAATGAATTGCTGGGAAAACAGAAAAGAACTTCGTGTGCCAGAGTATTTAGACGCGAAAAGTTTCTGCACGAACAGCGTCTTCGTGCCAAAGTTCCTGCTTCTCCAGGGGGAAGCAACAGCTGTTGGTCGTTTGTGAGAATAGTGAAGAGCAACTTATCGACTAACCCGACTATCATTAAAGACCACCAGATATTCACTGGCCCGGTTGATAAGCCTAAGCTGTTGGCTGACATGTTTGCGGGAAATTCTTCCCTGACAAGAACTTCGTGTGCCAAAGTACTTCGACGCGAAAAGTTTCTGCACGAACAGCGTCTTCGTGCCAAAAGGTTTGTTTATCCAGGGGGAAGTAAAATCTTTTGGCCGTTTGTGAAAATAGTAAAGGGCAACTCATCGGCTACCCCGCCTATCATTAAAGACCACCAGATATTCACTGATAAGGCTAAGCTGCTGGCTGATATGTTTGCGGGAAATTCTTCCCTGACAAGAACTTCGTGTGCCAGAGTACTTCTTCGTCTTTTGGTCGTTTGTGAAAATAGTGAAGGGCAAGCCATCGGCTACCCCGACTCTAATTAAAGACGACCAGATATTCACTGATAAGGCTAACCTACTGGCTGACATGTTTGCGGGAAATTCTTTCCTGCGGGAATGCGAGCAACCACTCCCCATTATTAAAGACGTATCTAGTTCCATGCCTCAGATATATTTTCGAACATGTGGAGTCGAAAGGGTTCTTGCATATCGCAACGTAAATAAATCCCCGGGCTCGGATTGCATATGGTCACTTGTTTTATGCAATTGTTCTTCGACGCTTGCTCGTCCTTTACGCAATCTTTTTAACCTTGCTTACCGTGCGGGTGTTTTCCCGGCGGGTTGGAAGATTGCGAACGCGAAGCCTATTCCCAAGAAGGGCGAGGCAACCGACCCTACGAATTGCCGACCAATAGAGTTATGCTCTGCGCTTTCCAAGGTTATGGAGAGCATGGAGAGCCCAAGTTTCAGAAAAATTTCGAAGGGCCTAACTCAACACACTGTCCCAAATTTCGGCGACATCGGACAATAAATGCGCCTGTTATGGGTCCAAAACCTTAAATCGAGCGATCGGTCTATATGGCTGCTATGTTAAAAAATCGAGAGATCGGTTTATATGACAGCTATAGCCAATATGTAGCGATCTAGGCCAAATTGAAGAAAGATGTCGAGTGGCCTAACACAACTCACTGTCCCAAATTTCGGCGAAATCGGATAATTAAATGTGGCTTTTATGGGCCTTAGACCCTAAATCGGGGGATCAGTGTATATGGGGGCTATATGAAGATAAAGTCATATATAGCCCATCATTGAACTGAACCTGCTTATGGACAAAAAAGAATCTGTGCAAAGTTTGTGTTCAATATCTCTTTTTTTTAAAGACTGTGAGTGATTTCAACAGACAGACGGATGGACATGGCTAGATCGTCTTAGATGTTTACGTTGATCATATATATTTTATAGGATCGGAAATGGATATTTCGAGGAATGACAAATATGAGGAATGACAAATATATATGTAATGAAAGTAAAGAAAGATAATATAGAAAAACATGCTAAGTTCAAATTATTTGCACTATTTATCGAGATACTCAAAAGACAGAAGAAAGAATGCAATTACAGAGTCACAAGTTATGAAAAAATTTGTCCACGCCGACTATATGAAAAATCCGCAATTACTTTTTGGGCAACCCAATATTTGAAAATTTTGAAATGCTCATTGATGGCACTGCATGTGCAAATCTCTTGTCATGGTTGTTGTCCACACTACAACCATTTTAGTACAATTTTATATGGCAATACCGTATACAGTCCATCGAATGATGATATAAACAAAAAGTCCACTTTGCTACAATACAGTACCAACTGCTCTCTTTTATCTAATTGTGGGTGGTTGACGGCAACACTACTAATTGGTGTTTGTTATGTTTGGCAACATGACAAATGCATTGCTACAAAAGATGATATCTGTTTCTGTAGCATGAAATATTTCTTATTTAAAATTTATGAGATGCGAAAAGAAATGGACCCAAGTAAACTAGAACCGGCAAAACATCGATGTCGCTTTCGACATTTTTCATTTTGTCATTCCGTTTGCAACCCATCGAAATATACATTTCCAACCCTATAAAGTATATATATTCTTGATCAGCGTAAAAATCAAAGACGATTTAGCCATGTCTGTCTGTCTTTCCATCCGTCTGTTTTTTTCCATATACAGGTTAAGTTCGGAGATGGACCATAACGGACTACACGTTGATATAGCCCCCGATAAGCCGATTTAGGGTCTTAGACCCATAAAAGCAACATTTAGTATTAGATTTCGCTGAAATTTGTGTTAGGTCCTTCGACAATCTTCTGCAATTTTGCTCAGATCGGTCCAGATTTGGCTATAGCTGCCATATAGACCGATCTCTCGATTTAAGGCTTTGGGCCCATAAAAGGGCCCGATGTCACCGAAATTTGGGACAGTGAGTTGTGTAAGGACCTTCGACGTTCTTCTTCAATTTTGCCCAGATCGGGCCAGATTTGAATATAGCTGCCATATAGACCGATCTCTCGATCTAAGGTATTGGGCCCATAAAATTCGCAATTCTTATCCGATTGGAATGAAATTTTGCACAGCGTGTTTTGTTATGATATCCAACAATTGTGCCAAGTATGGTTCAAATCAGTTCATAATCTGATATAGCTGTCATATAACCGATCTTGGGTTTTGACTTCTTGAGCCTCTAGAGGGCGCAATTCTTATCCGATTTGAATGAACTTTTGCACGAAGTATTTTGTTATAATATCCAACAACTGTGCTAAGTATGGTTCAAATCAGTTCATAATCTGATATAGCTGTCATATAAACCGATCTTGGGTCTTGACTTCTTGAGCCTCTAGAGGGCGCAATTCCTATCCGATTTGGCTGAAATTTTGCATGACATATTTTATTCTTCCTTTCAACAACTGTGTCAAATAAGGTTCAAATCAGTTTATAACCTGATATAGCTGCCATATAAACCGATCTGGGGTCTTGACTTCTTGAGCCTCTAGAGGTCGCAATTATTATCCGATTTGCCTGAAATTTTGTACGGCGGATCCTCTCATGCTCATCAACTTACGTGTTTATTATGGACTGAATCGGTCTATAGCCCGATACAGCTCCCATATAGTCGATATCTCTATTTTACTTCTTGAGCCCCCAAAGGGCGCAATTCTTATTCGAGTTGGCTGACATTTTACACAGATCTCCAACACATAATTTAATTGTGGTCCAAACCGGACCATATCTTGATATCGCTCTAATAGCAGAGCAAATCTTTTCTTATATACTTTTTTTTTGCCTAAGAAGAGATGCCGGAAAAGGACCCGACAAATGCAATCTATGGTGGAGGGTATATAAAATTCGGCCCGGCCGAACTTAGCACGCTTTTACTTGTTACTTGTTTAACCGATGAATTTGGTAAAATGGCCCCTTACATAGCCTTCCTCAATATGGTGGGGATCGGACTATATTTAGACGCAGCTGCTATGGGTTCATAAATAATGCATTTTTTTACCGTTTTGTGGCGAAAGCCACTTACCACATATGTATCCGAGGTGGTGGGTATCCATAGTTCGTCCCGACCGAACTTAATGTTATAAATTCTAATTATACATTTTAAGGTAGTTTTTAGGGATCATTGAAACAACTTCAGAACTAATTTTAAACAAGTCAATTCACTCATTTATAGAAAACTGTACCATAAGTTTCACTGCCGTTACCTAAGCTTAAATCTTCATTTCAAACGGTTGGCCTTTTCAATTTGTTTAGTCTTAGGTGTAAAAGCGGTATGCTTAACCACTCCCCCCAATAGCCAATAGGACAGCTTTGAATTATACAGCTATGAAGCTGTGGCTGCATTCCAACAAACTCTGCGAATTCTTCCTTGTAGAGGCCGCAAATTATTGCTGAATTTCCATCATAAAAAATTCATTTGGAGTGTTACATCTGGAAACAAATTTTGCTGTTGGAACCATTTCAACAACATCACAGATGAATCTCGTTTGCCACATGAGAGAGAAATGAAAGAAACTGCCAATTTGCTGCTTGTATCAAATCGTTTAAAAATTGCGGAAAGAACATATGTAATTGTCTTAATAAATTTTAAAATTTATGAAGCTCGTAGTATGCAAGTCTAATGCAAACAAGTAAAAGTGTGCCAGGTTCGGTCGGGCCGAAGCATATATTCCCTCCGCCATGGATCGCATTTATCAAGTTCTTTGCTCGGTATCTCTTTATAGGCAGACAAAGGATAATGGACAAAAAATTGCCATGCTACTGGAGCTATATCGGGTTATGTACCGATGGGGACCATTCGTGGTTTGGATATTGGAGACCATGTTAGAAATCGTTGTGCAAAATTTCAGAATTGCGACCTTAAGGCGCTCAAGAAGTAAAATCAGGAGATCGGTTTATGTGGCAGCTATGTCAGATTAAATACCGATTCAGATCTATGCCCTGCAACAGGGCATAGAAAAAGTCGTTGTACAAAATTTCAGTGAAATCGGAAAATATATGCGCCCTCTAGCGGCGGAAAATAAATGCGCCCTCTAGCGGCGCAAAACCTCAATATCCGAGATCGGGTTATATGGCAGGTACATCAGGTTATGAACTGATTTAGACCATACTTGGCACAGTTGTTGATGGTCAAACCAAAACACTTGATGCAAAATCGGATAATAATTGCGCCCTCTAGCAGCTCAAGAAGTCAAGATCTGAGGTCGGCTTATATGGGAACTATACCAGGTTATGAACCGATTTGGACAATAGTTGGCAGAATTATTGGAAATCAAAATAAAACTCCTGGTGAAATTTTTTAGGAAAAAAATTGCCCCCCCTATTGCCTTAAGAAGTCAAGATTCCAGATCGGTTTATATAGGAGCTACAACAGGTAATAAACTGATTTTGACAATACTTGGCACAGTTATTGACGGTCAAACCATAATATCTCATGCCAAATTTCAGCCATTCATAAGAATTGCGCCCTCTAGTGACTCAAGAAGTCAAGATCCAAGATCGGTTTATAGGGCAGCTATATCAAAACATGGACCGATATGGCCCATTTACAATCCCAACCGTCCTATATTATTCGTGCAAAATTTCAAGAGAATAGCTTTACACCTTCGAAAGTTAGCGTGCTTTCGACAGAGAGATGGACATGGCTAGGCCGACTTAAAATGACATGACGATCAAGAATATATATACTACATATGGGGTCTCAGAGGAATATTTCGAGGAGTTACAAACAGAATGGCGAATCTATGGTGGAAGGTATAAAAACTACCAAAGGCAAACGATAAATAAGGACAAGTAAAAGCGTGCTGAGTTCGGTCGGGCCGAATCTTGGGAACCCAACACCATGGATTCTGCATCTGGGCATTATTTTATTCTACATACCAAACTTCGGTCAAACCAGCAAAAATTAAAGATTCTAGAAACCGAGCAAGGACGATCGGGAGACCGATTTATATGGGAGCTACATCAGGTTATAGACCGATTTGGAACGTACTTGGTATAGTTATTGAATGTCTCAACAGAACACTACATGCTAAATTTCAGCCAAATCGAACAAAAATTTAGGCTTCTAAGGGCTCAAGAAGTCAAATCGGTAGATCGGTTAATATGGGAGCTATATCAGGTTATACACCCATTTAGCCCTTACTTGGCTCAGTTGGTGAAAGCCATTAATGAACACTACATGCAAAATTTCAGCAAAATCGGAAAATATCGGCTTCCAGGGACTCAAGAAGTAAAATCTGGAGATCGGTTTATATGGGAGCTATATCAAAATTTGAACCGATATGACCCATTTGCAACCTCCAATGACCTACTTCAATATTAAGTATTTGTTCAAAATTTCAAGCTTTACACGTTCGGCCGCTATCGTAATTTCGACTGACGGACGGACATAGCTAGAAAGACTCAGAACGTTTAAACCATCAAAAATATATATACTCTATGGCGTCTTAGACGAATATTTCGAGGTGTTACAAACCGAATGACTAGATTAGTATACCCCCATCCCATGGTGGTGGGTATAAAAATTTAACGACAAATGACTGGAGTTGCTTTAATGATGTTGATACTATTTACTGTGAACTGGCTTTGCAAAAATTTATTACCAAACGGGCTCATTTCAGTACTACACCAAATTGATGTTAAATCAACAACGTATGGTATCACAGAGGTATTGAAACTTTTCCCCCAAAGAGGCATTCGGGCATTGCGGCACGCCGTTCGTACTCGGCTATAAAACGGTGGGCCCTATCCAACAGCTTAAACTTGAATCGGACAGCACTCTGTGATATGTAGTGTCCGCATTTTTATGCAACATGGAAATTTGTTCATCTATTATTTGGCAAATGCGTTGCCAAAAAATTTTATTGGAAATTACCACCGCATGGGCCAAATAATAGTTTTGAAAATTTCGATTTTGCATAAAAATCTGGACTCTAGTGATATGTGAGAAGTTTACCCCTGTTGCTTAGTGTAATGCTCATGGGCAAATTTGCATTTGTATGGTATTAAAGCATTAACGCATGGTGCGGATGAAATATAAAATGTAAAGCCTTATTACCGAACTGTTATTGCTGTTGATGCCAAACTGTTATTGGTTTAACTACCGAACAGTTATTGTTTTAATACCAATATCCTCCTCACTTGAATATTCCACCGCTAATGAACCAAAATAATGGGAACAAAGCTAAACAACACATTTGATGCGATGACAAGAATATCAATGTGACGCCGTCAATTCTTAATATCCCCCTTTGCTTGGTATTAAATTGATACCAAATGGTATTACAAATATTTGCCAATAACGCGATTAAAATACTACCAGCAAGTGTAATTGTTTTATTATACCCATCGCCGAAGGATGAAGTATATTCATTTTGTCATTCCGTTTGCAACACATCGAAATATCCATTTCCGACCCTATAAAGTATATATATTCATGATCAGCGTAAAAATCTAAGACGATCTAGCCAGAATTGGATATAGCAGTTATATAGACCGATCCGCCGATTTAGGGTCTTAGGCCCATAAAAGCCACATATATCAACCGATTTTTGCTGAATTTTGGGACAGTGAGTTGTGTTAGGCCACGCGACATCTTTCTTCAATTTGGCCCAGATCGGTCAAGATTTGGATATAGCTGCCATATAGACCGATCTCTCGATCTAAGGTCTTGCGGCCATAAAAGGCGCATTTATTGTCCGATTTTGCCAAAATTTGGGACAGTAAGTTGTGTTAGGCCACCCGACATCTTTCTTCCATTTGGCCCAGATCTGTCCAAATTTGGATATAGCTGCCATATAGACCTATCGCTCGATATAAGGTTTTGGGCCCATAAAAGGTGCATTTATGGTCCGATGTAGCCGAAATTTGGGACAGTGAGTTAAGTTATGCCCGTCGACATGCTTCTGCAATATGGCACAGATCGGTCCAGATTGGGATATAGCTGCCATATAGACCGATCTTTCTATTTAAGGTTTTGAGTCCATAAAAGCCGCATTTATTGTCTGATGTCGCCGAAATTTGGGACAGTGAGTCGTCCTAGGCCCTTCGACATCTTTCTTCAATTTGGTCCTGATCGGATCCACTTTGGATATAGCTGCCATATAGACCGATCTTTCTATTTAAGGTTTTGAGCCCATAAAAGGCGCATTTATTGTCCGATGTCGCCGAAATTTGGGACAGTGCCCTTCGATATCCTTCTTCATGTTGGCTCAGATCGGTCCAGATTTAGATATAGCTGCCATATAGACCGATCTCTCGATTTAAAGTCTTGACCCCATAAAAGGCGCATTTATAATCCGATTTCACTGAAATTTAACACAGTGACTTATGTTAGGCTTTTCGACATCCGAGTCGTATATGGTTCAGATCGGTTTATTTTTAGATGTAGCTACTAAAAAGACCAATATTTGGTTATACACAATTGAACAATGACTTGTATTGGGTTGCCCAAAAAGTAATTGCGGATTTTTCATATAGTCGGCGTTGACAAATTTTTTCACCGCTTGTGACTCTGTAATTGCATTTTTTCTTCTGTCAGTTATCAGCTGTTACTTTTAGCTTGCTTTAGAAAAAAAGTATATTTGATTAAAGTTCATTCTAAGTTTTATTAAAAATGCATTTATTTACTTTCTTTTAAAAAATCCGCAATTACTTTTTGGGCAACCCAATACTTATTAGTATTTGGTCCAAATCGGAATATATTTCGATATAGCTACTATGACGCATAAGGTATGCATTTTTCACCGGATTTTGACGAAAGGTGGTTTACATATAAACCCGAGGTGGTGGGTATCCAAAGTTCCGCCCGGCCGAACTTAACGCCTTTTTACTTGTTTTTCTTATATACCACCCTAATATTTCATTACAGATCCCGAAGCAGTTGCTGGTAAGATATTTCCCTATAGAGTCGTATTGCCCGCATGGATGCCCCAACAGTTACAGCTGCTATACATGGGTCTAAGTGTCATTGTGTTTGCCATACAAATCATTGCTGTGGATTATTTGAATGTAACGATCATAAATCAAATTCGTTTTCAATTGAATGTCCTAAATTTGGCCTTTGATGATCTCATGGTGGAGATACAACCAAATTCGGCTGGACAGGACGCGGGGAGTTTGGTGCTGTACAAATATGATCCCATGGAGAGATTGAAGTCCATAATCGAACATCATGGTCTGTTGAGGGAGTGAGTCATGAGTTTTAGCTGCACAATATGTGGGAGTAACAATCCCACTTCAAACTCCATAAATTGGGTCTTATGTTTGTTGTATGCATGTATGTTTCCAGATTACGTCAAGACACCGAGGATATTTTTAGTCAACCCATATTGTGGCAGTTCATGACATCCGTTATCATATTCGCCATGACCGGTTTTCAGGCCACCGTACGTACTGGCGGCAGCAGTGCGGCTGTACTGATTTATGCCTATTGTGGTTGTATCTTTTGTGAACTTTTTGTGTACTGTTGGTTTGGCAATGAGGTTTTTGAGCAGGTAAGTCTTCCAAGGCAGGCGGAGGTGTTGGTTAACAGGGAAGCAAAAGAAAACGGCTTTAAAGGCATCAAGCTTGCACCAACAACCCATTTATTCCATGTTAGCAAGAGGTCCTACAAAAACATCCAAAAAGGTGCGAACATCAATGCCTGCCTCATCTTTACAACTGTGGACACGTGATGGAAACGAGTTTGCAAACCAGTTTAGCGGGAAGCCTCAAATTGGCCATAGCATAAATGCCACAGTCAATGGCAGTCATTGTTGATTGTTTGTTTGCTTAGCTCTATTAAGATAATCGTGATTGCCAGGGAAGACAGGGAACGATATGGCAAAAACTACGCCAGAGACAAAGTTTGCAGAGAACATTTACCCTATTGGCATGACGATTCAACTGGAACTTGTCCTAAAAATAAAAAAAGAAAGAAAAAAACCGCAGAGGTATGGGAAATCAAAGTTGCAGAGATTGCAGATATGAGAAAATGAGTTTTTAATGCCGGCTTTCGAGAAATGCTTATGAATAGTTGATGGAGATTTTAGTCATCGCTAATGAATTATTATACCCTCCACCATAAGATGGGGGGTATACTAATATCGTCATTCTGTTTGTAACTACTCGAAATATTCGTCTGAGACCCCATAAAGTATATATATTCTTGATCGTCGCGACATTTTATGTCGATCTAGCCATATCCGTCCGTCCGTCTGTCAGTCGAAAGCACGCTAACTTCCGAAGGAGTAAAGCTAGCCGGTTGAAATTTTGCACAAATACTTCTTATTAGTGTAGGTCGGTTGGTATTGTAAATGGGCCATATCGGTCCATGTTTTGATATAGCTGCCATATAAACCGATCTTGGGTCTTGACTTCTTGAGCCTCTAGAGTGCGCAATTCTTATCCGATTCGAATGAAATTTTGCACGACGTGTTTTGTTATGATATCCAACAACTTTGCCAAGTATGGTTCAAATCGGTCCATAACCTGATATAGCTGTCATATAAACCGATCTGGGGTCTTGACTTCTTGAGCCTCTAGAGTGCGCAATTCTTATCCGATTGGAATGAAATTTTGTACGACGGATTCTCTCATGACCATTAACATATTTGTTTATTATGGTCTGAATAGGTCTATAGCCCGATACAGCTCCCATATAAATCGATCTCTCTATTTTACTTCTTGAGCCCACAAAGAGCGCAATTCTTATTCGAATTGGCTGACATTTTACACAGGTCTCCAACATTAATATAATTTAATTGTGGTCCAAACCGGACCATATCTTAATATCGCTCTAATCGCAGAGCAAATCTTTTCTTATATCCTTTTTTTTGCCTAAGAAGAGATGCCGGGAAAAGAACTCGACAAATTCGATCCATGGTGGAGGGTATATAAGATTCGGCCCGGCCGAACTTAGCATGCTTTTACTTGTTTTTAGTTAATGATTACCCAACCGTATATGAAGTTGAGGACTTCAAGTAACTTCAATTGGCCTTTGGAAAACCTAAAGTAGTCGTACAGAATGCTAAAGTACATATTCGCATCCGCTAAATCTTACAGGTTCTCAAAGAAATGAGAATCGAAAGTGGAACTCCTTCTGACTGCTAATGGGATTGCACAGAGCAGAGCGGCACGCACACACAGAAGGTGTGTTCGGGTAACCTTTTTGATATGACCAGTTCTAGATCTTTACAGTACACCCCAACACCCACCTGGTCGGAACTAGTTTGGAACCATCCGTATAGAAGTCTATGTAACTTCTATTACCAGGAATATCGTAATTCCAATCGGCTTTATCAGGTATGGAGGTACAGTACTTTTTTTTATCAAAAAGCGGCTCAGATAGGGTGTAATCCACACAGCCTGGAACATCGGCATTGTATCAGGGATAACACAGTGTCCGTAGTCGCCACATGACCAAAGCTCCCTTAACACCATTGCAGTGGTCGCAGCAATTTGTCTAGCCATCATGTCCAGAGGCATTAGATGTAGCATTAAGTGCATCAGATGCAAGCCATCCTATGGATCCGGTTGGGTATTGAGCAGTAGGAAGCGCCGTCCACCAGACCACAATACCATATAGCATTAAAGGTCTGACAACTGCAGTATATATCCAATGCGTCATGCGCAGTCTTAACCCCCTAACTTTTGCCAATGGCTCTCTTGCAGGTGTATAGGACAAGAGTTGCATTTCTTACCCTACCCAAACTGTTGGGTTTAAAGTTCAATTTTCTGTCCAGCAAAATACCCACAAATGACCAAATTATTGCCCTATTAGTCCAAATCAGACGAACATGTGTATCGGAATATAGCCCTAACCTGAACCGATTTCTATAACATTCACCAAAAATGTCAGGAGTCATAAAAAAGTCTCTCGTGCTAAATTTCAAACGGGGAATAAAGGGTTAAAAATTAAAAAAAAAAATGTTGAATTTTTTGATGAACAATCTTTATATATCCATCATCATAGGATTGGGGTATACTAATCTAGTCTTTTTGTTTGTAACACCTTAAAATATTGATCTAGGATCCCATAAAGTATATACATTTTTGATCGTCTCGACATTTTGAGTCGAACTTGCCATGTCCGTCCGTCCGTCCCTCCGTTTGTCTGTTGAGCCCCTGGAAGGCTCAATTGATTGTCTAATTTGGCTGAAATTTTGCACATAGTGTTATAACTGTGCTAAGTACGGCTTAAATCGGTCAAGAGCCTGATATAGCTCCAATATAAACCGATCTCTCGATATGACTTCTTGAGCCCCTGCAAGCCTTTCTGATTCTTTGGATTGCACAGAGCAAAAAATTCCATCACATTATATGTACTGTATAAATCGAGCTTCCAGTTTGTGAGTTGCAATTTTTTTCAGACTTTATTTTCTTGGAAAATTTGTAAAGTTTCTTTGGCCCATATTTTGTTAACTATTTGAAGTTTTGAGTAATTTTCAAAAGTAAAGTTATAGCTATTGTCTCGGGCTACAAATTACTAGCAAAAAGGCGTTAAGTTCGACCGGGTCGAACTTTGGATACCCACCACCTTGGGTATATACGTAAACGATCTTTTGTCAAAATCTGGTGAAAATGCATATCTTATGCCCCTATCAGATATATCGAAATAGGTTCCGATTTGGACCATATACTAATAAGTTGAAGTCATTGTTCAATAGTGTATAATAAAATATTGATCTTTTTAGTGGCTTTATCTAAAACTAAACCGATCTGAACCATATACTAGCATAAGCCACTGTGTCAAATTTCAGTGAAATCGGATTATAAAAGCGCCTTTTATGGGGTCAAGTCGAGATATCGATCTATATGGCAGCTATATCAAAACCTGGACCGATTTGGGCCAAATTGAAGAAGAATGTCAAAGGGCTCAACACAACTCACTATCACAAATTTCGGCGACATCGGACAGTAAATGCGCCTTTTATGGCAGCTATATCAAAACATTCACCGATTTGGCCCATTTACAATCCCAACTGACCCACATTCAAAAAAAAATATTTGTGGAGAATTTCAAGCGGCTAGCTTTCGACAGACAGACGGACGGACGGACGGACATGACTAGATCGACTTATAATGACATGACGATCAAGAATATATATATGCTTTATGGGGTCTCAGACGCATATTTTAAGGTGTTACAAACAGAATGACGAAATTGAAATGACCCCCATCCTATGGTGGAGGGTATAAAAAGTGACAGAAGTCTGAGAAAAAACTGCAAGTCAAAATGTGGAAGCTCGATTTTCACCATAGACGATTGGTCCATTTTACTTTTGTGCTCGGAACTAACACAAGAATTAGAATCGCAAAGGGCCTTTTAAAATTGTTTTCCATACTAACTGCCCCACCCTAATGTATATCAATGTGATGTTTATGTATGTAATTTTCATAATTTTTGTTTTCTAAAATCATCAAATAGCTGATATTAATTTTTCCACAAATTTTCATCTAATTGTTTATGTTTGACCATTTGTTTTATGTCAAATTTCAAAAAACATTTGGCTACGTGGAGCGCCAAGCCAAAAATGAAGCGAATTATGATATTTTTGTTGTTGAATGTTCACAACCGTAGAAGATCGGCCAAAATTGCAACAATGATGTCATTTGCCTTTTGTTTAAAAATTTTTATTACTTTTTGCCTAAATAAGAATCAGTCACTGAACTTTTTCGTTGGATATTCATTCACGAGTATATGTATGGAAGGAAACGCATAAAATTGTGAGGGCTGCAGGAAAGTGCATATGAATGGGTACTCGCATGTTGGCGGATATCTGAAGAAGGAGATTAAGTCGAAAATTTAAAAAACCCTACAATGAAGGCTTGGAGGCATATTCCCCATAGCAGAGCATTAATATAATGAGGGATTATGGGTCATATTGGTCCATGTTTTTATATAGCTGTCATATAAACCGATCTGGGATTTTGACTTCTTGAGCCTCTAGACGGCGCAGTTCTTACCCGATTGGGCTGAAATTTGGCATGAAATTATTAGTTTTGGCTTCCAATAGCTATAGCAAGTATGGCTCAAATCGGTTCATAACCTGATTTAGTTTCCATATAAAATGATCTCCCGATTAAAATTCTTGAGCCTATAGAGGGCGCTATTTTTATCCGATTTGGCTGAAGTTTTGTACAACGATTTGCGTGCCAAATATGATTTTAATCGGTCTATAATTTAATATAGCTCTCATTTAAAGCGAACTACTCTCACATAAACCGATCTACAATTCATATCCGAGTTGGCTGACATTTTGCACAATGACTTCCACTATGGACTCCAACATCAAAACCATGTTTGCTGAATCGGCCCATAGCCTGATATGGCTCCAATAGCATGGCAACTTTTACCCATTATCATTTGTATGTCTATACAGAGATACTGGGCAAAAAACTTGACAAATGTGATGTATGGTGGAGGGTATATGAGATTCGGCCCGGCTGAACTAAGCACGCATTTGCTTGTTTTAATTAAAATTTTCCCATTGGTTTGTGAAATAATTCCACACAAATATCGCATTAAGAAACATAGGGGAGATGTATCTCATATAAATGAGTGCTGTTGTCCGTTTAGCTTAGTAGGCTAACAAATGGAGTTAATTTACTATTGTTCGGAACGGAGTATTTGTGGTTAGCTAAATTTCAAAAGTGATTAACAATAAAATTAAAAATTTTAATTATTCTGTTTAACATACATAACTGACTAGGAAAATATTAGTTATGACCTCTATATGCAGTAATTTATGATTGATATAATATGAATAAGTCTCGATATTCACAAAAAGGAGAGAAATTGCAAAGATTTATTTGAATATTCTATGGGTACACAATGCGTCTGCATTCGATTTTTATACCCTACACCATCATTGTGGTACAGGGTTTTATAACTTAGTGCATTTGTTTACAACACCCAGAAGGAAGAGAGATAGACCCATTGTCCGTCTGACTGTATGTCTGTCCGAATGTTTGTATGTCTGTCTGCATGTCCGTCTGTCTATACTAATTTGAGTAGAAACTACAGGTCAAGGAAAGCGTTATGGAAAACTTTGGATAGATGGGTCAATAAATGCGCTTGCAGTGGCTCTAGTCGAGAAAATCGGGCCATATACATATATGGCAGCTATATCCAAATCTAAACCGATTTCTATGAAATACACCAATAATGTCGAGAGTTATTAGAAAATCTTTCCTGCCAAATTTCGAGAGAATCGGTTAACAAATGACCATTTTATTGTGGACAAATTTGGATTTGTCCAATTAATTTAAGTTACAATTTATCGTAGAATAAGTATTAGACATTCTGAATTGTATTGTGAATTGTAAAATGAATTTTGTAGCATGTAAGAGGTTATATATTAGTTAAGCTATTGTGAATTTCTAGTAATAAGTATTTTAGTACTATAGCTCCCTTGCATTTCCTCTTGCTTAATTCTGGCACTTCTTTTCCAACGGCAGCAAGGTGAGCACACAACATTTCCCCCCTCTCTTATCCCCAATAAATCCTGTACTCCTTATACACCACATACCGAAACTTAACGCCTTCTCATTTTTTCCTCTTCTCATTACCTCAATATACACTTATCATTCCTCTTGGCATGAGGAATAATAAGTAACATCACCTACATTACAGTCCACACATCATCCCCCAAGGGAACTCCAATTGTGACGTCATCCGCTCTCTCATTCCACTTACCCCCCCTCTGCGTCTAACTGGAACCCCCCAAGGTTGTGCATGGTCCTTCGAAACCGTCCACTGAGAAACCATAAATTGAGGTAAATCCCATCAGCATCAAACATACATAGTTGTTTGTCATCATTTCGGTAAGTGAAACCTGTTGTGTTCGTAAAAGAAGTAAAAAAAACAAAAAAGCAACATACATTACATACACACTTAAAAACGTTCGAGTGACAAAAACCCCAAAAAAGGAGATAAAAATTACACCAAAACGCACTGTGAAGGCAAATTGCATGTGGAAAATTGCAAAAAAAACGCATTTTTTAATGCGATGTGATATGGGAAAATCTGTGTAGAATCCCTTAAAAGAGATAAATAAAAATTTGTTATTTATTAGAATTTGTCAGCTCGTCTCATTCTCACTTAAAAAGTGTGTATGTAATTGCTTTACGTTTTTTTTAAAGGTAGAATCGTCTATTGTGAGAGGAAAGTGCTAAAAGTGCAAAGAAAAAGTGTGATTTCTGTCTGTCCGCGTGGGTTGGACACGGAGAAAAAGTGTTATTTTTTGTTGTACACGTCGCTGGAAAATTGCATTAAAACTTGATGTCATTTCGTGTTTTTTTTTTTTTTTTTATTTGCTGGCAAAAATCCCGTTAAAGTCAAATGAAAGTCGTTTAAAGTTTTCATAACGGATAAAAATCACAAAAAAAAAAAAAAAAAAAAAAAACAAATATATATTCAAAGCAGAAACATAAAAATCGAAATACATAGTCCGTTCTATATACAACGCAAAGTTCAACGATCGTTTCGTACAGTGTATAAAGGAACGGAGATTAATGTAAATTCTCTCTCTTTCTCTCTCTCTCTTCCTCTCGATATCTCTCTCGCCAAAAGCAAAGAAAAGAAAAGCAAAAAAAAAAAGGCACTCAGACAGACAGACACGCACTTTAAGAAGAAGAGCTTAGTTCACATTTTGAATATGTTTGGAGTAAAGTAGATGTGCAAGTGAAAAGCAAAAGGAAAAAAAAAAAAAATCAAGATTTAAACAAAAAAGTGCAACAGGCAATAAATAATTAAAAGAAGGCAAATTTAAGTTGTGAAGAGGCAAATGTGCTAGAAAACAAAAGGAAAAGGTGCATTATTGTTGTTCACATGTTGTAAAGCTAACAAAAAGCTGTACATTTCGAAAATTTTGTTATAAAGGAAAAAAAAAGAGATAATTTGTGGAAAGGCGGCAAGTGAATTTAAAAGAAACGAAAACGAAGAAAAGCAACCTATCACACTCACATACAAACATAGTTAAAATCCGACAACACATAACAATTTTAAAAGAAATTATAAAATTTTATAAAGAAAAGGTGTTAAAATTGTTCAATAGTAAAAGCTGGCCGCCAAAAATATAAAATATTGCACAGTGGTTATAAAATATTGCACATTGTGTTCTAATATTGCCCATTGTTATAAAATATTGCACGTGGTTAAATCTATTGCACCGGTTTTTATAAAATATTGCCCATTGTTATAAAATATTGCACGTTGTTAAATCTATTGCACCGGTTTTTACAAAATATTGCTCGTTGTTGTTGTATGTCGCTCGGGTTTTGTGAAATATTGCACGTTGTTACAAAGTATTGCACAGCCCTATAAAATATTTCAGTTTTCACAAAATATTGCACAAATCAAAATCGTCAACCCACTCTCTTATACGCAATTTATTCCACAGGAATTGAAAAGTCAACCCTTTTTTTTATTCACGGGTTGTGTTAAACAATTGAAAAATCACAACGCCATTTCCATGTTATTGCACATTTCGCAGTTGTTAACCCGCTCTCATAAAGGCTTAATTCGTTGGAAAGAAAGCTAAAAATTTGAACCTTTTTTGTGGGCAATTTATGTTAAAATTTATACACATATTCAGAAGAATTACGAAATCACAACCTTAATAGTATTGCACACTCCTAATTGCTGACCCGCTCTTGTGAACACCTTATTTAGGAAAATATAAATATTGCAAGTTAAATTGAGAATATTTCGCCATATCACAACGCTATTTTCATATCACAGCTCATATGCTGACCCACTTTCATGCATGCTAAATCATACCAAAAGAAAAAATAAAAACAAATTTCCTATTAATCACCTACTTATGTGGGGTTTATTTTGGCAAAATATTGTACAATTATGAACATCACCACAGCGTGATATTATTGCAGAGAAGCTTGTTTAAAAATATTAAAATATTGCACAATTCCGATACCATCACAGTTTTTATATTGCACTGGAGTTGATTAAAAAGTAATATATTGCACTAAATAAGGCTCTTACATCTAAATCACAGCACTGTAGTTTTTATTGCACGGCTCCCTCACATATTTGTTATATTTTCATAATTATTGGACGATTCTATTCCTTTTTTTTTGCAAATTGAAATTATCCATCAAGCAAACAAACGTAAACAAAGAAAACAGAAGGAAAAAAAAAAAAAAACTAACCCACCAAAGCAACAGAGTTATTACAAGAAGAAGAACAAAAAAAAAAAAAGATCTGACCGAAAAACGTAAAGCATAAACAAAACAGAAGGGCGATTGCCTGTCTTGTTGGTTGGAAGTAGAAGGAGACAACATACGCGCCAATTTGCCCCTCAGGCTGTTATTAATACGTATGAGTGTATGTATATGCATTTTCTAGGGTCTCGTTTGTGCTGCTTGCTTCATACGCATTCACTCTGCCGCTGATTGATAGGCAGAGCCCGCAGTAGTCAGCCACCTGATAGACACAGACCCCCCCCCCACATACCATCATTATTTATTCTCGGCAAGTTTGTTTTGCGCTTCTGACTCTCATTGGAAGTAGTCATATGAAGATCAAAACAAACCACCAAATACGCGGTGTTGCCAGACGGGTGATTTTGTAACGGGTTGTGGGATTGTATTTTTTTTTCTTGGGAAAATTTCCTCGGTTATGTTAATTGACGGAAAACCGTAAACCGTCCAGGGAAATCATTCTCTTCCGTCAGAAAACATACACTGAAAGAAAAAATACACTCAAAGAGAAATACAATCAAAAGGGAGAAGGGAAAAAAGAAAAACACGCTCAAGGAAGAAATTCACTTAAAGAATTGTCTCAAAGAAAAGCTACACTCAAAGAAAAACTACACTGAAAGAAAAACTACACTCAAAGAAAAACTACACTGAAAGAAAAACTACACTCGAAGAAAACTACACTTGAAAAAAAAAAAAAAGTATTCTCAAAGAAAAAAAAAAAAAACTCCACTCAGGGAGAATACACTCAAAGAAAAATTACACTTGAAGAAAAAGTACACTCGGAAAAAATAATACAGCGGCATTGCATTCGTGCAAATCATTCAATTCATATGTAATTTGGATTGATAGTTAGGGAATTGTTTACGTACTAACAAACCCAACACATATATGAACTAACCCCTTTTTTACAAACCATATACATTTCCTTTACCTGATTTTCAGCCTTATGTGCACTTGTTTAACAAGTTGATGAGAAAATCAGATATATTTGAAGAAATTTATAAGGCGTATGTGGGTTTTTGAACGTTGAAAGGTTCATTTACACATACGATCAAAAACCAATCCGTGATAATTTTCAACAAATATCGTCTAAACAATATTGTGAAATTAAGATTTTTTTTGCTTGCTTCTCGAAAAAAAAAAAAAAAAAAAAAACGGAAATTTCTCCGTTGAAACATTCGCAAACTCGTGAATCTATCTACGAGAACAATATATTCGTCTCCCAGTAAAATTCAATTTTGAGTGAATTCTCATTCACTGTTGTACATAACTTTCTAGTTCAATGAAAAGTTGGATTATTCAGAACCGCTCATCTCTCTGGATATGTTCATAGAAGGAATCTGAGTCCCTCGTTCGTAGAGCTATGAATTATTTGAAATAACGCTAAAATCTTGCCTTTAATGTTCTCATATTTGAAGTCTAAGACTACCCATTAGACTACCGCAAAGAAGATTCTGACTTTTAAATTATATTTTTGGCATTTAATGCAGAACCCGCTACTTTACTAGTCCAGAATCTTATCACCGCTCTTTCTATCTAAAACGATTTGGTTACCCATCGAAGCTTTGCACTCGCTATAAATTTCAACCGCAAATCGAAATCGTTTACACTCCTTGTGTTTTCAAAGGCCAAGAGATTTCTAACCACATTTCACACAAATAATTCATCTACATCCCTATCTCAAACCAGAGCTGAAAACTCTGTACTCTTCTCTTACTAGTTCTCTTGCTCAGCGTTGTACGAACTCGGTACAAAATGAGCGTGGAAAAGGCATCTGCGAATCTCACTTCCCAACCTTCGGTATCTGATACCAATACCGGTGCTGCTCCCCCAGCGCAGACCTCGTTAAGTAATGACAAGTTCCTGTTTGATTGTGATCATTTGATCAACTTCTGCACTCAGTTTGAGCAGTGTGAGATCCAAGATCAAACGGATTCGGTATTGGAAGTAAGGTTGGAGGACTTGGAGCATAGGTGGCAGCGACTTCAGACTACATATGAGAGTCTTATGCTAGCTCCGAGAGGTACCAATTCGAAGGACTTTAGAGACAACGCACTGGTTAATTTTAATGCCAGCTCAGAGGCCTATTATACGGCGAGATCCCAAATACTCGATATGCTAAGAATATCTGGTGGAAATACTCGCCAGAATGCAAGGCACAGCCTTATTCCGGCTTATATTCCCCAACCAGCCGCTAATCACTCGTCTCATGATGTTGCTGACAGTTACATCAAAGTCCCTCCCTGTGATACCGAGATATTCAAGGGAGGTTATGAAGAATGGCCGTCATTTCGTGACATGTTCACGGCGGTCTACGCGGACCATCCAAAATTGACCCGAGCTCAAAAGTTATATCATCTGCGAAATAAGACTAGAGGTGACGCCGGTGCCATAGTCAAGCGATATGCGCTCTGCGATGAGAACTTTGATCTTGCTTGGAGTGCCTTGAAGGCTCGCTATGAAAATAAGCGAGTCTTAGTAGACAATCAACTGAAGATTCTCTTCAGTATCCCAACTGCCACTGTGGAGAACAGTGAAGCAATTCACAGGATTCAATCCACAGTTAACGATTGTCTCTGCACCCTCAGGACACTTAACGTCAATGTTGGAAGCTGGGATCCAATTTTGTTGTACTTGGTATCGACCAAGTTGCCAGATGAAACACTGGCTCTCTGGGAACAGTCTCTCACATCTCACCGTGAGCTTCCCACTTGGAACCAGCTGGATGAATTTCTCATCAGCCGCTATGAAATCGTGGAACGCCTTTCGAGCATGAAGGCCACGAAAACCAGAGGTTCGCTCCCGTCTCAGAACAGTGGTAAGATACAAACTTACCACTCGCAAGAAAAGCTAAGCTCTTCTTGCCCCCTGTGCAATTCCGACCACACTATAAGAAGCTGTGGGCAATTTCGAAAATATTCCGCACAACAACGCAACGAATTTGCACACAGGCATAAGTTGTGTATGAATTGCCTCTCCTCGTCTCATCTCAAGACAAATTGCAAGAGTATAAACACTTGCATCATATGTCACAAGCCACACCATACTCTGCTGCACTTTAGGGGTAAGCCAGAAGAGAAGACTGATGATCGCCCAAATCATTCTAATCACGAAGACAACAAGAGTCACGCGAAATCTTCGGGCGTAAGCCCAAAAGACACCTCTCTTAATGAAGCTCCCTCCACTTCAAGCGCCAATCGCTCCTCTCATGTTCAGGCTAATTTCTCATCCAACAACGAGACGATTTTACTACGAACAGCTCTAGTTCGTGTTGAACATCAAGGGGAGTTGTTCACTTTGAGAGCCCTGATTGATCCCGGTTCTCAACGAACCTTTATAACCCAACGAATTCAGAAGCGCTTGCAAATTCCCACTTCCAGAGCGCACTTCGAAATTTTTGGTATTGGAGAACAGACTCAAACTTCGGAAAAGGAATGCCAACTCGTCATTGTCGCTGAAAAATACGATGTTCGCTTCACAGTCTCGGCAATAGTTCTGCCTAAAATGACAAAATGGCTACCCTCTGTTTCATTTGAAGTTTCAAATCCCTCAGATCTGGAGGAACTTGATTTAGCCGATCCAAACTTCAATAAATCCGCTCAAATTGACCTAATTTTAGGCAATGATTCTGAACGCTTCATCAGCATGGAAGGAATCAGAAAGAACGTATGTGGCGATACCTCAGCATACAATACAGTATTTGGCTGGGTATTGAGCGGTCCAATGCAAACTGAAAGAATTTTCTCATTTTCCACTAACGTGGTTGAATCCGAGGATATAAAAATAAGCGAACTTCTGAGAAAATTCTGGGAGCAAGAAGAGGTACCCATGGCTCCCCCTCTTTGTGAGGAAGATCAGTTTTGCGAAGAGTTCTACTCTAAAACTACCACCAGATCCCCGGATGGTAGATACATCGTGAGACTGCCTTTCAAGGCAGAGTTCTCCGATTCCCTGTCTCTCGGCTCTTCTCGCTTTCTCGCTCTAGCTCAATACAATCGTATGGAGACAAAGCTCTCTGATGACCCCGAGCTAAATACAGAGTACAATTCAGTGTTAAGCGAGTACCTTTCTCTCGGTCATGCTGAAGAAACCTCTTCTCAGGAGATAAACTGTTATGGGAAATACAATTCCTTTTATCTCCCTCACCACGCCGTCATTCGTCCAGAGCATAAATCCACAAAGGTGAGAGTTGTGTTTAATGCGTCTCGTAAGAGCAAATCTGGATACTCTCTGAATGACGTGCTGCACACTGGGCCTACGCTACAAACCGATTTGACATCTGTTATCCTCGGCTGGCGCAGATACAGATATGTATTCTGCGGGGATATTCAAAAAATGTATAGGCAGATATGGTTGCATCCAATCGATAGAGCCTATCAGCGAATACTTTTCAGGCCGGATCCTACGGGACCGGTAAAAGATTTCGAACTAAAAACGGTTACCTTTGGCCTCAACTGCGCCCCGTTTTTAGCCATCCGCACCCTTTTGAAACTGGCCGCTGACTCTGAGAACAAATTTCCCAATGTCGCAGAGACATTGAGGAAAGAGACATATGTCGACGACATTTTGTCCGGAGGCTTCTCTATTGAAGACACCATTCAAGCGCAAGGGGACATAATCTCGGTCCTTGCGCAGGCAGGGTTTCCCCTTGTCAAATTAACCGCGAACGACCCACAATTACTGGCAAACCTCCCACCCGAAAGTCTATATAACTCAGACTTCTTGCGTTTCCATGACTCTAGCACTACCAAGACTCTGGGTATCAAATGGAATGCCCTAACTGATTCATTCAGTTACACCCTCAGCGCTATTCCAACCGACCAGCCTATGAGCAAACGCAAAGTTCTCTCCGCCGTCGCTCAACTATTCGATCCTGCAGGATGGGTTGCTCCTGTAGTGATCAAGTCGAAAATTCTGATGCAGCAACTTTGGCTTGAAGGGCTGGATTGGGATGACGAACTAAGCTCGGAAACTCTGGGAAAATGGAATTCTCTGGTCTCTGACTTGGGTCACATTGGGTCGATTTCCGTTCCCAGATGGCTGCAGTACCATCCCTCTGATACCGTGGAGATTCATGGGTTCTCTGACGCATCTCAAGCGGCAATGTGTGCATGCGTATACATTCGGTGTCAGACCTCCAAGTCTGTAGTGTTCTCGAATTTGTTCGTGGCGAAAAGTAAAGTGGCTCCTCTGAAGCCTGTATGCCTTCCACGTTTGGAACTCAATGGTGCCTTCCTCCTAGCGAAACTTGTCAACTATGTGGTGTGCTCGTTCGACATGAACATTAGTGGCATCACGCTTTGGACAGATTCGTCTATTGTTCTTGGTTGGTTAACAAAACCACCATGGACCTGGGAAACATACGTGGCAAATCGAACTTCCAAAATTCATGATCTTCTACCAGAGGGAACATGGCGACATGTACCCACCCACGACAATCCAGCCGACCTCGGTACGAGAGGCTGTAGGCCGCAAGACCTCGCTTGCAATTCATTTTGGTTTCATGGCCCGAATTGGCTGACAAACCCACCGTCAGAATGGCCAGACAGAAACCCTTTGATCTCTCCCGAAATGAGAAAGCGCCTGAATATTCAGGTTATGCACGAAACGGTAGAAGATCCGGACATCTTGCTTAGATTTTCGTCATATCCCCGAGCATTGAGAGTAGTGTCTTATATGCTTAGATTCTGTCATAACTGTCTTAGTGGACGCAGGGGTACCACGAGGATTTCCTCTTCGATTCTTACCCAAGAGGAGGTAAAACGCACAAAATTTCGCCTCATAATGTTGGCACAGATGAAATGGTACCCAGAGGAGTACAAGCAGATCAGTAGATCTGAAGAATTGTCCAACAAAAGCTCACTGCTCTGTCTAAATCCCTTTTTAGACCAGGAAAGAGTCCTTCGTGTGAATGGTCGTCTCGCTGCCTGTTCTTTACCCTATAATGAACGTTACCCCATCATACTTCCTGGGAACTCTCGGCTTTGCCATTTATATCTACTCCATTTGCACGAATTTCTCGCTCACGGTGAATGCATCCTCATGTGCCGGATGATTCAAACGGAGTTTCACATCTCACGTCTCAAACCAAGGGTGAAAGGCATTATTCATAAGTGCAAAACCTGCATCATATTCAGGAAACGATCTTGCGTCCAGATAATGGCTCCGCTCCCTCCTGACAGATGCACCATTACACCAGCATTTCACGTGACTGGTATAGATTTTGCAGGACCCTTTGAGATTAAAAGTTCATCTCTACGCCGATCCCCTCTCTTGAAAGGCTATGTGAGCATTTTCGTGTGCTTCGCCACCAAGGCCGTACACTTGGAGCCATGCTCCGAGCTTTCCACGGCGGCATTTGAGGCCGCTTTTTCTCGTTTTCTTGGGAGGCGAGGCCTACCTAGAAAGGTAGTATCGGATAATGGCAGAAATTTCGTAGGTGCAAGTCGAAAGATGCTGAAAGAATTCAGAAGTTTCATTCAGGTAGCAGCGAGTGACATTGCTGGAAAGTACGCTACCCAAGGCTTTGAGTGGCAGTTTATACCCCCCCATGCTCCACATATGGGTGGCCTTTGGGAATCGGCCGTGAAGTCATTCAAACACCATTTCAAACGAGTAGCAGGCGCTCATCTCTTCACTTTCGAGCAATTCGCTACCGTTCTCGCTCGGATTGAAGGAGTTCTAAACTCCCGTCCAATCTCTGCTGTCTCTGAGGATCCGAACGACCTCACAGCTTTGACTCCCGGACACTTTTTGAAAGGCTCACCAATTGTGGCTTTTCCCGAGCCTCTTGCTCCAGACCTCTCCCTTATAAACAGGTGGCAGAGACTGAAGGCGATACATCACCAGTTCGCTATTCGATGGAAAGAAGAGTACCTCAAAGCTCTTCAAAAGCGATACAAGTGGAAAACCACTTCTCCCAATATAAAGGTCGGCGATCTCGTAGTCGTAATGGACGATCTACTGCCGCCTAGCGACTGGCGACTCGGAAGAGTGGCTAGGACGCATAATGGTCCCGATGAAAATGTAAGAATAGCCGATGTCCGTATCGCCTCGGGCATCATTACTCGACCGATTGTCAAATTGTGCCACTTGCCCTTGCTCGATCAACCCCAATAATAGACCCAGTGTATTGCTATCTCGATGCATGACAATCTCTGCTTTTCAACCCTCCCATCTCATTTCATTTTCCATTTCATCCCTTCATAGACATCTCACTCACCTCTCGGTTCATTTTCAGATTTACAATGCGTGCCCAGGAAGTGTACAAATGTACTCTGTGCCAAAACCGCCATGGCCTCCGGTACTGCCCAAAATTCATCAAGATGACCGTGGAGGACAGAAGGGTGGCAGTGCTAAGGCACAAGTACTGCCGGAACTGCCTGGCCAAAAGCCATATTGTGGACGATTGCCAGTCGATGGAAACTTGCAGGAAATGTGGGTTCCAGCACCATACAATGCTGCACCCACGGAAAGTAGCCCTAAAACCCAAAGACTCCAGCGCTACCAACCAATCTACCCCATCAAGACATCAACGCCAAGAGCCAAGAAGACCCAACAATGGCCAATCCACCTCATCTCAGTCCCAACGAAAACCAGCAAGGCCCAACGTAAGCGTCAAATCACGCCTAGGCCAGCGTAACCAAGTGTCAGCTGGGCAACAGCAACAACAAAAAGCCAGAAAAACCAACAGGCCCAAGGGCCAAAGACACCACCAACAGCCTCAACGCAAGCCTCAACGCAAACCCCAGTCAACCACGACACCGTCAACCAATCAGCCCAATCACTTGATCCTCTCAGAGGCCATCAAGTCCCTGGCGACCGTGCTTTGCGCCTCATCAACCAATTTTGCGTAACCGCAAGGCCGGCGCCATGGACAAATTTGGATTTGTCCAATTAATTTAAGTTACAATTTATCGTAGAATAAGTATTAGACATTCTGAATTGTATTGTGAATTGTAAAATGAATTTTGTAGCATGTAAGAGGTTATATATTAGTTAAGCTATTGTGAATTTCTAGTAATAAGTATTTTAGTACTATAGCTCCCTTGCATTTCCTCTTGCTTAATTCTGGCACTTCTTTTCCAACGGCAGCAAGGTGAGCACACAACATTTCCCCCCTCTCTTATCCCCAATAAATCCTGTACTCCTTATACACCACATACCGAAACTTAACGCCTTCTCATTTTTTCCTCTTCTCATTACCTCAATATACACTTATCATTCCTCTTGGCATGAGGAATAATAAGTAACATCACCTACATTACAGTCCACACATCATCCCCCAAGGGAACTCCAATTGTGACGTCATCCGCTCTCTCATTCCACTTACCCCCCCTCTGCGTCTAACTGGAACCCCCCAAGGTTGTGCATATTGCATTATTACTGCAAATCGGACGAACATATATGTGGAAGCTATATGTAAATCTGAACCTATTTTTTCGAATTATAATTGGCTCCGTCTCTAGGCTGAAAAACATGCCTGTACGAAATTTGATGCCGATCGGATTAAAACTGCAACCTGTAGTTTGTACACAAATTAACATGGACAGACAGACGGACAGACAGACATACAGACGACATAGCTAAATCGAATCAGAAAGAAATTCTGAGTATGCTAATCAATGGGTCTATCTCTCTTCCTTCTGGGTGTTACAAACAAATGCACTAAGTTATAATACCCTGTACCACAGTAGTGGTGTAGTGTAAAGTATGTTGAAATACTGGACAGATTACTGCTGAAATGACAAACAACACACAGTGTTGCCAAATCGAAAAATCTTTGAAATAATATCGAAATTTTTGAACGAATAGAGATATGTACAGGAAAATGTACAGGGTCAATGTTGGGGTGTCTTCCCATAATATGCATTATGCAAAATTTGGGGACCGCAGTGGGTCCAGAGGCTGATCCATGTGGCTGAAAAGTTGGTCACTTCAAGCACATCAAATTTTGAATTGTTTGCCAGGCAGTAATTTATGGATGGGGGCATATCAATCTAGTCATTCCGTTTGTTACAACTCGAAATATTAATCTGCGAACCCATAAAGTATATATATTCTGGATCATTTCGACTTTCTGATTCTATCTAACCATGTTCGTCCGTCAGTCTGTCAAAATCACTATGGCGGTCGAATGCGTAAAGTTAGCCGCCTGAAATTTTGCACAGACATTTCCTATTAATGTAGGTCGTCGGAGATTGTTAATGGGACATATCGTTTCGGATTTGGATATAAACCGATTTCCTGATTTGACTTTTTGAACCCTTAGAAGACTCAATTTTCATCAGATTTGGCTAAGATCTGGTACAAAGACTCAAGTTCGGTGTATAAACATATATAGCCGCCATATAAACCCATCTCCGGATTTGACTTCTTGAGCCCTTAGAAGCAGCAATTTTCAACCTATTTTGCTGAAATTCGAAACAAGGACTTGAATTATGACTTCCAACATCTGTGCCAAGTATGATCCTTGTCGGTCTACAAACAGATATAGCCCCATTATAAACCGATCCCCGGATTTGACTTTTTGAGCCCTAAGAAGTCTAAATTTTCAACTGATTTGCCTGAAATTTGACCCAAACCCCTATCTTACGACTTACACCATCACTGCCAAGTTTTATCCGAAACGGTATAGGCCCCCCTAAGTACCGATATCCCCATATAACATATTGAGACCAAAATAATTCCAATAAGAACTCAGTTAATAGGGGTAAATTTTTAGGTGGTGGGTACCTAAGATTAGGCACGGCCGAACTTAGCACGCTTTTACTTTCTTTTTTTTAAGGCTATAGCTTTTTAACGGTTTATGAGTTATTGGACTTCGAACAATTTTTCTTTTGAAAATTTTAGTCAATGTATCTTCGGTATTTTTATTTGCTTCAGAATCTAAAATTTCCGAAAAAATCAATATTTTTAATATTTTTTTTTGCAAATAATGTAACATCATTATTTCCTTCATAATTTGTTTTTATGCCCATCACCATTGGATGGGGGTCGTCATTCCATTTGTAACACAACGAAATATTGATCTAAGGCCCTATAAAATCCATGTCCGTCCGTCTGGTTGCGGAAAGCACGCTAACTTTTGAAGGAATAAAGCTGGGCGCTTGAAATTTTGCACAAATACTTTCTATTAGTGTAGGTCAGATAGAAAAGTAAATGGGCCATATCGTTACATGTTTTGATATAGCTGCCACATAAACCGACCTCCTTTTTTGACTTCTTGAGGCTCTGGGCGCCGCAATTCTATTCGGATTTTTCTGAAATGTTGTTCTATGAGGTCTTCTGTGACCGTTAGTGGATATAATAAGTTTGGTTTGAACCGGTCTTCAACCTGATAAAGCTCCCATATAATCCGAACTCCCAATTTTACTTAATGAGCCTTTAGAGGGCGTCATTCTTATCCGATTTTGCTGAAGTTTGGCACAGTTACTTTATCCATGACCTTTAATAAACGTGCTAAATATGGTTTGAATCGGTCAACAACCTGATATAGCTCCCATATAAACGTATCTCCCGATTTTACCTCTTGATACTCAAGAGGGCGCATTTCTTTTCTGGTTTACCTGAAAGTATGCACAGGAACTTCTTTTATACGTGCCAATGCAAAGCGATCTCCCCATATTACTTCTTAAGTCCCGTTAGGGCGCAATTCTTATCCGATTTAGTTGAAATTTTGCACAATTTGATCTACTATTTATAACCTGACATAGCTCCAATAGCGTAGTAGCTCTTATCTATTATTTTTTGCTTGGGCAAAGAATTTGACTTGGTGTAGTGTTCTGTTATGACCTCCAACAACTGTGTCAAGTACGGTCCATATGGGTCTATAATCTGTTATAGCTCCCATATAAACCGATCTCCCTACTTGACTTCATGAGCCCTTAGGTTAGGTTAGGTTGAAAAGAGGATGCAGATATTAATGCGCCCCATGCCACTATGTACATTCACCTAAGCCAGTAATCGGCTTGTTATGCGCTCTAAATAAAAAAAAATAACCTCTAAAAAGAAAATTTTAAGTTAGGAATTCCGTGGTATTTCCAAAATCCTTTATTGTTTTCAATACCACTCCCCTAAGTTGGTTCATGTCTGGTATTGTGTCTTTACCTAAGTGCCGGTATCTGTTAGACGCGAAAGTCGTGCAAGGCAAGGGAAATGCTCCAACGTCTCATCATCTTCCCCGCATGCCCTACACATGCTATCACTTGTCACACCGATTTTACATAAGTGAGCTCGTAGTCCTATGTGTCCCGTTATGATACCAATAGCCATACTGACCTCCTTCTTACTGCCTTTCAGTAATAGCCTCGTCTTCTCACGATCTGGATCCCCCATAGAATTTTCGTCGTCCTACCTACAGTTTCACTGTTCCCCAATGCTGCATGCGCATTCGTCGCCCACTCCCTTAACTTAGGTTAGCCAAGTTTATTGACGGCAGTCCTCTGGCCTTCACCGCCAAATCGTCTGCCCTTTCATTTCCCTTTAATCCGCTAGGGCCCGGCACCCAAACGTTGCGAATTTTGCCAACCTCAGAGAAGGCGTTAATCTCCTTCTTACAAAAACTGTGCCAAGTACGTTCCAAATAGGTCTATGACCTGATATAGCTTCCATGTAAACCGGTCTTTCGATCCTAGAAGCTTTAAATTTGCTGGTTGGACAAAAGTTTGGTATATAAAATAAAATTATACTCTTCAACTTTGGAGGCCAGTACCCGCTGGGTACTTGGACCCATTCTAATTTTTTGGTCTCCAATACCTTTCATTTGATACCCTTATTGTGCCCATCGGACCACTTTCAGATATAGGTGGCGTTTTTGGGGTAAGGGGGAGGGTCTGCCTTCACCCGATATCTAAAAATTATATAGCCTTTGTTTCCTTCCACACAAAAGTACACAATCTATAAAAATGTTAAGAAAATCGACTCAGCCAAGTATCATATAGTCATGGGGATGGGTCTAAAGGCGTTTTTGAGGGGTGGCATGACCCCCTATACTTCGATATGACTTTGTATGCCAGATTCGAAATCTACTCCCGAATACCTTTCATTTGAGCCCCATATTGAAATTAACGTCCAATATATCTGTTTGGGGGTTTGGGGCGGCCCGGTGGGTGCTAAGACTCAAATTTTAATACCATATTCGTATTCTACTCTTCAATACCTTTCATTTGATACCAATATTGTCGCGATCGGTCCATTTTTGATTTTGCGTAGAGTTTTTGGCATAATTTAAGGGGAGGGTCTGTCCCTATTTCGATACCGAAAAATCATATAGCCTATGTTTCCTTTCAGACCAACCTACACAATAAGCGAAAATGTCGAGAAAATTGGTTCTATCGTTTTTCAGTCTATACGGTACAAACAAACCGAGTCCCATATATCGGTGATTGGCTAATGTGCCCATTTTAGACGTTTTTGTGGGGGTGGAATGACCCCCATATACTTCGACATGAATTTGTATGCCACATTCGTTATCTACTCCCTCAAACTTTTCATTTGATATCCATATTGTCCTTATCGGTTCAATTTTGATTTTGGCTGATGTTTTTAGGGTAATGGTGCAGTTCCGCCTCCTTCCGCTATCAATAAATTATAAATTCTATTCCTCCAACCTGACCATATTCGTAATCTACTCCCGTATACCTTTCATTTGAGACCCATATTGTCATGATCGTGGAATAAACCTATTTTAAAGGGGTTTTGTGGCTGGGGCGGCCCCCCAGGTACTTGGACCCAACTTTTAATATGAAATTCGTACTCTACTCTCAAATACCTGTCATTTGATCGGTCCACTTTTATGTTTGGACGGTACTTTTGGGGTAAGGAGGAGGGTCCGTCCCCCTCCCGATATCAAAATATATTCCATAGGGAATATATTGAGCTGCTAATATAACAAATTTTATGCAGCTGAAATTTCTTGTGTGACAGACATACCATTTAGTTTGGTCCTACGATGTCTGTCAAGGAGCACCGCACTCATCTTGCAATCTATTTTAGCAACCTGTTGTTCTGGTACTGTAAATTTTCTTCTTTTAAATTAAGAATCGATGTTGGGTCAAATAACCATTTGACGTATCTTTAAGAGGAAAAGCGCCACCTAGATTTGAACGCATATTTTAATGTCATATTCATAATCTACTCCCTAACACCTTTCATTTGAGTCCCATGTAGTCATGATCGGCTGATATGCCCATTTGGCGGTATTGGCGACATCCCATTACTTGGACCTAATGTTTTATACCATATATGTAATCATCGACTCTGCGTATTACTTTTCATTTGAGTCCCATATTGACATGAACTTCGAATATATCTCTTTAGATGTTATACCGTTTTGTAGTTTATAGCAACCATATATTTGCCTGTAGGTGGAAAATATTCGTCACCAGGCTACCACATTTAATACTTCTTCCTATAGGACACTTTTTCCCATTGTTCTATTTTTAAATCACCCGCTGTGGCAATTTGTTCCAATTGTGAATATTAATGTGCTTGTCTACATCTCATGTCACTTTCCTTCCTGGGCTTTGTAGCGAAGAACAAATTATAGCTGCACAGCTTCAATGAGTGCTGTGCTAAATTTGCCCATTTATTGCAGATTTTGCAATGCGCAGAAAGTGCTGATATTTTGAAATGCTCTTTCCTAGATTGTCGCCTGGTGACTAAGTAAGGAACGTGTTATTTTTTAAATTACAACAATTGAATGCGCAAAAATTCGTTCCGTTAGAATATTGATGCACTTCTTGTTTACTGTCCTTCGACTAAATTTCTTCACTTTGTTAGCTTTGGGGAATATCTCATTGAAATTTTGTCTATAAGACAAGTACACAGAACCATCGAAATTGTCATGTCCTTAAGAAATGCTTTGACATATCCTAAGTGAATATCTACAACATTATAAGCTTTACACCTCACACCAAGCAAAATTTAAACTTTGCTCACATTTTGTCTATAAGACAAGTACACAGAACCATCCTTAAGAAATGCTTTGACATATCCTAAGTGAATATCTAGAACATTATAAACTTTACACCTCACATCAAACAAAATTAAAACTTTGCTCACATTTCAACCTTCGTGCTTGATAAATTGTTTACCTTTTGAATTGCATTAACTCTTTTAATCATACAACTCTCATTAACAGCCATATGTTTGTTTTTTTCTCACCCTCTCTATCTCTTTTTTTCAGAGTAAAACACTAGCCACTAGCGGTTTTAATTCTTCGTGGTATCTCTTCGATCGCCGCTATAGAACATCTCTCTTAATATTTCTCACCAATGCCCAGAGACCATTCATATTTACAGCTGGTGGTTTTATGGGGCTCTCTTTGCCCAGTTTCGCTGGTATACTAAGTAAATCGTACTCTTACATTGCTTTGCTTCGTCAAATTTACGGAGACTGAAGAGAATTTTGTAATTTAGTACATACTCGTATTGTCGGCACTAAGTATGTGTGTTTACTCTTGTTCGCTGCGATTTGGCCATTAAGCACTTAATGCTGTTTTATTTAAAATACAAACAAAAAATTATAAATAATTGTGAGCAAAAATAAAGATAAATCGAATGATTCACATGTTTTCTTTTATTTATATGGGTGGAAAGCACAAATCCAATGCTGAACATATGGTTGTTATGGAGTAAGAATTGTGAAATTTCCACTCGAAGTTATTGAGGGGGTGGAAGTGTTCTATTTTATGTTGATTTGTGGATAATTGCATAATTCCGGCATCATTATCAACCAGAAAACATGTGAAAATGCATTAAGTTTGGACGGGCCAAACATTAACATCTACCACATTTCGACAAAATACTGTGCAAATGCATCATTTATAAATCCGTAGCAGCTATAACGATTGAGTCCGATCTAGGCCAAACCCATCATGGACGTCGAGTGGCTAGAGCAGCTCACTGTTCCAACATTTAGCGAAATTGGTAATAAATAAGACATTTATGAGTGAATAACCGTAAATCGGTGGATCGGTGTATATGACAGCTTTGTTAAAAACAACAAAAACGAGTTAAGTTCGGCCGGGCCGAACTTTGGAGACCCACCACCTCGGGTATATTCGTAAACCACCTGTCGTCAGAAGCCGGTGAAAAATGCATACCCTATGCTCCATAGCAGCTATATCGAAATATGTTTCGATTTGGACCAAATACTAATAAGTACAAGTGAGTGTTCAATTGTGTATAACAAAATATTGGCCTTTTTAGCACCTATATCTAAAAGTAAACCGATCTGAACCATATACGACACTGATGTCGAAAAGCCTAACACAAGTCACTGTGTCAAATTTCAGTGAAATCGGATTATAAATGCGCCCTTTGTGGGGCCAAGATTTTAAATCGAGATATCGGTCTATATGGCAGATATATAAAAATCTGGACCGATTTCAGTCAAGTTGCAGAGAGCTATCGAAGAGCCTAACACAACTCACTGTCGCAAATTTCGGCAACATCGGACAATAAATACGCCTTCTAAATCGAGAGATCGGTCTATATGGCAGCTATATCCAAATCTGGACCGATCTGTATCATATTACAGAAATATGTCGAGGGGCATAACTTAGCTCACTGTCACAAATTTCAGCGACATCGGACAATAAATGCGCATTTTATGGGCCCTAAACCTTAAGCCGAGATATCGACAGCTATATCCAAATCTGCACCGATCTGGACCAAATTGAAGAAGGATGTCGAAGGCCCTAACACAACTCACTGCTCCAAATTTCCGACCGATTTGGGCCAAATTGAAGAAGTATGTCAAGGGGCTTAACTTAACTCATCACTGACCCAAATTTCAGCGACATCGGACAATAAATGCGCCTTTTATGGGTCCAAAGCCTTAAATCGAGAGATCGGTCTATATGGCAGCTATATACAAATGTGAACCGATCTGAGCCAAATTGAAGTGGAATGTCAAAGGGCCAAACACAACTCACTGTCCTAAACTTCAGCGACGTCGGACAATAAATGCGCCTTTTATGGGCCCAAAGCCTTAAATCGAAAGATCGGTCTATATGGCAGCTATATCCAAATCTGGACCACTTTGGGCCAAGTCGCAGAAAAATGTCGAAGAGCCTAACACAACTCACTGTCGCAAATTTCAGCAAAATCGGATAATTAATATGGCTTTTATGGGCGCAAGACCTTAAATAGAGAGATTGGTCTAATGACAGCTATATCCAAATCTGAACCGATCTAGGCCAAATTGAAGAAAGGTGTCGAGTGGCCAAACACAACTCAGTGTCTTAAATTTCATCAAAATCGGATAATAAAAGTGGCTTTTATGGGCCTAAGACCCTAAATCGGCGGATCGGTCTATATGACAGCTATATCCAAATCTGAACCGATCTGTGCCAAATTGAAGAAGGGCGTTAAGTGGCCTAGCACAACTCACTGTCCCAACTTTCATCAATATCGGATAATAAATGCGCCGTTTATGGACCCAAAGCCTTAAATCGAGAGATCGTTATATATGGCACCTATATTCAAATCTGGACCGATTTGGGCGAAGTTGCATAAAAATGTCGAAGAGCCTAACACAACTCACTGTCCCGAATTTCAGCAAAATCGGATAATAAAGGTGGCTTTTATGCGCGCAAGACTTTAAATCGATAGATCGGTCTATATGACAGCTATATCCAAATCTGGTCCGATCTGTGCCAAATTTAAGAAGGATGTCGAAGGTTCTTACACGACTCACTGTCCCAAATTTTGGTAAAATCGTACAATAAATGCGCCTTTTATGGGTGCAAGACCTTAAATCGAGAGATCGGTCTATATGGCAGCTATATCCAAATCTGAACCGATCTAGGCCAAATTGAAGAAAGGTGTCGAGTGGCCAAACACAACTCAGTGTCTTAAATTTCATCAAAATCGGATAATAAATGTGGCTTTTATGGGCCTAAGACCCTAAATCGGCGGATCGGTCTATATGACAGCTATATCCAAATCTGGACCGATTTCGGCCTTATTGAAGAATGATGTTGGGTGGGCCAACACATCTTATTGTGGCTCTTATGGACCCAAGACTAAATCGGCGGATCGGTCTCTATGGGCGCTATATCAAGATATAGTCCGTTATAGTCCATTTTCGAACTTAACCTGCTTATGGACAAAAAAAAGAACCTGTGCAAAATTTCAGCTTAATATCTCTATTTTTAAAGACTGCAGCGTGATTTCAACAGACAGACGGATAGACGGACGGACATGTCTAGATCGTCTTAGATTTTTACGCTGATCAAGAATATATACACTTTATAGGGTCGGAAATGGATATTTCGATGTGTTGCAAACGGAATGACAAAATGAATATACCCCCATCATTGGGTGGTGAGTATAAAAATGATGTACTACGAACGTATGAGTGATATCATAAGCGAATAAGTAATTCCACAAGGTGTACAAGAGTTACAAATGGCGTATGAGCCAAAAATACAGCTGTGTATTCCGTTCGGGTTTTCATGCGGAATGCTGTCAAACATATGAAAAAACGTCCGCGAAGCGTCGGAGGAAAATAAGAGAAACGAGTAAAAGCGTAACAAGTTCGGCCGGGCCTTGGATTCTGCTAAAAATTTATACAAAATAAATTTAGTTGAAGCGCATAATTTTGTTCTACATAACAAACTTCTATTAAAATAGCAAAAATTAAAGGGATACTCGAGAGAGTGGTTTAGTGGGCGTAGCTAGGGGAGTAGCCAGGGACGTAGCTAGGGGCGTAGCCAGGGGCGTTGCCAGGGGCCCGAGCCCCGCCCAAAATTATTTTGTTAATAGAAAGAACAAATTGATCACATCTATTCTAAACACTAAATTTTAATAAAACTTTTTAAAATGACAAAATTTCGTATTTATAATATTCCACAGAGACAAAATTTCGATCTGACCAGAAGCACCTCAAAATTTTAATAGAATTTTTCTAAACAAATTTTAATAAAATTATTTCTAAATTCAAATTTTCAGTGTAATATTTTTGAAGCGAAAACTTCATCGCAATTTTTCCCAAAGAGAAAATGTTAATGATTCAGCGTAACATTCTCTTTAGCCCGGCCAGACCCCCCTCGAAATAATTTTTTTGAAGACAAAATTTCATTACAATATTTATACCCTACACCACTACTGTGGTACAGGGTATTATAACTTAGTGCATATGTGTGTTACACCCAGAAGGAAGGTAGATAGACCCATTGATAAGTATACCGATCGACTTAAATTCTGATTCGATTTAGCTATGTCCGTCTGTCCATGTTAATTTATGTAAAGTACAGGTAGCAGTTTTCATCCGATCGCCTTCAAACTGTTATTATTATTTAGATATAATTCTTTGGACATAAGTTTTTATACCCTCTACCATAGGACGGGAGTATACCAATTTCGTCATTCAGTTTGTAACATCTCGAAATATGCGTCAAAGACCCCATAAAGTATATACATTCTTGATCGTCATGACATTCTTGACTTCTTGAGCATCTAGAGGGCGCAATTCTCGTCCTATTTGACTGAAATTTTGCATGAACCGATTTCTACTAAATTCAGCAGTAATGTCGAAAGTCATAAGAAAATCCTTTCTGTCACATTTCAAGAAAATCGGCTAACAAATGACCATTTTATTTAATTATTACTGCAAATCGGACGAACATATATATGAGAGCTATATCTAAATCTGAACCGATTTCGTTTAAACTTTATAAATATTATGAAATTGATCTAAATCCGTATCGATTTCCACGAAATTCACCAGTAATGTCGAAAGTCATAAGAAAATCCTTTCTGCCAAATTTCAAGAAAATCGGTTAACTATTTTATTTCATTATTACTGCAAATATCTGAATCTGAATCGATTTTTTCCAATTTCAATGGCCTTCATCTCAAGGCCGAAAAACATGCCTGTACCAAATTTGAAGACGATCGGACGAACACTGCGACCTGTAGTTTGCACACAAATTAAAATGGACAGACGGACAGAGGGACATAAGTAAATCGAATCAGAAAGTGATTCTGAGTCGATCGGTATACTTATCAATGGGTCTGTCTCTCTTCCTTCTGGGTAGTGGTAGGGTATAGTGGTGGTGTAGGGTATAATGACGACATAATGGACATACACCTCATGCACGTTACATAAGGTACAAATTCCATCGGTATTGTTTTTAAAGCATCTTGCATTAAAGTCCGGCACACAACATCTTGTACGAATTATTAACCAAGTAGCTCGACATGAAAAAATTGTGGAAAGTGTTGGTGATATACTGTAACTCAATACTGAATAAAGATTATGAAATTGAGCATGGGAGGCATTGACACAGAAGTTTCCAAAGTCTTTAGACTTCAATGATGTAATTATATTCCCCCAGTACACACATGTTGGAACTATAGGTCTCGGAACTACGTACCCAACTGACTGACAAATATTCGACCAATCTCTCGCCCAATAAATATTTAACTCAATAACTCTCTCGGCCAGATTACGTGGTAGGCGTCGTCCTGGCTACGTTCCTGATGGGAGCTGTACCAGGTTTCAGACCGATTTGGAACCTTCTTTGGACCAGTTGTTAAAAGTCTAGAGTCAACACTATGTGCAAAATTTTAGATAAATCGGACAAAAATTAAGACTTTTAGGGGCTTATGATGTAAAATTGGGAGATCGGTTTATATGAGAGCAATATCAGGCTATAGATCGATTTGGACCGTACTTGGCACACTCGTTGGAAGTCTTAATAAAACACTATGTGCAAAATTTCAACCATTATCGGACGAAAATTGCAGCTTGTAAGGACTTAAGAAGTCAAATCGGGAGATCGGTTTATATGGGAGCTATATCTAAATCCGAACCGATATGGCCCGTTTATAATCCCCAAAGACAAAGTAAGTGTCTGTGTAAAATTTCAAGCTGCTAGCTTTACGCGTTCGACCTCTATCACGATTTCGACAGACGGACGGACAGATGGACAAGGCTAAATCGACTTAGAATGTTGAGACGATCCAGAATATACATACTATATGTGAATGTAGATCAATATTTCGAGGTGTTACAAGTGCAATGGCTAGCCAAGTACACCCCCATCCTAAGGAGGTGGGTATAAAAATATTTTAAAATATTGGCAAAAATTGCTACACCTTAAATGAATTCAGTTATCTTTAAGAAATTTTAAATGCACAAAGCAGAGGTGTTTGTTTGACGATGTACTTAATTTCAGGGCCATATTTGTGGGCTCTCAGATAAGGATCCGGGTTCCGCTTCCAGTTTTTGTTTGCACTGTGAAATGTTTCTCAGTAAAGAAAATATTTGAATATCGGGCCGAGGTGACCAACTTTGAAGGACAACAAAATGGGTGCAAGGCCTTTTAGGACCCTAAAATTTTTAACACAATCCGGTAAACACCCCAGCTATAGCTATATTCGTGAAGATATCTTTATTCGTTTAAAAATTGTATAACTTTGTTATAAGAATTGTGTGCCCTACCTGATCTTTGCGAGAATCGCGCTGCACCCATTGTTTACACAGAACTTTCGTCCAAGAGCCTATTTTTGTTCCTCTCTGTATAGGCAAAAATTGTAATCTACAATGGAATTGCGAATACTGACAAATTGTTTAAACACAAAAGAATAAGATTAATTAAGATTCTTGTGCTCTTTTTTTGTTGTTGAATAATTTATGGGACGCTTAAATAGCGAGCAATTTTTGGTGTCATGACAAGAAGAAAAAAAAAAATATTTTCAAAGAGCAAAGATTGTTAAAGATGAAATGATTTCTTTTAAAAATGATGTACATACAAGTTTTTTTGTACATCAACATACTCATATGTGAATGCTGAAATGCATGGAGTCATCAAAACAAAAAAATACTGCATGCATATATGCGTTAAATTAATTTTTACTATCTGGAATCAAAATTCTATCAGCATGTCTGCAACAAATGAAATGGCAATGTGCAATAAAATGGGTCTCGGAAAATGCATAAAAACAGCAACAGCACAATTGGAACTGCTGCACGCTAATAAAGAACAAAGGACTGAGCGAATTGGGTAATTTAGTTTTATTTTTATTTCTTATTCAACAACAAGCAAAAAGGCGTTAAGTTCGGCCGCGCCGAACTTTGGATACCCACCACGGGTATATACGTAAACCACCTTTCATCAAAATACGGTAAAAATTGCATATATGTTCCCATTTGGACCAAATACTAATAAATACAAGTCATTGTGCAATTGTGTATACCAAAATATTGATCTTTTTAGTAGATATATCTTAATATGAACCGATCTGAACCATATACGACACGGATGTCGAAAAGCCTAACATAAGTCAATGTGTCAAATTTGAGTTAAATCGGATTATAAATACACCTTTTATAGGGCCAAGACATTAAATCGAGATATCGGTCTATATGCCAGCTATATACAAATCTTGACCGATGTAGACTAAATTGCAGAAATATGTGGAGGGGCTTAACTTAACTCTCTGTCCCAAATTTCGGCAACATGGGACACTAAATGCGTCTTTTATGGTCCAAAACATTAAATCGAGAGATCGGTCTATATGGCAGCTATATCCAAATCTAGACCGATCTCAGTCAAATTGAAGAAGGCTGTCGAAGGGCCTAACACAACTCACAGTCCCAAATTTCGGCGACATCGGACAATAAATGCGCTTTTTATGGGCCCAAAACCTAAAACCGAGAGATCGGTCTATATGGCAGCAATATCCAATTCTGATTCGATCAGAGCCAAATTGAAGAAAGATGTTGAAGGGCTTAGGACTACTCACTGTCTCAAATTTCAGCAAAATCGGTTAATAAATGAAGGTATTATGGGCCTAAGACCCTAAATCGGAGGATCGGTCTATATGGCAGCTATATCCAAATCTTTACCGATCTGGGCCAAATTGACGAAGGATGTCCAAAGGCCTAACACAACTCACTGTCCCAAATTTCAGCAAAATCGGATAATAAATGTGGCTTTTATGGGCCTAAGACCCTAAATCGGAGGATCGGTCTATATGGCAGCTACATCAAGATATAGTCCGATATAGCCCATCGTCGAACTTAACCTGCTTATGGACAAAAAAAGAACCTGTGCATAGTTTCAGCTGAATATTTCTAGTTTTAAAGACTGTAGCGTGATTTCAACAGACAGATGGACAAACGGACGAGCATGTCTAGATCGTCTTAGATTTTTACGCTGATCAAGAAGGGTAGAGTTTATAGGGTAGGAAATTGATATTTCGATGTGTTGCAAACGGAATGACAAAATGAATATACCCCCATCCTTCGGTGGTGGGTATAAAAAGGCTCAAACAGCTGTAGGACAAAATTCATTTTTATTGTACACACTAATACTAATGTATACTAATCTAGTCATTCCGTTTGTAACACCTCGAAATATTGGTCTAAGACCCTATAAAGTATATATATATTCCTGATTGCCTTGACATCCTGAAATCACGATAGCGGTCGAACGCGTAAAGCTAGCCGTTTGAAATTTGGCACAGATACATAATATTGATGTAGGTCGTTGGGATTGCAAATGGGCCATAGAGGTTCAGATTTGGATATAGCTCCTATATAATACGGTCTCCCGATTTCAGTTCTGAAATTGTGCACATAGTGTTTCATTATGACTTCCAACAACTGCGCTCAACTGTCAATCCGTTAAGAACCCGATATAGCTCCCACATAAACCGATCTCCCAATTTGATTTCTTATGACCCTGGAAGCGACAATTTTTTCCGATTTAGCTGAAATTTTGCATGTAGTGTCCCGTTATGACAGCCCGGCCGAACTTAGTCGGCTATTAATTGTATTTTATATCCATCACCATAGGATGCAGGTATAAATATCCGTCTATCCGTGTGTCAAAATCATGATAGCGGTCTAACGCGTAAAGCTAGCAGCTTGAAAATTTGCACAGCTACTAAGTATTGACGTAGGTCGTTGGCAAATGGGCGATATCGATTCAGATTTATATATATTGTAGTTGCCATCAGGGACGTAGCCAGGATTTTATTTTGGGGAGGGGGGTATCCAAAGTTCGGCTCGGCCGAACTTAATGCCATTTTACTTGTTTGAAAATCGAAAATTGCCAAACTTACTCTGTTACTGTGAAATTGGTAAAGATACCTCAATTTTTTTTTTGTAAATTGTGGTTGTTGTTTTTGTTGTAGCAGTATATTGTACACTGAGTTGACAGCCTTTGCCGATGAAGGATCTCATTGGGTCAATCCGGTACGTACAACCGGCTGCCATGGGATTGTGGTCGCTATTGGTTGCAGGAACTGACCCATCGGCGGTGGCATTTGGTCATAAAGTCGGAGCTGCATTTTGCACTGATTTCCAACACACTATTTATAGGCCGAATCTAATCTTTCAAAGCCTTCAAAGTGTGGTTTTCCTTGCGAATATCTTTTGGGAGTTGTATTAATAGCTTCGAACGCTAGACAACGGCAACGGCTCTTACTGCTGTTCCGTGTGCCCATGTTCGAATCTCCGATTATTTAGCTCGTCTCGAAAGAGAAATAAAACAAATAAGTAAAACGGCATTAAGTTCGGCCGGGTCGAACTTTGGATACCCACCACTTCAGCTATATATGTAAACCCCATATCGTCACAATCCGGTGAAAATTGGATAACTTAAGCACCCAAACTCGGGACGGACATTGAGTGATCTAATATATATGTCACTATCTGAATTTTATTAAGGTCGGATAAACTCGCTGCTTAAAATTTCAGCGAAATCGGGTAACAAATTAAGCTTTTATGAGCTTCAGCCCCCTTATCGGCAGATCGGTCTATATGGCAGCTATATCTAAATATAGTCCGATCTGAACCATATTTAGGTCGGATGTCAGGAGGCTAAAAATAACTCACTGCTTCAAATTTCAGCGAAATCGGTTAAAAAAAACTTTTATCGGCTTCAGACCCTTTATCGGCAGATCGTTCTATTTGGCAGCTATATCTTAATATAGTCCGATCTGTACCATATTTGGGTCGGATATTGGGAGGCTTAAAACTGCGCACTATTCCAAGTTTCAGCGAAATCGGATAAAAAATAAAGCTTTACGGTCTTCAGACCCTTTATCGGGAGATCGGTCTATATGACAGGTATATCTAAATATAGTCCGATCTATATGGCAGGTATATCTAAATATAGTCCGATCTGAACCATGTTTAGGTCGGATGTCAGGGGGATTAAGATAACCCACTATTGAATATTTCAGCGAAATCGGGTAAAAATGAAAGCTTTTATGCCCTTCAGACCCTTTATCGGGAGATCGGTCTATATGACAGCTATATCTTAACATAGTCCGATCTGAACCATATTTACTACAGATGTCGGGAGGCTTAAAATAACCCACTGCTTTAAATTTCAGCGAAATCGGGTAATAAATAAAGCTTTTATGGGCTTCAGATACTTTATCGGGAGTTCGGTCTATATGGTAGCCATATCTACAAATAGTCCGATGTGAACCATATTTGGATCAGTTGTGGGGAAGCTTAAAACTACTCACTGATTCAAATTTTAGCAAAATCGGATGAACAATAAAAAAATAAATTTATGGGCATTAGACCCTTTATCGGAAAATCGGTGTATATAGCAGCTATATTCAAATATGGTCCGATTTGGCCTGTTCAAGAACTTAACCAGCGTGCATCTAAAATACGTATCTGTGCCAAATCTCAGCTCAATACAGCAATTTTTTAAGACTCTAGAGTGATAACAACAGACGGACGGACAGAGTCCACCCCCCTGCTGGCTACGTCTTTGGGTCCCATATAAACCAATCTCCTGATTTGACTTCTTGAGCCCCTGAAACCCGCAATTTTGATGCGATTTAGCTGCAATTTTGCATGTAGAGTTCTGTTAAAACTTCCAACAATTATGACAAGTTCGGTCCGAATCGGTCTATAACCTGATATATTGGGTTGCCCAAAAAGTGATAGCGGATTTTTCATATAGTCGGCGCTGACAAAGTTTTTCACAGCTTGTGACTCTGTAATTGCATTCTTTCTTCTGTCGGTAATCAGCTGTTACTTTTAGCTTTCTTTAGAAAAAAAGTGTAAAAAAAGTATATATGATTAAAGCTCATTCTAAGTCTTATTAAAAATGCATTTACTTTCTTTTAAAAAATCCGCAATTACTTTTTGGGCAACCCAATAGTTCCCATATAAATCCATCTCCCGATTTGACTATATAAGCTGCAATTTATGTCCGATTTGGCCGAAATGGAGCATGTAGCGTTTTTTTTATGACTTCTAACAATTGTGCCAAGTACGGTTCGAATCGGTTTATAACCTGATATAGCTCCCATATAAACCGATCTCCCGATTTGACTTCTTGAGCCCCTTGAAGCCGCAATTTATGTCCGATATGGCTGAAATTTTGCACATAGTGTTCTGTTTTACTTTCAACAAATCAGTACATTACCAGATATAGCTCCCATATAAACCGATCTCCCGATTTGACTTCTTGAGTCCTAACAAGCCGATTTTTGTCCGATTTGGCTGAAATGGAGCATGTAGCGTTTTGTTATGACTTTCAACAACTGTGCCAAATACGGTCCGAATCGGTCTTTAACCTGATATAGTTCCCATATAGACCGATCTCCCGATTTGATTTCTTGAGTCCTTACAAGCCGCAATTTTCGTGCAGTGTTCTGTTGCCAATTCCAACAACTGTGCTAAATACGGTCCAAATCAGTCCACAACCAGATGTAACTACCATGTGAATCGATCGCTCGATCATCCTTGTTCGGTTCCTAGAAGCTTTAATTTTTGCTTATTTGACAGAAGTTTGGTATGATGAATAAAATTATGCCCTTCAACTAAATTTATTTTGTATAAGTTTTTAGCAGAATCCATGGTGGTGGGTTCCCAAGATTCGGTCCGGCCGAACTTAGCACTATTTTCCTTGATTTTAATTATTTCTCATTTGCTATTCATGGCCCACCACTCTAATATACCAGCAAGTGCAAGTAAATACCATGATGATTGTCTTACTTTACGATAGTTGTATGGAAATATGACCACTGTTGACGTGATTCGACGCCCAGATGTTAATTAATTTATCACTGGATTCCAAGAACCCCAGACACATGTATCGCATAAAAGAGTTCCGACTATAATGCAACGTTCAACGATCCACTCATTAAGAATTGTGGCACACAACAGAAAGGACATGACAATCTGCAGGCTTATGAGACGTCATATCCATGTCGCCCGCCAATGGTCAATTGAACAACTTGTTCATGCTCCACATATTATTATTGGCATGTGTATTTGTATGGTACATAATAATAATTTAAGACTTTGGGATATAAGAAGTGACAATAATACGAATGCCCATGCTTCATTTTTGATATGGTCTGTTTTATTTGCCACTGTAGCGGATTCGCTAGCTTATGAACAAACAAGTAAAAAGGCGTTAAGTTCGGCCGGGCCGAACTTTGGATACCCACCACCTCGGGTATATATGTAAAACACCTTTCGTCAAAATTCGGTGAAAAAAGCATACCTTATGCCCCATAGCAGCTATACCGATATATGTTTCGATTTGAACCAAATACTACGAAGTACAAAACATTGTTGGATGTCGAAAAGCCATAAGTCACAGTGTCAAATTTCAGTGAAATCGGATTATAAATGCGCCTTTTATGTGGCCAAGACTATATGGCAGCTAAATCCAAATCTGCACCGCTTTGGGCCAAGTTGCAGAAAAAACTCGAAGAGCCTAACATAACTCAAATTTCGATGAAATCGGATTATAAATGCGACTTTTTTGGCCCTCAAAACCTTAAATCGAGATATCGGTCTATATGACAGCTACATCCAAATCTGGACCGATTTAAGCCAAATTGAAAAAGAACGTCGAAGGGCCCAATACAACTTTCTGTCCGAAATTCTGGCGACATCGGACAATCAATGCGCCTTTTATTGAATCAAAACCTTAAATCTAGAGATCGGTCTATATAACAGCTATATTCAAATCTGGACCGATCTGAGCCAAATTGAAGAAGGATGTCGAAGGTCCTAACACTACTCACTGTCCCTAATTTCGGAGACATCGGATAATAAATGTGCCTTTTATGGGCGCAAGACCTTAAATCGAGAGATCGGTCTATATGGCAGCAATATCCAAATCTGAACCGATCGGAGCCAAATTGAGGAAGGATGTCGAGTGGCTTAACATAACTCTCTGTCCCAAATTTCAGCAAAATCGGATAATAAATGTGGCTATTATGGGCCTTAGACCCTAAATTGGCGGATCGGTCTATATGGCAGCTATATCCAAATCTGAAGCGATCTGGGCCAAATTGAGGAAGGATGTCAAGTGGCCTAACATAACTCTCTGTCCTAAATTTCAGCAAAATCGGTTAATAAATGTGGCTTTTATGGGCCTTAGACCCCAAATTGTCGGATCGGTCTATATGGCAGCTATATCGAAATCTAGACCGATCTGAGCCAAATTAAGGAAGGATGTCGGGAGGCCTAAGATAACTCTCTGTCCTAAATTTCAGCAAAATCGGATAATAAATGTGGCTTTTATGGGCCTTAGACCCTAAATCGGCGGATCGGTCTATATGGTGGCTATATGAAGATATAGTCCGATATAGCCCATCTTCGAACTTAACCTGCTTATGGACAAAAAAAGAATCTGTGCAAAATTTCAGCTCAATATCTCTATTTTTAAAGACTGTAGCGTGATTTCAACAGACAGACGGACAGACGGACGGACATGGCTATATCGTCTTAGATTTTTACGCTGATCAAGAATATATATACTTTATAGGGTCGGAAATGGATATTTCGATGTGTTGCAAACGGAATGACAAAATGAATATACCCCCATCCTTCGGTGGTGGGTATAAAAACAAGTAAGAGTATGCTAAGTTCGGTCGGGCCGAATCTTATATACCCTCCACCATGGATCGCCTTGGTAAAGTTCTTTGGTTGATGTCCCTTTGTAGACAAACAAAGGATTATGGATAAGAATTGCTATGTAATTTCAGCCTTACCAAGTTATGAACCAATTGGGGCCATACTTGATTTGGCTGTTGGAGACCAAAATGGAATTCATTGTGGAATTTCTCCCTCCATAGGCTCAAAAAGTATAATCGGGAGATCGGTTTATATTGGAGATATATCAAGTTGAGAACCGATTTGGGACATACTTGACACAGTTGTTGTTGATGGTCAAACCAAAACACTTGCAAAATTTCAGCCAAATCAGATAATAATTGCGCCCTCTATAGGCTCGCAAAGTCAATAACCGAGATGGGATTATATGGGAGCTACATCAGATTACAAACCGATTTGAACCATACTTCCCGCAGTTGTTAGAAGTTAGTACAAACCATTTCATGCAAAATTTAAGCCAAATCGGATAACAATTGCGCCCTCTATCGGCTCAAGAAGTCAAGACCGAAATCCGTTTATGTAGGAGCTAAAGGGTGATTTTTTTGAGGTTAGGATTTTCATGCATTAGTATTTGACAGATCACGTGGGATTTCAGACATGGTGTCAAAGAGAAAGATGCTCAGTATGCTTTGACATTTCATCATGAATAGACTTACTAACGAGCAACGCTTGCAAATCATTGAATTTTATTACCAAAATCAGTGTTCGGTTCGAAATGTGTTCATTCACCGTAACGTTGCGTCCAACAGCATCTTTGAAAAAATACGGTCCAATGATTCCACCAGCGTACAAACCACACCAAACAGTGCATTTTTCGGGATGCATGGGCAGTTCTTGAACGGCTTCTGGTTGCCCTTCACTCCAAATGCGGCAATTTTGCTTATTTATGTAGCCATTCAACCAGAAATGAGCCTCATCGCTGAACAAAATTTGTCAAAATTTGAACACATTTCGAACCGAACACTGATTTTGGTAATAAAATTCAATGATTTGCAAGCGTTGCTCGTTAGTAAGTCTATTCATGATGAAATGTCAAAGCATACTGAGCATCTTTCTCTTTGACACCATGTCTGAAATCCCACGTGATCTGTCAAATACTAATGCATGAAAATCCTAACCTCAAAAAAATCACCCTTTATATCTGGCTATGAACCCATTTCAACCTTAGTTGGCAGAGTTGATGGAAATCAAAAAGGTGTTGCGCCATCTTTAGACTCAAAAAATCAAAAACCGATTGCGCCTTATATGGCAGCTATGTCAAAACATGGACCGATTTAGCCCATGTACAATCCATACTGAGCTGCTCTATTAAGAAGAATTTGTATAAAATTTCAAGAGCCTAGCTTTACTCCTTCGAAAGTGAGAGTGCTTTCAACAGATGGACGGATCGGATGGCTAGATCGACTAAAAATTTAATGACGATCAAGAATATATATACTTTATGGGATCTTAGATAAATATTTTCTGAAGAGACTCTCAAACCAACATGTAGGTCTATCGGGATAAAATAGGATTCCAACAAAAGATCATTTGGTAGTAGAGTACAATTTATGCTCTCAAATTTGAGAAGTACCAGTGGGTTCCACCAAAAACGATAACAAATACACTAAACAAATCAATTAATGTGGATCTGAAAAGGATCCATTGCTCTAAATGCTTGGATCTTCTGGGCAAAACGCTTTATAATATTTAAAGAAATATTTATTTTTATACCCACCACCGTAGGGTAGGGGGTATATTTATTTAGTCATTCCCTTTGCAACACATCGAAATATCAGTTTCCGACCCTACAATGTGTATATATTTCGGATCGTCGTAAAAATCGAAGAAGATTTAACGATGTCCCTGTGACTGTCCGTCTGTCGTAATCACTCACCAGGCTTCAAATATTGATATATTAAGCTGAAATTTGGCACAGATACGTATTTTTGATGCACGCTGGTTAAGTTCTTGAACGGGCCAAATCGGACCATATTTGGATATAACTGCTACATAGACCGATTTTCCGATAAAGGGTCTAATGCCCATAAAAACTTCATTTTCAATCCGATTTGGAACATTATGATTTTGATTTTAAACAGTGAGTAGTTTTAGGTCTCCCAACATCTGACCAAAATATGGTTCAGATCGGACTAAATTTAGATATAGTTGCCATATAGACCGATCTGCCGTTAAAGGGTCTGAAGCCCATAAAAGCTTTTTTTATAGCCCAATTTCGCTGAAATTTGCAACAGTATGTTATTTTAAGCCTCTCGTCATCTGACCTATGTATGGTTCAGATCGGGCTATATTTAGATAGAGCTGCCATTTAAACCGATCTCCCGACAAAGGGTCTGAAGCCCATAAATGCTTTATTTTTCAACCGATTTAGCTGAAATTTCAAATTGTGAGTAGTTTTAGGCATCCTGACATACAACTTAAATATGGTTCAGATCGGGCTATATTTAGATAGAGCTGCCATATATACCGATCTGCCGATAAAGGGTTTAAAGCCCATTAAAGCTTTATTTTTTAACAAATTTCGCTGAAATTTGAAACCGTGAGTTGTTGTAGGCCTCTCAGCTTCAAACCTATTTATTGTTCAGATCGGACTATATTTAGATATATCTGCCATATAGACCGATCTCCCGATAAAGGGTCTGAAGCCCATAAAAGCTTTATTTTTTATCCGATTTCGCTGAAATTTCAAATTGTGAGTAGTTTTAGGCATCCTGACATACAACTTAAATATGGTTCAGATCGGGCTATATTTAGATAGAGCTGCCATATATACTGATCTGCCGATAAAGGGTCTAAAGCCCATAAAAGTTTTATTTTAAAACCAATTTCGCTGAAATTTGAAAACGTGAGTTGTTTTGGGCCTCTCAGCTTCGTACCTATTTATTGTTCAGATCGGATTATATTTCGATATAGCTGCCATATAGACCGATCTCCCATAAAAGCTTTATTTTTTATCCGATTTCGCTGAAATGTAAGTAAGTAGTTTTTGGCCTCCTAATGTAGGACCCAAATATGGTTCAGATCAGACTATATTTCGATATAGCTGAAATATAGACCGATCTGTCGATAAATGGTCTGGAGCCGATAAAAGCTTTATTTTTTACCCGATTTCACTGAAATCCAAAACAGTGAGTAGTTTTAGGCCTACCAACATCTGACTTAAATATGGTTCAGATCGGACTTTACTTAGATATTGCTGCCATGTAGACCGATCTGCCGATAAAGGGCCTGAGGCCCATAAAAGCTTAATTTTGTATCCGATTTCACTGAAATTCAAAGCAGTGAGAAGTTTTAGGCCTCCCAACATCTGACCTGAATACGGTTCAGATCGGACTATATTTAGATATAGCTGCCATATTGACCGATCTCCCGATAAAGGATCTGAATTTCACTGAAATTTGAAACAGTGAATAGTTTTTTGGCCATAGAACTGTATTCTGATGTAGCTGTCGTATAGACCGATATGCTGGTTAAGGGTGTGAAGTTCATAAAAGCTTTATTTATCCCCGATTTTGTTGAAATTTCAAATACAAAATTCTACAGTGATTTTTATTTATAAGGCCATTCAATGTCCGTGCCGAATTTGGGTGCATAAGTTATCCAATTATCATCGGATTGTGACGAAAGGGGGTTTACATATACAACCGAGGTGGGTATTCGAAGATCGGCCCGGCCGAACTTAATGTCTTTTTATTTGTTTTTTACTCGATTTCACTGAAATTTGGTTTAGTGCCTTTCAAAATCCGACCAAAATATGGTACAGATCGGACTATATTTAGATATAAAACTTCTCTCCAAAGAGGTGTCGCACTGCGGCACGCCGTTCGGACTCGGCTATAAAAGGGAGGCGCCTTATCGTTGAGCTTGAACTTGAATCGGCCTGCACTCATTGACATGTGAGAAGTTTTCCCGTGTTCCTTAGTGGAATGTTCATGGGCAAAATTTTGCATTTTAGCTGCTATATAGACCGATCTGCCGATAAGGGGACTGAAGCCCATAAAAGCTTTATTTATTACCCGATTTCGCTGAAATTTTAAACAGTGAGTTTTTCTGAGTCTCATGTTATCCGACTATGTTTAGATATAGTTGCCACATAGACCGATCTGCCGATAGGAGGACTCAAGCCAATAAAAGCTTTATTTATAAACCCGATTTCACTGAAATTTGAAACAGAGGGTTTTTTTGAGCCTCCCGATATCCGACCTTAATATGGTTCATATCGGTTTATAATTGGATATATCTGCCAAAAAGACTAATATTTTGTTCAACAGAATTGAATAGTGAGTTACATATTAGACCACTCAATGTCCGTGCTGAATTTGGGTGCTTAAGTTATCCAATTTTGACCTGATTGTGACGAAATGGGGTTTACATATATACCCGAGGTGGTGGGTGTCCAAAGTTCGGCCCGGCCGAACTTAATGCCTTTTTACTTGCTACAAATGCACTTTAGGGTGTGTCAGAGCACACCGGGCCATCTATTGGTTTGCCCAAAAAGTAATTGCGGATTTTTTAAAAGAAAGTAAAAGCATTTTTAATAATACTTCGAATGAACTTTAATCAAATATACTTTTTTTACACTTTTTTTCTAAAGCTAGCTAAAAGTAACAGCTAATAACTGGCAGAAGAAAGAATGCAATTACAGAGTCACAAGCTGTGAAAAAATTTGTCAACGCCGACTATATGAAAAATCCGCAATTACTTTTTGGGCAACCAATAGTACCCAGCTACATACATATGTATGTACATTGATCTTACCTATTTTCCTCTTGGCTTACCTACCACTCTTTTTGCATTACATGTAGTTATCTATTGTATTTTTATTACCCGTCCATATGGCTTGCCTATTTTAATGCAATTGCAATTTCATCTTACCGCAACTTTGAAGTCTTTTGCAATGGATATAAAATCAATTGTTGCCGCATGGGTTTGTTCAAAGGAACGCATTCAAACATAAAAACAAGTAAATCAAAGCGTCTTGCATTTATAAATGCGTCATTGATTCATTCACTGAACTGCTCCAAAACGTATTTACAAAACAATGGATTGTTATATCAATTATTTTGTATGCATGTATATGGGGGCGATGATTTCATGTTGGTTTTATTAATGCACGTGACGAACTGAATTTTTGTGGAAATCACACAAATCTTACACTCAAAGCAAATTGTTAGTAAAGACAGCAACAACATTTGTTTGCTGTTATAACAGCAAAAATGCTGAAATAGGGAAGACATTCATAGTTGGCTAGTATATATTTCGGCTGAGCGGGACGGGGGCGTAATTTTTATACCCGCCACCGAAGGATCATTCCGTTTGCAACACATCGAAATATCCATTTCCGACCCTATAAAGTATATACATTGTTGATCAGCGTAAAAATCTAAGACTATCTAGACATGTCCGTCCGTCTGTCTGTTGAATTCACGCTACAGTCTTCAAAAATAGATGTATAGAGCTAAAACTTTGCATAGGTTTTTTTTTCGTCCATAAGCAGGTTAAGTTCGAACATGGGCTATATCGGACTACATCTGGATATAGCCCCCATATTGTCCGATCCGCCGATTTAGGGTCTTATGCCAATAAAAGCCACATTTATTATCCGATTTTGCTAGAATTTGAGACAGTGAGTTGTGTTAGGCCCTTCGACATCCTATGTCAATATGGCTCAGATCGGTCCAGATTTGGATATAGCTGCCATATAGACCGATCCTCCGATTTAGGGTCTTAGGCCCATTAAAAGACGCATATATTATCCGATTTTGCTGAAATTTGGGACAGTGAGTTGTGTTAGGCCCTTCGTCATCCTTCGTGAATTTGGCTTAGATCGGTCCAGATTTGGATATAGCTGCTATATAGATCGATCCTCCGATTTAGGGTCTTGGGCTCATAAAAGGCGCATTTATTGTCCGATATCGCCGCAATTTGGGACATTGGGCTAAGTTAAGCCCCTCGACATCGTTCTTTAATTTGGCTCAGATCGGTCCAGATTTGTATATAGCTGCCATATAGACCGATCTCTTGGTTTTAGGTTTTGGTGCCATGAAAAGCACATTTATTGTCCGATGTCGCCGCAATTTGGGACAGTGGGCTAAGTTAAGCCCCTCGACATCCTTCTTTAATTTGGCTCAGATCGGTCCAGATTTGGATATAGATTCCATATAGATCGATCTCACGATTTAGGGTTTTGGGCCCATAAAAGGCACATTTATTGTCCGATGTTGCCGAAATTTGGGACAGAGAGTTAAGTTAGCCTTTGCAAATATTTGTGCAATTTGGTCTAGATCGATCTAGATTTGAATATAGCTGCCATATGACCGATATCTTGATTTAAAGTCTTGGCCCCAAAGAAGGCGCATTTATTATCATATTTATCTGAAATTTGACACAATGACTTATGTTAGGCATCCATGTTGTATGTAGTTCAGATCGGTTTATTTTTAGATATAGCTACTAAAAAGATCAATATTTTGTAATACACAATTGAACAATGACTTGTACTTATTAGTATTTGGTCCAAATTCGATATAACTGATATGGGACATAAGGTATGCGGATTTTGATGAAAGGTGGTTTACATATATACCCGAGGTGGTGGGTATCCAAAGTTCGGCCCGGCCGCACTTAACGCCTTTTTACTTGTTTTTGTTAAGTTTTGTTGAAAAAAGTGCTCAGAGTCGACTCGGGGTTGAGCAATCTTCCCGGACTAAAAATTGCTCGACTCCGCAGGGCTGATATCTACCAAGCCAAGTATGGCACGAATCAGTTCATAAACTGATATAGCTCTGAATAGCATAGGCATGCTTATTCATTATCCTTTGTTAGCATATAAAGATAAATCGGCCAAAGAACTTGATAAATACGATCCATGGTGGAGTGTATATAAGATTCGGCTCGGCCGTACATAGCAAGTTTTTACTTGTTGTTGTTGTTATGGCGCTATGCTATCGCTTTGCGGTTGTTCACTCAAGTGCATAAAAAGATGCGATTGCGGTTTAATTGGTATGAGACTAATCTGAACCTTTTGAGGTTTGAACGATTTTAAGTATTCGTATATCTTGAAATATCTTTCTCTTTCAATATCTTTGATAGATTTCGGCAACTATTGCTTAGAAGAATCTTAACGAATAAAATGCAGTGCAATGTCAAAGTATTGTAGTTGAATTAGTTTGGGATAGGTTGACAAAATGGCAAGCATATTAATCCACTTGATGATAATATAGGCAAGCACCCACCTTAGCCAATAATCGGCTTATCCTCTAATGCTCTAATGCATTAAAAAAATAATCTCGAAAAGGTTATAATGTTTTCGGAAAGTCATACTGATTTTCTTCGTGCCTCCCATTGCTGTAAGTGACTAATTTTGTCACAATCCGGATCACCCCATTGGATTAAATGAAAAAAAAAAAATATTTCAATATTTTTAAAAACTTTCAGCCCAGACGCCAGTAATATAAACAACTGATTATTAAAGTCCTAAGTTTATATGGAAAAATGTCACATTCCGTGGCATTCCGAGGCTAGTTCACACATTTTTCTTATCTAGCTTTAAGACCAGTAATTATTTTCTTTGTCTGAAAAACGAAGAATTATATGAAAGAGCCCATGAATATGTAAGGGAAAACAAGTAAAAGCTTGCTAAGTTTGGCCGGGCCGAAACTTATATACCCTACATCATGGATGGCATTTGTCAAGTTCTTTGGTCGATATCTCCTTATAGACCAACAAAGGATAATGGATAACTTCCTATTCACCTATGCTATTTCAGTTGTACCAAGTTATGAACCGATTGGCTGTTGGAGACCAAAGTGGAATTCATTGTGCAAAATTTCAGCCAAATCGGATAAGAATTGCGGCCTATAGGGCCGGATAAGGTTTAACCCCAAAAATTTTAACTAAATGCAATACTGGGAATTACATCTTTAACAACTTAAACAACAAAAAACGAGTAAAAAGGCATTATGTTCGGCCAGACCGAACTTTGGATACCCACCACCTCGGGTATATATGTAAGACCCCTTTCGCCACAACCCAGTGAGAATTGGATACATTATGGACCCAAATTCGACACGGATATTCAGTGGGATAGTAAATATAATTCAATGTTGAATTTTGTATTTAAAATTTCAACAAAATCAAGTAATAAATAAAGCTTTTATGAGCTTCAGACCCTTAATCGGCACATCGGCCTAGATGACAGCTACATCGAAATATAGTCCGATCTTTACCATATTTGGGTCGGATGGCCTAAAACTAATTACTGTTTCAAATTTCAACGAAATCGAATAGAAAACAAAACTTTTATTCGCTTCAGACCCTTTATTGAGATCTCGGTCTGTATGGCTGCTATATCTAAATTAGTCCGATTCGAACCATATTTGGGACGGATGCTGGGAGAACTGTTTCAAATTTCAGCGAAATCGGCTAATAAATAAAGCTCTTATGGGCTTCAGACTCTTTATCGGCAGATCGGTCTTTATGACAGCTATATCTAAATATAGTCCGATTTGATCCATATTTAGGTCAGATATCAGGAGGCTTTAGAAAACCCTCTGTTTTAAATTTCAGCGAAATCGGTTAAAAAATATAGCTTTTAAGGGCTTCAGACCCTTTATCGACAGATCGGTATATATGGTAGCTATATATAAATATAGTCCGATATGAACCATATTTGGATCAGATGTCAGGAGGCCTTAAACTACTCACTGTTTTAAATTTCAGCGAAATCGGATAAAAAACAAGTAAAAGCGTGCTAAGTTCGGCCGGGCCGAATCTTATATACCCTCCACCATTGATCGCATTTGTCGACTTCTTTTCCCGGCATCTCTTCTTTGGCAAAACAGGATATAAGAAAAGATTTGCTCTGCTATTAGAGCGATATCAAGATATGCTCCGGTTTGGACCACAATTAAATTATATGTTGGAGACCTCTGTAAAATGTCAGCCAATTCGAATAAGAATTGCGCTCTTTGTGAGCTCAAAAAGCAAAATAGAGTGATCGATTTATATGGGAGCTGTATCGGGCTATGGACCGATTGAGACCATAATAAACACGTATGTTGATGGTCATGAAAGAATCCGTCGTACAAAATTTCAGGCAAATCGGATAATAAGTGCGACCTCTAGAGGCTCAAGAAGTCAAGATCCCAGATCGGTTTATATGGCAGCTATATCAGGTTATGAACCGATTTGTATTTTATTTGACATAGTGGTTGAAAGTAACAAGTAACGTCTTGCGAAATTTCAGCCAAATCGGATAGGAATTGCGCCCTCTAGAAGCTCAAGAAGTCAAGTCCTCAGATCTGTTTATATGACAGCTATATCAGGTTATGAACCGATTTGAACCATACTTTACACAGTTGTTGGATATCATAACAAAATACTACGTGTCAAAATTCATTCAAATCGGATAGGAATGGCGCCCTCTAGAGGCTCAAGAAGTCAAGACCCAAGATCGGTTTATATGACAGCTATATAAGGTTATGCACCGATTTGAACCATACTTGGCACAGTTGTTGGATATATATATATATATATATATATATATATAGGGTCGGAAATTGATATTTCTATATGTTGCAAACGGAATGAGTAAATAAATATACCCCCTATCCTACGGTGGTGGGTATAAAAATTGGACCGATCTGTTTTTTCCTACAAAGAATTTCATTTCGTAAAATGTGTTTTTTGAGTGCGGTATTTAGACATTTCTGTGCCACTGTATATACTTTGTAGTAATATTTCGATGTGTTGCAAACGCAATGACGAAATGAGTATACCCCCATTCTATGGTGAAGGGTATACAAATGATAATGCACTCACTCACTACATGCGAATGTGTGTCAAAGCTTGGATTTTGATTTAGTTAAAAATAAAGGTAACACAATTGCAACTCAAATTGGATCTCACCATCAGTGCAAAGAAAAAAAAATTCATAATAAAGTCAAAAGAAATGAAAATAATGTAGAACGAGTTAATGTTATCATATCCCAGATACTGAATGTATATTTCCTATATCCTTACGGCCTTATTCACAAAACGTTATAAAACCTTAAGTTGGGATTATTCGGCAGTTGTATAAAGGAACAAACCTATTTCAAAGTTCCAAGTTTTGTGAATAAGGCCGTTTGTATTTACATAAATTCTAAAGAACACCCATAAGTTGTCAATGAAGAATGATTCATGCAGCAAATGTGCGATAGTGTTTTGCATATTTATTTTCTGTATAAAATAAGAAATGAGTTAAATTAAAGAAAAAGTGTTTTGCAATGAATGATTTATTGTTCTTACAGCAGAAATCTACGATGGATATGGGATAAAGTGGAAAGATGATTACAAGTGCCTAGACCTGTTGTGATGAAGCTGCCTTTATCAGAAAAGTATATGAATATATTTTAAAATCGTTACTATCGCCGCTAGGCGAAATTTGTCTGACCCCTCTATGATAACCGAATTTCAATACGATTGTCCACCAAAATCAAATGGTTATTTAACACCTAAAGGCGAGAGAGAGAGAGAGAGAGGAAGGAAAGAGAGTGACAAGAACAAGAAGTAGGGAGAAAGCGCCTATTCGACATGCCCACATGTATCTGCATCCCCCCAAAGAGCACCGGTATAAGCCTTCTTCCCAAGATGGGAAGCATATCCCTCGTTGTCCCGAGCCTTAAATTCCCCTTACCTTATAATGTATTTTGGCTTTATTCATTCGCACGACATCGTTTGCATATGCGATTAATTTCTTTTTAGATCCAACAGAACTTTCATCAGCAGTAAGTTCCAGAGAAAAGGTGGGAGCACTATTCTTGAGGCATTTCTCTTGTAACCCGACTTCTGAACCCCTATTTCCGAAGTTCATATTGGTAATCTTGCTGCATAGCATACTTTTCGTCCAAAGGACGTTACATTGTATGGTCCAGGTCACCAACTACCCATCCTACCCTCAGGTTGTTTAATGCCCTCTCGAAATTCGACCTCTTGCCCTCACGAAATTCTTACTTTTCATGTAGGTAATCCTTTCCTTACATTCAGGCCTTTCCAGTATTATGAGTTAATACGACGGCAGCGGGCCCATCACGCTCCTTTTATTATCCTTTGCAGTGATTAATATAGCTGGCCTTGACGATAAATTCCACACCGAACCCTCTCCCTCGGTTTGCCTTGAAAATACCATCTAGCCAAGGTTAGATAGTTGCATGGTATCCATGCAATAGTTATAGGGTTATTATACCCACCACCGTAGGATAGCAGGTATATTCATTTAGCCATTCCGTATGTATTCCTACAAAGTATATATGTTTCGGATCGTCGTAAAATTCTAAGACGATTTAACGATGTCCGTGTGTCTGTCCGTCCGTCTGTTGTAATCACTCTACAGGCTTCAAAAATTGAGATTTTGAGCTGAAATTTGGCACAGGTACGTCTTGTTGATGCACGCTGGTTAAGTTCTTGAACAGGTCAAATCGGACCATATTTGGATATAGCTGCTATATAGACCGATCTGCCGATAAAGGGTCAAATGCCCATAAAAACTTCGTTTTTCATCCGATTTTGCTGGAAATGAACCAAATATGGTTCAAATCGGACTATATTAAGATATAGCTGTCATATAGGCCGATCTGCCGATAGAGACCCTCTAAGGCCATAAAAGCTTTATTTTTTATCCGATTTGTCTGAAATTTAAAACAATGATTAGTTTTAGATCTATCAACATCTGACCTAAATATAGTTCAGATCGGACTATATTTAGATATAGCTGCCATGTAGACCGGTCTGCCGATAAAGGGTCTGAAGCCCATAAAAGCTTTAATTATTGCCCAATTTCGCTGAAATTTGAAACAGTTGTTTATTTTTAACCCCCCGACATCTGACTTAAGTAAGCATGGTTCAGATCGGACTATATTTAGATATAGACCGTTCTGCCGATAAAGGGTCTGAAGCCCATAACAGCTTTATTTTTTATCCGACTTCGCTGAAATTAAAAACAGTGACTAGTTTTAGGCCTACCAACATCTGACCAAAGTATGGTTTAGATCGGACTATATTTAGATAGAGCTGCCATATAGACCGATCTCCTAATAAAGGGTCTGAAGCCCATAAAAGCCCTATTTATTACCCGATTTCGATGAAATTTGAAACAGTGGGTAGTTTAAGGTCTCCCGACATCCGCCCCACATATGGTTTGGATCGGACTAAATTTAGATATAGCTGCCATATTGACCGATCTCCCGATAAATGGTCTGAAGTCCAAAAAATCATTATTTTTTATCCAATTTCACTGAAATTTGAAACAGTGAGTAGTTTTAGGCTACCCGCCATCCGACCCAAATATGGTAAAAATAGGACTGTATTTAGATATAGGGGTCATATAGCTTATAAAAGCTTTATTTATTCCCCGATTTTGTTGAAATTTAAAATACAAAATTCAACAGTGATTTATATTTATAAGACCACTCAATGTCCGTGTCGAATTTGGGTGCATAAGTTATCCAATTTTCATCGGATTGTGACAAAAGGGGGTTTACATATATATCCGATGGGTATCCAAAGTTCGGCCCGCCCGAACTTAATGTCTTTTTACTTGTTTTTCTTTCGGTCGGGCCGATTTAAATGTGTGGAAAGTGTCGACCCAAGTAAGGTGAAAGGGCGCTTAAAATAGAGTTGGTAGCGAGCTGGGATTGCTAATGCGAGGATATCGTCTTCACATTCTATGTAGATATATCACAATGGCGGCCAAACGCGTAAAGCTAGCCGCTTGAAATTTTTCAGAGATACTTCTTTTTGATGTCGATCAATGAGGTTAGGAAATGGGTCATATCGGTTCAGTTTTGGGTATAGCTTTCATATAAAATGATCCTTTCAATTGTCTTCCTAGAAGCCATTGTTGTCCGATGTGTCTGGCACGTAGTGTTCTCTTATGACTTTCAATGTCCATGGCAAGTATAGTCCATATCGGTCTTTAACCTGATAGCCTTCTAGGACTTTCAGAAGGTTCTATTTTGGCAGAAATTTGGTACGTAAAGTAAAACTAAGCACTAAAGACCATACAACAGGTTCAGAGAACATGTTGTCTTGGCATAGGCGGAGCGATGAGGACCACGCCCACTAGGGCACTGGAGACTATGCTAGATATCCGACCCATTGACATACAGATTAAGTGTGAGGCAGCCACTGCGACTATAAGACTTTAGGCGATGGTAGAATGGATTGAGGATGAGAGCAGCTCATACCACCACGGTATAATCGAGGCGACGATATGAAACCTGAAAGGAAGTGAAGAGGTTTCCGATCGGATACCTGAGATGAATTTTGAAGTCGAGTGCGAGGCACTGCTGCCAGCGGCACAGTCTTGGATTGACGGAACCCTAGTATTGCCATCTGGAAGATCATGTTACACGGATGGATCAAAGCTAGAGGACAGAGTGCGCCTGGGCGTATACATTGAGAACCCCAAAACTGAGATCTGTTTTAGACTGCCTGACCATAATACGGTCCTGCAAGCGGAGATCCGGGCGATCACTGAATGCGGGAAGTAGAGTAGTGCTAATGCGAGGACGTCGAGTGTGAACATCTTTAACGACAGTAAAATTGCCATAAGGGCAATAACAACCAGGACGATAAGGTCACGAACAGTCTTGCAGTGTAAGAAGGAGATTAACGCCTTCTCTGAGGATGGCAAAATCAGCATCGTTTGGAGTAAGGGGTAATGAAAGGGCGGACGATTTGGCTTGGACTTAACCCGAAGCCTTTCGGGTCGACGCAGTCCGAGTTAAGGGAGTGGGCGACGAAAGCGCTTGCAACACTGTGGAACTGCCAAACGGTCGGTAGGACGGCGAAAATCCTATGGGGGGATCCAGATCCTGAGAAGACGAGGCTATTACTGAAAGGGAGGAAGAAGGAGGTCATTATAGCTATTGGTATTATAACGGGACACATAGGACTACGAGCTCACTTATGTAAAATATCGGTGCGGCTAGTGATAACATGTGTAGGGCATGCGGAGAAGATGACGAGACGATGGAGCATTTCCTTTATAATTGCCCGGCTTTCGCGTCTAACAGATACCGGCACTTAGGTGGAGACACAATACCAGACATGAACCAACTTAGGGGAGTTGTCTTGAAAACAGTTTAGGATTTTGCGAGTAGCACGGAATTCCTAACTTAAATTTTTCGTTTTAGAGGTTACTTTATAGTTCTTTGAGCGCACAACAAGCCGATTACTGGCTTAGGTGTATCTCCATAGTGGCATGGGGCGGATTGACATCTGCACCCTGATTTCGACCTAACCTAGCCTAAAGTGAAACTATGCCCTTGAACTGAGTTAATTTTTTGTTTTGCAGAATACATGTCCCCAAGATTCAGCTTGCTAGAACTTGGTTACATGGTTTTACTGGTTACTTTTTACCGTGGCCTAGGGTACTTCAAGCAAATTCTTGCTAGACACTGCAAACTCACGCATTTTGTACTCCATATCATCTTTTGTACAGAAAGGGACAATATTTACTACAAGTAAACCATTAATCACTATTTGATGCGATGTCTATTACAACAATTAAACACAAAGACATTTAAGCCAACAACTACAAACATTACTCATCATCGTCATCGTCAACATCATTATCATAGTAAATGTTTGCATAAAATTTACATCGGTATTCTATAAATTACGCACGCATTCGTGCAAGGTAGGACGTAGTGTAAATAACACCAACACCAAAGAAAATCAAAGAACATGCATTTTGTGTCAGTTGGTTGACACTATGGAACGTGAGGTTCACCGTAAATTTTTTCCCTTTAAAAAAGCGACAACTATTTTGTAGGAATAAACAAATTCCCATTTCAGAAAATATGATTCGAAATAATACTCACGCACGCGTCCATGGAATGCAACAGGGAAACAGGCTCGATGGTTATTGATTTTGATATCCGCACCAGATTGCCATATAAAGAGAAGACAATGATAAACTGGGAAATAGAGTGAGGTGGGTATTTGCAAATTGTAATATAAGCTCTATAGGCCCGGTTAGCTTCTCTGCACCCTGAAATGGCTTTCCGAAAATAAAGGGTTATCCAATGGGGACTTGACAACTTTGAATTTAACTTGAGAACGCACCCTTGCACTAATCATCGAACTGTCACTGTCAATCTATTCAATAAACTCAATATTTTTATCACGAACGAACAATGTCTGCAAGTGATAACAAACAAGAAGTAAAAGGGAGCTAAGTTCGGGCGCGCCTAATCTTGGGAACCCGTCACCTTGGATTCTGCTAACAATTTATACAGAATCAAGGGCATAATTTTATTCCACATACCAAACTTCTGTTGAACCACCAAAAATAAAAGCTTCTAGGAACCGAACAAGGATGATCGAGAGACTGGTTTATATGGGAGCTATGTCAGGTTATAGACCGATTTTTAGCACAGCTGTTGAAATTCACAACAGAACACCAAATGCAAAATTTCAGTCAAATCGTATGAAAACTTAGGCTTCCAAGGGCTCAAGAAGTTAAATGGGGAGATCGGTTTATATGGGGGCTATATCACTTTCTTGACCGATTTAAACAGTATTTGCCATAGTTGTTGGAAGTCATAACCGAATACTAAGTGCCAGCTTCCAGGGGCTCAAGAATTCTGATCGGGAGATCGGTTTATATGGGAGCTATTTTAGGTTATAGACCGATTTAAACCGTACTTGGCACAGTTGTTGGAAGTCATAACAGAACAGCCCATGCAAAATTTCAGCCAAATCGGACGAAAATTGCGACTTCCAGGAGCTCAAGGAATCAAATCGGAAGATCGGTTTATATGGGAGCTATATCAGTTTCAGCCAAATCGATCAAAAATTGCGGCTTCCAGGGAGCTATATCAGGTTATCGACCGATTTGAACCGTACTTGGCACAGTTGTTGGAAGTCAGAACAGAACACCATGTGCCAAATTTCACCTAAATGGGGTGCAAATTGAGGCTTCCAGGGGCTCAAGATATCAAATCGATATAAATCGTACTTGGCACAGTTGTTGGAAGTCATAACAGAACACCCCATGCAAAATTTCAGCCAAATCTGCTGAAAATTGATGCTTCCAGGGGCTCATGAAGTCAAATCGAGAGATCGTTTTATATGGGAGCTATATCAGGTTATCGACCGATTTGAACCGTACTTGCCACAGTTGTTGGAAGTCGGAACAGAACACCATGTGCCAAATTTCACCTTAATGGGGTGCAAGTTGAGGAGCTCAAGGAATTAAATCCGGAGATCGGTTTATATGGTAGCTATATCAGGTTCTTGACCGATTTAAACCGTACTTGCCATAGTTGTTGGAAGTCATAACAGAATACTATGTGCAAAATTTCAGCCAAATCGATCAAAAATTGCGGCTTCCAGGGGCTCAAGATCGAGAGATCGATTTATATTGGAGCTATATCAGGTTATCTACCGATTTGATTCGCTCTTGGTACAGTTGTTGGAAGTCAGAACAGAACACCATGTGCCAAATTTCACCTAAATGGGGTGCAAATTGAGGCTTCCAGGGGCTCAAGATATCAAATCGGGAGATCGGTTTATATGGAAGCTATATCAGTATCTCGACCGATATAAACCGTACTTGGCACAGTTGTTGAAATTCATTACAGAATACTTACTTGGTACGGTTGTTGGAAGTCATAACAAAACACCCCATGCAAAATTTCAGCCAAATCGGACGAAAATTGCGGCTTGTAAGGGGTCTAGAAGTCAAATCGGGAGAACGGTTTATATGGGAGCTATATCAGGCTATAGACCGATTTGAACCGTATTTGGCACAGTTTTGGAAGTTATAATGGAACACCATGTGCTCAATTTCAGTCAAATCGGACGAAAATTGCGGCTTGTAAGGGCTCAAGAAGTTAAAGCGGGCAGACCTACATCAATATAAAGTATTTGTGCAAAATTTCAAGCAGCTAGCCTTACGCGTTCGACCGCTATCGTGATTAGGACAGACGGACGGTTAATTCAATAACCAGCTCCCATACATACACATCGCCATACATGAAGGCCACCGCAGCGTAGAGATTAGCATGTTTCGAATTTTGGCGAAAACATCAGAAAATATTTTCAGATTAGATTATGCTGGCGCCATTGGTGAGGTACTGTCCTATTTGTTATGGCAGTCTAGTAAAAACTTTTCTCCAAAAGAGGTGTCGCAATGCAGCACGCCGTTCGGACTCGGCCATATAAAGGAGGCCCCCTGATCATTGAGCTTAAACTTAAATCGGACAACACTCAATGATGTGTGAGAAGTTAGCCCCCAGTTCCTTAATGGAATGCCCTTAGACCGACCTCCCGATCTCCCGATATATGGTATTGGGGCCATAAAAGATCCATTTATTACAAGAATTCGATGGAAATGGCCAAAGAATTCTTGAATGGGCCAAATGGGACCATATTTAGATATAGCTGCTATATAGACCGATCTGCCGATAAAGGGTCTAATGCCCATAAAATTTTATTTTTTATTTTTTATCCGATTGCTCTGAAATTTTAAACAGTGAGTAGTTTAAGGCTTTCCGACATCTAACCCAAATATGCTTCAGATCGGACTATATTTAGATATAGCTGCCATATAGACCGATCTGCCGATAAAGAGTCTGAAGACCACAAAAGCTTTGTTTATTACCCGATTTCGCTGAAATTTAAGACAGTGGATAATTTTTAAGCCTTACGACATCTGACCTCCATATGGCAACTTTCTTTAGATATATTTGCCTTATAGACCGAGATCGGTTTATAATTGGATATATCTGCCAAAAAGACCAATATATTGTTCTACAAAATTGAATAGTGTCATATATATTAGACCACTCAATGTCCGTGCCGAATTTGGGTGCTTAGGTTATCCAATTTTCGCCGGATTCTGACGAAAGGGGGTTTATACATAGGTGGTGGGTAACCTTTTTATTTGTTATGCCCAAGATATCGGCAAAATTATAAATACCCAAATAAATATCCAATCCAGTAAGGAAAGGCAAAAGTCGGGCGGAGCTGACTTTGTAATACCCTGCATCACCAAGTATACGTAATACTCTTAATAGATAGCACTTATATACAAATTTAATCAGACTTTAATTTTGCATACCTATTGAAATATCGCATCGAACCTTATACGATTTTCTTACGATGGTACGAAAATTGTGGCTTCTACAGCCTTAAAAGTCGAAACGCACAAAAGATATATATGGGAGTTTTTTCTAAATCGATTTTAATGAAATTTTGCACACGTATTGAGATGTCAATTAAACCATCTCATGAAAAATTTTGTAGAGATCGGACCAAAATTGAGGCGTCTACAGCCTTAAAAGGCCATATAGGATGAAAAATATATATATGGGAGCTATATCTAAATCTGGACCGATTTTTATGAAACTTGGCAAATGCCCAATTTTGTAAAGACAGGACCAAAATTGTGCCCGCTACAGCCTTAAAAGGCCATATCGGATGAAAGATATGTATGGGAGCTATAAATAAATCTGATCCGATTATGATAAAATTTTATACACATATTGGGATGTCACAAAGAGCTCTTCGTGCCAAATTTTGTAAGTATCGAACCAAAATTGTGCCTTCTAAAGCATTAATAGGTCAGGAAGGGCGAAAGTTATATAGGGGAGCTATATCTAAATCGGAACCGATTGAGATGAAATTTTGCACACATATTGGGACGTCACAAAAAGCACTTCGTGCCAAATTTGATAGAGATAGCACCAAAATTGTGCCTTCTAAAGCCTTAAAAGGGCACATCGGATGAAATATATATATGGGAGCTATATCTAAATCTGGACCGATTTCAATAAAATTTTCCAAACATTTTGCGTCGTTAAAAAAAAAACACTTTTTGCCAAATTTTTTTAATGATCGGGCTGAAGCTGTGACTTCTACAGCTTTGAAAGGGCACCTCGGATGAAAGATATATAAGGGAGCTATATCTAAATCTGGGCCGATTTTTTTCAAAATCAATAGCGTTCGTCCTTGGACCAAAAAAGATACTTATGCAAAATTTTGTGAAAATCCGACAACAAATGCGACCTATACCTTGATTACAAGAATACATCAACAGACAGACAGACGGACATGGCTAAATCGAATCAGAAAGTGATTCTAAGCCGATTCGTATACTTATCGATGGGTCTAGCACTTCTCCTTCTTAGCGTTGCAAACAAATGCACAAATCTATAATACCCTGTACCACAGTGGTGGTGTAGGGTATAAAATGGTTTTTATTGGGTATTTACCCAATAAATACCCAAGCATTGGGTATTTACCCGATAGAAACCCATCTCTGTTCATGGGCAAATTTGCATTTTACATACACTTGGCCTTATTTTCACTTAAAGAGCCGTAGTTATTGAAATTTTTAACAGATTTCCATGAAATTTGGTACGCATTGTTTATTACCGAACTGAACACCTCTAGCGAAGTCCATCAATGTCGGTTCAGAATTAAATAAAGCGTCTATTTAGTAGTATAACCAATTTTTATACCCTCCACCATAGGATGGGGGTATACTAATTTCGTCATTCTGTATATATATATATTCTTGATCGTCATGACATTTTAAGTCGATTTAGCCATGTCCGTCTGTCTGTCCGTCCGTCTGTCGAAAGCACGCTAACTTTCGAAGGAGTAAAGCTAGACGCTTGAAATTTTGCACAAATACTTCTTAGTAGTGTAGGTCGGTTGGGATTGTAATTGGGCCAAATCCGTTCATGTTTTGATATATCTGCCATATAAAACGATCTTGGGTATTGACTTCTTGAGCTTTTAGAGGGCGCAATTTTAATCCGATTTGAATGAAATTTTGCACGTAGTAAGTATTTTGTTACGATGTCCAATAACTGTGCCAAGTATGGTTCAAAACGGTTCATGTTTTGATATAGGTGCCACATAAACCGATCTTGGGTATTGACTTCTTGAGCCTTTAGAGGGCGCAATTCTCGTCCGATTTGATGTCACTTCCAACAACTGTGTTAAGTATGATTCACATCGGTCCATAACCTAATATAGCTGCCATATAAATCGATCTAGGTTCTTGAATTCTTGAGCCTCTAGAGGTCTCAATTCTCGTCCGATTTGTCTGAATTATTGCACGTTGTGTTTTAATATCACTTCCAACAACTGTGCTAAGTATGATTCAAATTGGTTCATAATCTGATATAGCTGCGATATAACCGATCTTGGATTTTAACTTATTGAGCCGCTAGAGGGCGCAATTTTCATCCGATTTGGCTAAAATTTTGCATGAGGTATTCTGATATGACTTCCAAAAACTGTGATGATTATGGCGCAAAGAGGTTCATAATCTGACATAGCTGCCATATAAACTGACCTGGGTTCTTGACTTCTTGAGCCTCTAGAGAGCGCAATACTTCTCCGATTTGGCAGACATTTTGTACAACGGCTTCTCCCATGGCCTTCAACATACGTATGCAATATGGTCTGAATTGATCTATAGCTTTATACAGCTCCCATATAAACCGATCTCCCGATTTTGCTTCTTGAGTCCTCCTCCTCCTTCTCCTCTGTACTTATTCATTGTTCTTTGTTGGCCTAAAAAGAGTGATGAGTGTGGCGCAAATAGGTACATAACCTGACATAGCTGCCATAGAAACTGATCAGGGATCTTGACTTCTTGAGCCTCTAGAGAGCGCAATTCTCATCCTCATTCTTTGTTTGCCTAAAAAGAGATACTGCGCAAAGAACTCGACAGATGCGATCCATGGTGGGGGGTATATAAGATTCGGCCCGGCCGAACTTGGCACGTTTTTACTTGTCCACTTTAAAGTAGTTGTTATGTACTATATAGTCGCCACTGCCCGACTTTTGCCTTTCCTTACTTGTTATACATGATGTGATTTCCTGATTTATTCAAATGTTTTGGGCCTTCTACCTGATTAACACTATCGACATCCCTACATCCACCCATGGAAGAGAGTCCAATAATTAACAAAGAGCATGCTTAATTTTACTGTAAAGGCTGATAAACATTTTTCACTGACTAGCGAGGGGCCACATGTTGAAGAGATGATTTTCGGCGGATCAGTTTAATTTTGAAAACGGCAGCGTGCGGTACTGTGAAAATTGTTGCGCGGGAAAACTTTGCTACCATGAATGGGTGAAAAAATCGAAAAGTAAATATTTGTAAAAGTTATTCAGAAGATTGTAATGGCAAGGAATAATGCAAAAAGTGTTTTAATGATAAGTGCAAATAGCATGCATTTGAAATAAATATTTCTAAATGTAATGCAACCGCAACCTATCCACAAGGCTATTACCAAAGAAAATTGCAAAATAAAATTTGCTAAAATAACAAAGGCATAATCAAAAAAAAAAAAAAACAACAATCAATGAATAGATAAAAATTAAAAAAAAAAAATTTTTAAAAAAGTGAAAAAAGTGAGTGTCAAGTAATTGAACAAAAAAGACCTTTCGCAATATCAAGGGTCTATTAAAACACAAATAAACACTTGAATAAATGTTTAGTGTTGTAAAATGAAGAAATGTGCTCGTACATACATATTTCAATGATCAGTAAAGGGCAATTAATATGAGCCGATAATTTGTTTTTTTTTTTTTTTATACCAAATGTGCACTTATCATTAGTTATTTGTGTATCAGTCCCCTTTAAGCTTATTAGCTAAATAAAAGAAACCACATATTGGGTTGCCCAAAAAGTAATTGCAGATTTTTCATATAGTCGGCGTTGACAAATTTTTTCACAGCTTGTGACTCTGTAATTGCATTCTTTCTTCTGTCAGTTATCAGCTGTTACTTTTAGCTTGCTTTAGAAAAAAAGTATAAAAAAGTAAATTTGATTAAAGTTTATTCTAATTTTTATTAAAAATGCATTTACTTTCTTTTAAAAAATCCGCAATTACTTTTTGGGCAACCCAATAGTTCGGTTTTAACAATCGGCTCAACTTTATATGAAAAAAATTATAAATTGCCGTGGATTACTTTTGTTTACTACCAACAAATATATGTTGCAACGGTGATTCAATGTGTTTTAGAAAATTATCGTGAAATTATGAATGAAATGTTATGGGAGAGAGCGCTACTCACTCACCTTATCGAAATGCGCAAAGATAACATTGAGCGATCACAGCAATAAAACTTTAGATTCGAAACAAGTAAGAGCGTGCTAAGTTCGGCCGGGCCGAATCTTATATACCCTCCACCATGGAACGTATTTGTCGAGTTCTATGCGCGGTATCTCTCTTTAGGCAAACAAAGAATATTGAATAAAAACTGTTATGCTATTGGAGCTATATCAAGTTATGGTCCGATTCGGACTATAAATGAATGCTGAACATTGTAGAAGTCATTGTGTAATATTTCAGTTCATTCGGCTAAGAATTGCGTCTTGTAGGGGCTCAAGCAGTAAATCGGGAGATAGGTTTATATGGAAGCTGTATCAAGCTATTGATCGATTCAAACCATATTAGACACGTATGTTGAAGGTCATGAGAGAAGCCGTTGTACAAAATTTCAGCCAAATCGGATGAAGAAGAAGAGCGCCATCTTAATGCTCAAGAAGTCAAGATCCCAGATCGGTTTATATGGCAGTTATATCAGGTTCTATACCATACTAAGCACAGTTGTTGGAAATCCTAACAAAACACCTGATGAAAAATTTCAGCCAAATCGGATGAGAATTGCACGCTCTATTGGCTTAAGAAGTCAAGATCCAAGATCGTTTTATATGACAGCTTTATCAGCCTATGGACCGATTTGAACCATACTTAGCGCAGTTGTTGGAAGTGATACCAAAACATCGCATGCAATATTTCAGTCAAATCAGGCGAGAATTGCTCCCTCTAGAGGCTCAAGAAGTCAAGATCCGAGATCGGTTTATATGGCAGCTATATATATTAGGTTGCCCAAAAAGTAATTACGTATTTTTCATATAGTCGGCGTTGACAAATTTTTTCACAGCATGTGACTCTGTAATTGCATTCTTTCTTCTGTCAGTTATCAGCTGTTAATTTTAGCTTGCTTTAGAAAAAGGTATATTTGATTAAAGTTCATTCTAAGTTTTATTAAAAATGCATTTACTTTCTTTTAAAAAATCCGCAATTACTTTTTGGGCAACCATATATCAAAACTTGCACCGATTTGGCCCATTACCATTCCCACCGACCTAAGCATAAGAAGTATTTGTGCAAAATTTCAAGCGGCTATCTTTACTCCTTCGAAAGTTAGCGTGCTTTCGACAGACAGACGGACGGACTGACGGACGGATATGGCTATATCGAATTAAAATGACACGATGGTGAATGAATGAATGGTGATAAAATGTCGCGACGATCAAGAATATATATACTTTATGGGGTCGCAGACGCATATTTAGAGGTATTACAAACAGAATGACGAAATTATTATACCCCCATCCTATGGTGGAGGGTATACAAAAAGTTGGGAAAAAGCATTTAATGTTTTAAAAATTAGATCATAAAATATAGTTTTTTTGAAAAAGAAAATTTGATGTGAAACCTTATAATACATGTATGTATGGGTGTAAAAATTGATTCGAGGCAACATTAAAGAAATTCTTAGTTTGTAAAATTGTTTTGTTTTTCACACAATAAGTGGTGGTACTAATGTTGAACACATTGGGTTTTTTTGTTTTGTTTATTTATAATCTAAAGCCGAGCATTCCACTATTGTGAGGGTCAATGTAGCAGACCAAATAGCTGCAAAGATTAGAGAATGAAAAATAAAACCCCTTAATGCAATGCATCTGAGTGAGTTCTTTATACTTTGGACCTGCGAAAGAGAAAAAAATCTTTCTATGGCTAAGAGATCCAGACATTGATAAGTGATTTGGAAGAGCTGCTTCATACAAAATGAGAATGTGGAAACTGAATAAAGGGAATATCAACATGACTCTTATATTTTGCTATAGTAATGGTTTGAAAATAAAAAAAAAAAAACCAAGTAAAAGGGCATTAAGTTCGACCCGGCCGAATTTTGGATACCCACCACCTCGGGTATATGTGTAAACCACATTTCCCCAAAATCCGGTGAAAAATGCATACCTTGTGCCCCATAGCAGCTATATCGAAATATGTTCCGATTTGGACCAAATACTAATAAGTACAAGTCATTGTTCAATTGTGCATAACCAAATATTAGTCTTTTTAGTGGATATATCTAAAAATAAACCGATCTGAACCATATACGACAGGGATGTCGAAAAGCCTAACATAAGTCACTGCACTGTGTAAAATTTCAGTGAAATCGGATTATAAATGCGCCTTTTATGGGGCCAAGACATTAAATCAAGAGATCGGTCCATATGGCAGCTAGATATAAGTTGCAGAAAGATGTCGAAAAGCCTAACACAACTCACTGTCCCAAATTTCGGCGAACTCGGACAATACATGCGCCTTTTATGGCCCCAAAACCTTAAATCGAGAGATCGGTCTATATGGCAGCTATATCCAAATCTGAATTGATTTGAGCCAAATTGAAAAAGAATGTCGAAGGGCCCAACCTAACTCACTGTCTCAAATTTTGGCGAACTCGGTCAATAAATGCGCCTTTTGTGGGCCAAGTCTTTAAATCGAGATATCCGTCTATATGGCAGCTAAATACAAATCTGGACCGATCAGAGCCAAATTAAAGAAAGAAAGAGAAAGGGCCTAAGACAACTCACTCTCCCAAATTTCAGCAAAATCGGATATTGAATGTGTCTTTTATGGGTCTATGACCCCTAAATCTGAGGATCGGTCTATAAGGCAGCTATATTCAAATCTGGACCGATCAGGGCTAAATTAAAGAAGAATGTCGAAGGTCCTAACATAACTCACTGTCCAAAATTCCGGCGTCATCGGACAATTAGTGCGCCTTTTATGGGCCCAAAACCATAAATCGAGAGATCGGTCTATACAGCAGCTATATACAAATCTGAACCGATCCGTGCCATATTGCAGAAGTATGTCAAGGGGCTTAACTTAACTCACTGTCCCAAACTGTTCGGCGAAATAGGTCAATAAATGCGCATTTTATGGCCCCAAAACCTTAAATGAGAATAGATCGGTCTATGTGGTAGTTATGTCCAAATCTGAAACGATCTGAACCAAATTGAACTTCAAATTTCAATTTGAACTTAAAATTTCGGCGACATCGGACAATAAATGCGTCTTTTAATGGCTTAAAACCTCAAATCGAAAGATAGGTCTATATAGCAGCTATATTCAAATCTGGACCGATCAGGACCAAATTGAAGAAGGATATCGAAGGTCCTAACACAACTCACAGTCTCAAATTTCGGACACATCGGACATTAAATGCGCCTTTTATGGGCCCAAAACCTTACATCGAGAGATCGGTCTATGTGGCAGCTATATCCAAATCTGGACCGATCTGAGCCAAATTGATGAAGAATGTCGACATCGGACAACAAATGCGCCTTTTATGGGCCCAAAGCCTTAAATCGAGAGATCGGTCTATTTGGCAGCTATATTCAAATCTGAATCGATCTGAGACAAATTGAAAAATAATGTCGAAGGAAGGATTGTACGACGGATCCTCTCATGACCATCAACATACGTGTTTATTATGGTCTGAATCGGTCTATATCCCGATACAGTTCCATATAAATCGATCTCTCTATTTTACTTCTTGAACCCCCAAAGGGCGCAATTCTTATTCGAATTGGCTGATATTTTACACAGATCTCCAACATATAATTTAATTGTGGTCCAAACCGAACCATATCTTGATATCGCTCTAATAGCAGAACAAATCTTTTTTTATATCCCTTTTTGCCTAAGAAGAGATGCCGGGAAAATAACTCGAAAATGCGATCCATGGTGGAGGGTACATAAGATTCGGCCCGTCCGAACTTAGCACGCTTTTAATTGTTAAAGACTGTAGCGTAGCAACAGACAGACGGATGGACATGGCTAGATTGCCAGCATATCCAAATCTGAACCGATCTAAGCCAAATTGACGAAGGATGTCTCGCTGTAGTTTTTATGCGCTTCATACCCTTTATCGGCAGATCGATCTATATGGCAGCTATATCTCAATATAATCCGATCTGAACCACATTTGGGTCAGATGTCGGGAGGTCTAAATCTACTCACTGTTTCAAATTTCAGCGAAATCGGATAAAAATAAAGCGTTTATGGGCCTCAGACCCTTTACCGGCAGATCGGTCTATATGGCAGCTGTATCTAAATAAAGTCCGCTCCGAACCATAATTGGGTCAGATGTCGGGAGGACTAAAAGTACTCACTGTTTAAAATTTCAACGAAATCGGTAGTTTTTATGGGCCTTAGACCCGTTATCGGCAGAACTGTTTATAAAGCAGCTATATCCAAATATGGTCCGATTTGGCCCGTTCAAGAACTTAATCAGCGTGCATCAAAAAGACGTATCTGTGCCAAATTTCAGCTCAATATCTCAATTTTTGAACACTCTAGAGTGATTACAACAGACGAAGGGACAGACGAATAGACGGACAGACACATTGACATGGTTAAATCGTCTTAGAATTTTACGACGATCCGAAATATTTATACTTTGTATGGGTGGAAATTAACATTGCTTTGTGTTGCATACGGAATGACTACATGAATATACCCCCTATCCTATGGTGGTGGGTATACAAAATTTAATTACTCTCAGAGCTTAGAAAATTTTCATTGAAATTTTGTCTGGAGAAAATTTTAGCGAAGTTTTGTAGTTACAGAAAATGGCGTTGAAATTATGCCTTGGTTATACTTCATTGCAATTTTTTTGCAGAAGTTTTTAACGAATGTCATTCTTAGAAAAGTTAGTTTTGTCTTCAGAAAAAGAATGAACAATTTATACTAAAATTTTGTGGTCAGGAAGAGTTTTATTCACAATTCGTTTTTGAGAAAATTGCATTTGAAGAAAGTTTCTTTAAAGGTTTGGTTTAAATGAAAGTTTTTTTAAAAAATTACCTTTTGTAAAAATTTTAGTAACATTATTTCCTTTAGAGAAATGTTTGTCAAAATACGCTTTTGAGAATACTTTATTGAAAACTGCCCTTTACTCTTTCAGTAAAGTTTTGTCTTTGAGAGAGTTTTTTCATTAAAATTTTTCATTGAAAATTTGCCCTTCGAGAGAATTTTGTTGGGATATTGTCCTTTGAGATAAAGCCGCTCTCTAATCTCGAACAAGGTCTTTTCGCACTTTTCACAAGCAATGCACTAATTTGTAACACCCTTTACAAATATCAATTGTTTTGCCATTCCAGCGACACAGCCATGAAACACAATACATTCTATTGCCACATTGTGGCGGCATTTGCCCATTTCATCGTGTGCCAAGCGGCAATACTGCCAAAATGCCCTTTCGAAGATACCGTCGACTTGACGAATGCCAAAAAATTCAACAATGGTTCCTATTTGTATGAAAATCTTGTAATACATTCCGATCTGGTGGACATTTACAATTACGAAGAGATCTTCAATGGGGTTCGCTTGCCAAGGGCGCCACATCCACGCGGTTGTGCATGTCAGGAGCGTAGCTGTATACGATTTTGCTGCCACCCCACCAAAGAACTGATAGCCAACTACTCACGTCAATGTTCCAACGAGGAGTTGGAACATGATCTCGAATACGATCCTTATATAAATGTGCTTGCTACCAATGGCACCATGGTGCGTAAGCATGTGACAAAGGAATTCACCATCGTTCAAGGTGTGCCTTGTGAGGGGGCCTATTCGCTGGCGCCCCAACTTGATGAAGAAGATGCTTGGGATATTTTCGAAAATGGTAGCATCCTACGACACTATGACATGGCATATTTGACTAAAAGAGATTATTGCCTAATGCCCATGGAACTGGATGATGGCCAGTGGGTGTTGAATCCCATGAATTGTCCCATTGTAAAGCCTGCTTCGCTTTCCCTGCAAATCAATAACATAGGTGAGTGCATACAAGAAATGCTGTCAAATGATTCGGTTAAGCTAATTCAGATGCAAATTTTAGCCATGGCCATTTCGGTACCTTTTATTATACTGACCATTATGGTTTATGCCTTGATACCGGAACTGCGGAATCTCCATGGTAAATGTCTCATTTCCTATTTGACTCCCTTGGCCATTGGTTACTCGATTTTAAGTACCGTATCCCTTTCGGAGGTGGAATTTCCAAATTTTGTATGCAGCTGTTTGGGTAAGTTGTGAATTTTTTTTTTTTTTTTTTTTTTTAATTTTTTTTATTAACATTCACTTTCACTAGGTTATGTGGCCTACTATTGCTTCATGAGCGCCTTCTTTTGGCTCAGCGTGATTAGCTTTGATTTGTGGCAGAATTTTCGCCTAACGGGTTCCATACGTTTTGGCCAGCGAAAACGTTTCCTTTTGTATTCCTCATACGCATGGGGCATTCCAGCTGGTTTAACCCTCATTGTGATAGGCATACAAAATTCGAATGTCAAGGATTTGTATAAGCCTGGCATAGGTGATGATTACTGTTGGCTAAAAAGTGAGTATAACAGAGGGGAGAAAGGTGTGGGGGAGAAAGTTTTATGTTATGCACTAAATCTCCATTCCCTCGTCAGATTTTGATGAAATTTCATATTTTAATTTTTTAGAGCATTCAAAATGATTAAAAAAAAAAACAATTAAAAAGGCGTTAAGTTCGGCCCGGCCGAACTTTAGATACCCACCACCTCGGGTATATATGTAAACCACCTTTCGTCAAAATCCGGTAAAAAATGCATAACTTTTGCCCCATAGCAGCTATATCGAAATATGTTCCGATTTGGACTAAATACTAAAAAGTACAAGTCATTGTGCAATTGTGTATAACGAAATATTGAAAAAATAGCTATATTTAAAAATAAATCGATCTGAACCATTTACGACTCGGATGTCGAAAAGCCTAACATATGTCACTGTGTCAAATTTCAGTAAAATCGGATAATAAATGCGCCTTTAAATGGCTAAGACTTTAAATCGAGAGATCGGTCTATATGGCAGCTATATCCAAATTTGGACCAATCTGGGCCAAGTTGCAGAAAAATGTCGACGAGCCTAACACAACTCACTGTCCCAAATTTCGGCGAAATCGGATAAATACCTTAAATCGAGAGATCGGTCTATATGGCAGCTATATCCAAATCTGAACCGACCAGGGCCAAATTAAAGAAATATGTCGAAGGCCCTAACACAACTTACTGTGCCAAATTTCATCAAAATCGGATAATAACTGTGGCCTTTATGGGCCTAAGACCCTAAATCGGAGGATATATATGGCAGCTATATCCAAATCTGGACCAATCTAGGACAAATTGCAGATATATGTCGAAGGCTCTAACGCGACTCACTTTCCCAAAGTGACATCGGACAAGTATATATAGAGATCGGTCTATATGGCAGCTATATTCAAATCTCGACCGATCAGAGCTGAATTAAAGAAGAATGTCAAAGGTCCTAACACAACTGTCTGTCCCAAATTTCGGCGACATCGGACAATAAATTCGCCTTTTATGGAGTCAAGACTTTAAGTCGAGAGATCGGATTATATGGCAGCTATATTAAAATCTGAACCGATCAGAGCCAAGTTGCAGAAAGATGTCGAAGGGCCTAAGACTGACTCACTGTCCCAAAATCGGATAATAAATGTGGCTTTTATGGGCCTAATACCCTAAATCGGAGGATCGGTCTATATGACAGCTATATCCAAATCTAGACCGATCTAGGCCAAATTGACAAAGGATGTCGAAGGTCCTAACACAACTCACTGTCCCAAATTTCACTAAAATCGGAAAATTAATGTGGCTTTATGGGTCAAAGACCCTAAATCGGCGGATCGGTCTATATGGCAGTTACATCAGATTATAGACCAACTTGGACCGTACTCAGGTCAGTTGTAATCACGTTTCGGTTTTTAAAAATTGCCATATTTGCACGGACTCGTATTGCTTCCTTACACAGGTTAAGTTCATGAATGGGCCAAATCGGGTTATATTTGGATATTTCTGCTATATAGACCGATCTGGAGATTTAGGGTCTTAAACCCGTAAAACCCGCATTTTTTTGACCGACTTCGCTGAAATTTGAAACAGAAAGTTTAACTATATCGTATAGCTGTCATATAGACCGTTAGCCATATGGGTCGTTAGCCTTTAAAAGCCGCCATTTCGTTAGCAATACCTGGTCAAATTGAACAGCGATTTAATAAAATGACTTATCAATGTTGCCTTATGAATGTTCATCCGCCAATCTACCCACCGTTCGATCTGTCGGCATTGTAAAAACTTTAAACTATACACCATCACTGTGATACGGGGTATTATAACTTTGTGCATTTGTTTGCAACACCCAGAAGAAAGAGAGATAGGCCAATTGTTATGTATAGCGGTCGACTCAGAAGCACTCTCTGATTCGATTTAGCTATGACTGTCTATCTGTATGTCTGTCCTGTGTTAATTTGTGTACAAACAACAGGTCGCAATTTTCACCCGATCATCTTCAAATTTGGCATTGGTGCCATATAAAGGGTGATTTTTTTGAGGTTAGGATTTTCATGCATTAGTATTTGACAGATCACGTGGGATTTCAGACATGGTGTCAAAGAGAAAGATGCTCAGTATGCTTTGACATTTCATCATGAATAGACTTACTAACGAGCAACGCTTGCAAATCATTGAATTTTATTACCAAAATCAGTGTTCGGTTCGAAATGTGTTCAAATTTTGACAAATTTTGTTCGGCGATGAGGCTCATTTCTGGTTGAATGGCTACGTAAATAAGCAAAATTGCCGCATTTGGAGTGAAGAGCAACCAGAAGCCGTTCAAGAACTGCCCATGCATCCCGAAAAATGCACTGTTTGGTGTGGTTTGTACGCTGGTGGAATCATTGGACCGTATTTTTTTAAAGATGCTGTTGGACGCAACGTTACGGTGAATGAACACATTTCGAACCGAACACTGATTTTGGTAATAAAATTCAATGATTTGCAAGCGTTGCTCGTTAGTAAGTCTATTCATGATGAAATGTCAAAGCATACTGAGCATCTTTCTCTTTGACACTATGTCTGAAATCCCACGTGATCTGTCAAATACTAATGCATGAAAATCCTAACCTCAAAAAAATCACCCTTTAGACCGATCAAATTTTGCAGAAAACAATGCAATTTTTAAAATTCTGAGGGGGTGCTTAGCACACGCCCCAGAGGCCTTTCTACACTTATGGTAATGAATGATGATGTATTTTTTTTTTCAGCCCATGATTGGTCAGCAATGATATATTTCTTTGGCATAAATCTGGTTATAGTGCTTATCGATATCATCTTCTTCTCTATGACCTATTACAAAATCACTGTCATGCAAAGGGACATAGACAAAATCATAAGAAATGATACCAATGAAGGTCGTCACAAATTGAGGACACACAAGAATAAGTAGCAAATTTTAAACAGAACAAAATATTTCAGTTTCTAATTCTCTCCCTCTTTACTCATTTCAGTTTTGGTCTATTTCTACGCTTGTTTTTGATTATGGGTGTGTCCTGGCTATTGGATATAGTCTCCTATATAGAGAGTCTGGTTAATCCTGGGGGCACAAATCCCATCTATTATGTATCAGATTTTATGAATGCCATTTTGGGTCTTTTGATTTTTGTTTGTTTTGTGCTGAAACCCAAAGTTCTATCGTTGATCAAAAAGAGGTATGTAGTTTAAAAGAAAAAAATCATTGCAGAATTTATTTATTGAAATATGTATTTTAAAACCCCTTTTTATAATTTTTGGCTTAAACCATTTTGTCAAACAAAGAATATTTGAAACGCGTGATGAAACTGACCACACCATGACTACTGAAAGCGACGAAGAAGAAATTTCCTTGAATGGTATTGGCTCAGGTATTGAGAATTTGGGGTGCTGACTAAACGTAAACATAAAACGCCGAACTCTGTCAAAGAAGTATTTGAAAAATTTAAAGTAGCTAGCATTGTACCTTCGCAGTGCTGGTATGTTTCCAGTTAATCCTATTCAGACAGGCTGTTTCTTAAGCGTTTTAGTTTTCAATTTAGCCAGCTCCCAAGATGTGAATTTTTAAAACTGTATACGCCTTTGCATGTCCAACAAACACTTGTTTAATGCTCTGTTCTGGTGTTGGTCTACATACATGTGTGTGGGAGGTCCTTATACTTATGGATTTGTGCTATCCCCTTTTTTGTTATAATATTTGCACTTTAATTATCTTTTGTTTTTTTTTTTCAATCTACTTGACCCCACTCGCCTTTTGCGTCACAAAGACTAACAAAAATTCTGTGAAATGTGTTTACTAACTGCCAGTTACTTAAATGCTTGCCATAACTAAAAATCTCTTTTCTTGATGCCCACCGTCTTAGGATACTAATCATGTCATTTCACCTGTAACACCTCAAATTAGTGATCTATATACATTAGAGTGACCCAAAAAACAAAAAAAAAAAATATTTTTGAAACACATACGCTACAGTTCTTTCCCTTTTGGTACCGATAAGCATAATATGAAATATTATAGCTATAGGTTTACGATAACCCGTGCTGCCATGATGTCCAAAGATGGATGTAATGAAATTGGTCTATCAATTTCATGATAGGACCTAAAATACTCAACTGGATTACTTGGAAAGCACTACATCCAATTTTGGACGTTATGGTGGCTCGGGTTGTCGTATACCGATCGCTATAATATTTCGTATTATGATTATCGGGATCAAAAGGAAAAAATAGAGGATATGCGTTCCTATATTTGCAAAAAAAAAAAAAAAAATCTTTGCAGGGGACGGCCTGATATACATGCATGTTTTCCCATGAACATTGTATAAAGGAACATTGCATACTTTTCTAATATTTATGAGTGTAGTCCTATTAAAAAGTTTAGCTCAATGATATGGGGCCTCCTTGTGTATGCCCAGTCGGAACGGCATGTAGCTTGGGTCACCACTTGTTAGAGAAGTTTGAGCATAACTGGATGCCTTAGAAATGTTGCCAGCATTTGTAAGAAACTTAATTCTATTGTTCATGTCAGGCGTTGAACCCATGCCTTTGGAGTCATAGGCGGATATGCTTACCTCTGCGCCATGTTGGCCTCTGCAATAGTGATCTAAGTTCATATAATTAAAGAAAAATATATCCTCATGATCTTGCCATTCCATTTCTGATGTTGTTCGTGAATCAAATCAAGTAAAATCAAATCAAATCAAATCAAATCAAATCAAATCAAATCAAATCAAATCAAATCAAATCAAATCAAATCAAATCAAATCAAATCAAATCAAATCAAATCAAATCAAATCAAATCAAATCAAATCAAATCAAATCAAATCAAATCCAAATCCAAATCCAAATCCAAATCCAAATCCAAATCCAAATCCAAATCCAAATCCAAATCCAAATCCAAATCCAAATCCAAATCCAAATCCAAATCCAAATCCAAATCCAAATCCAAATCCAAATCCAAATCCAAATCCAAATCCAAATCCAAATCCAAATCCATATCCAAATCCAAATCCAAATCCAAATCCAAATCCAAATCCAAATCCAAATCCAAATCCAAATCCAAATCCAAATCCAAATCCAAATCCAAATCCAAATCCAAATCCAAATCCAAATCCAAATCCAAATCCAAATCCAAATCCAAATCCAAATCCAAATCCAAATCCAAATCCAAATCCAAATCCAAATCCAAATCCAAATCCAAATCCAAATCCAAATCCAAATCCAAATCCAAATCCAAATCCAAATCCAAATCCAAATCCAAATCCAAATCCAAATCCAAATCCAAATCCAAATCCAAATCCAAATCCAAATCCAAATCCAAATCCAAATCCAAATCCAAATCCAAATCCAAATCCAAATCCAAATCCAAATCCAAATCCAAATCCAAATCCAAATCCAAATCCAAATCCAAATCCAAATCCAAATCCAAATCCAAATCCAAATCCAAATCCAAATCCAAATCCAAATCCAAAACCAAATCCAAAACCAAATCCAAATCCAAATCCAAATCAAATAAAATCAAATCAAATTAAATCAAATCATATCGTATCATATATATCCTCCACCATGGGTCGCATTTGTCGAGTTCTTTCCCGGTATCTCTTTTTAGACAAACAAAGGATAAAAGAAAAGAATTGATATGCTAGTTGAATTGAATGTTGGAGACCACAGTTGAAGTTGTTGTGTAATATTGCAGCCAAATCGAATAAGAATTGCACCTTTTAGGAGCTCAAGAAGTAAAATAAGGAGATCGGTTTATAGGGAAGCTGTATCAGGCTATAGACCAATTCAAACCATATTCAACAAGTATGTTCAAGGTCATGGGAGAAGCCGTTATACAAAATTTCAGTCGAATCGCATTGAAATTGCACCCACTAGAGGCACAAGGAGATAAGACCCCAGATCGCATTATATGGCAGCTATGCCAGGTTATGCACCGTTTAAACCCGATGGGCCGATATGGCCCATTTACAATCGCAACCGATTTACATTTAATAATTTTTTTTTTGCAAAATTTCAAGCGGCTAGCATTACTCCCTCGAAAGCTAGCTCGCTTTCGACAGATAGATGGACGGACGGACAGACAAACGACTGGACGAAATTAGTGTACTCCCATCCATGTTTGCAGAGCAGTTTTACATGACAGAATACCTCGCCAGCATTAGTCAGGGATAAGCATCGTTGTCTTCAAAAGAATGCATGGTACAGGTCTGCAAATACTACATTTGTATACAAATTACCATAAGACCGCGGTATGCTAATCTAGTCATTCCGTTTGTATAACATCGAAATATTGATCTTCGACCCAAAAAAGTATATATATATCATGTCCGTCCGTCCGTCCGTCCGTCCGTCCGTCCGTCTGTCAAAATCACAATGGCGGTCGAACGCGTCAAGCATCGTTAGGGATTGCAAATGGGTCATTTTGGTTCAGATTAAGGTATAGCTCCCATATAAACCGATCTCCCGATTTTTCTTCTTGAGCCCCTGGAAACCGCAATTTATGTTTGATTTGTCTGAAATTTGGCATGTAGTGTTCTGTTAAGACTTCCAACAACTGTGCCAAGTGCGGTTGGAATCGGTCTATAACCTGATATAGCTGCTATATAAACCAATCTACCAATTTGACTCTTGAACCCTTACAAGCAGCAATTATTGTGCGATTTAGCTGAGCATGTAGTGATTAGTTATAACTTTCAACAACTGTGCCAATGACGGTCTAAATCGATCCATAATCTGATATAGCTCCCATATAAACCGAACTCCTTACAAGCCGCAATTTTTGTTCGATTTGGCTGAAATTTGGCACATAGGCTCATGTTTTGTTACCACTTACAACAGCTGTACTTAGTAACGTCTATATCGGTCTATAACATAATATAGCTCCCATATACACCGATCTCTCGATTTGACTTCTTGAGTCCTTACAAGCCGTAATTGTTGTCCGATTTGGCTGAAATTTTGCACGTGGTGTTCCGCTATTACTTCCAAACTGTGCTCGGTTCAAATCGGTCTAAAATCTGATATAGCTCCCACATAAAACGATCTTCCGATTTGTCTTTTTAAGCCTTTACCAGCCGCAATTTTTGGTCTAATTTGGCTGAAATTTGGCATGTTGTGTTCTGTTATGACTTTCTACAACTGTACTAAGTAAAATCCAAATAGGTCTATAACCTGGTATAGCTCCCATATAAACCGATTTGCCTATTAGACTTCTTGAGTTCTTATAAGCCGCAATTTGTGTCCGTTTTTTAACAACTGTGCCCTGTCCTATCCAAATCAGTCTATAATCTGATATAGCCTCCATGTAAGCCGATCTCGATCATCGTTGTTCGGTTCCTAGAAGTTTAAATTTTTGCTGGTCTGATAGAAGTTTGGTATGTTGAGTAAAATTATGCCCTTCAACTAAATTTAGTTTGTATAAATTTTAAGCAGAATCCATGGGAACCCACCACGTTCCCAAGATTCAGCCCAGCCAAATAGCACGCTTTTACTTGTTCTCTTTCAATGCCATCCATAACAAACAATTCTTATCCAATTTGGTTAAAATTTTACACGAGGACTCCTTCTAGGACCTGTCTGAGTATGGTTCCAATCGGTTCAAAACCTGATATAGCTCCCAAATAAACCGATCCCTCGAATATGTTTCTGGAGCCTCTAACCACGCAATTCTTATCCAAGCATAAAAAAATCCATGGGGATTTCTTGTTATTATCCTTTTTTAAGAGAGCCTGTCCAAAGAACTTGGCAAATGCGATCCATGGTGCGGTATAAAATTCGTCCCAACCGAACTAAGCACGCTTTTATTTGTTTTGTTATACCCTTCACCATAGAATGGGGGTATACTAATTTCGTCTTTCTGTTTGTAACACCTCGAAATATGCGTCTAAGACCCCATAAAGTATATATACTCTTGATCGTCGTGACATTTTAAGTCGTCGGTCTGTCCGTCCGTCCGTCGTCTGTCTGTCGTAAGCACGCTAACTTTCGTAGGAGTAAAGCTAGCCGCACAAATACTTCTAATAAATGTAGGTCGGTTGGTACTGCAAATGGGCCATATCTGCAAATAATTCAATATAGCTGCCATATAAACCGATCTTGGATCTTGACTTCTTGATTTCTTGAGCCACTAGAGGGCAAAATTTTTAACCGAATTGGCTGAATGTTTGCATGATGTGTTTTGAGTATGCTTTTAATCGATTAATAACCTGATATAGCTGCCATATAAACCGATCTGGAATCTTGACTTCTTGAGCCTCTAGAGGGCGCAATTCCTATCCGATTTGGCTGAAATTTTGTACAACGGCCTCTCCCATGACCTCCAGCATATGCGTCATATGTGGTTCTAATCGGTTTATAGTCTGATACAGCTCCCATATAGACTGATCTCCCTATTTTACTTATTGAGCCTATAGAGGGCGCATTTTCGTTCCCGATTTGGCTGAAATTTGGCATGACATGTTATGACTTCCAACAACTGCACTAAGTATGGTTCAAATCGGTCCATAACATGATATAGCTGTCAAATAAATCGATCTGGGATCATGACTTCTTGAGCCTCTAGAGGGCGTAATTATTATCCGACTTGGCTGACATTTTGTACAACGGCCTCTCCCATGGCCTCCAGCATACGTGTCAAATATGGTTTGAATCGGTCTATAGCCTGGTACAGCTTTCGTATAAACCGATCTCCCTATTTTACGTCTTGAGACCCTAAAAGGCGCAATTCTTATTCGATTTGGCTGAAATTTTACACAAAGACTTCAACTGTGGTCTCCAACATTCAATTCAACTAGCATATAAATTCTTTTCTTTTATTCTTTGTTTGTCTAAAAAGAGATACCGGGAAAGAACTCGACAAATGCGATCCATGGTGGAGGGTATGTAAGATTCGGCCCTGCCGAACTTACCGCTCTTTTATTTGTTTTTTCTTAAAAACATTGTTAACTAAAGTCAAGATGTTGAGTCACACACTTTTGCATTGCCTTTCTTTTGCATTCGTACTGAACTGACTAACTTTTGATGTTTGCTAAAACACATGTATTCGATTTTAAATTAAATAAAACTTCGCACTTAATGAAACCCTCGTACTAATATTTTATGATCTTGAATGCCCTTACAGATGTCAGCAAGCAAAGGGAGGTGCTGTCATGAGACCGATGGTTAAGAGAACAGCCACATCACATCTGAGCCTTTCCAAGATCCAAGCAAGTCCTTTGGCTTCACGTTTAAACTGACATATTGTCTGCATGTATTTATTTATTATAACTCATATTCAGTATAACATATGTGTATTATTGTAAATTATTATTATTTAGTAAACATAGGACCAGTTTCTTAATAACCGGTTAAAACTTAGCAAATAAGAAATATATATATGTAAAATAAAATAACGGCACAATGAGTTTAAAAGGATGTTAGGAATATAGCTCTTAGATTAGTATTAATACACGACTGAAATTTTCCGCTTACGTGATAAACTCCCTCTCAAGGATTTCCACCTTGAAGTGGTAAGGGGGCCTAATAGATGGCCCCAATATCTGTTAAACATCTAAATAAATTGTAATCCAAGAGAACCCTGCCGAGCCGTATGAAAGTTCGATCTCGAAAGAAAGTAGTAAGCAAGACTTACAACGAAACTTGACAGCTGGTAACACCTGATCGGATAAAAAATGTGTATCCTCAAGATATCTTTCATATCCTTTTTTTATTTTTGTTTATTCATAAGTTTAAATATAAGAGTGCCAACATTGTATTAAGATTAAGACTTTATTTGTACATAAAAATTTTTGTATTAAAGTAAAAACCAAAATCTTATATATAAAAATCAATTTGTGTTTGTTTGTAGGTTTGTTTGTTTGTTTGTATGTTTGTGTGTTCCTTATAGACTCAGAAACGGCTGAACCGATTTTCTTGAAATTTTCACAGATGGTGCATAATGATCCCGTGGTGAACATAGGGCACTACATTTTTTGATATCTGAAGGGGGGGCGGACCCTCCCCCTTACCCTAATTTTCAGAATCTCCAGATCTCGGAGATGGGTGGTGCGATTTAAGCGAAATTTTGTGTGCTCTCATATAGTACCCTAAAATTAAAAATTTGGTAACCAAATTTCGGATGAGGTACCTAGGGGGGCCGCCCCACCTTAAAACCTACCAAACATATATTTAGACCAATCACGACAATATGTGACTCAAATGAAAGGTATTTAGGTTAAGAAAACATATCTGATATCCAATTGTCGAACCAAGTGCCACCACCAAGGGGGACCACTCCAAACCCCAAAACACCCCTAAATCGGACATATTTACCGACCACGGCAATATGGGACTCAAATGAAGGGTATTTGCGAGTAGAATACGAATCTGATATCCAAATGTGGGACCACGTTTCTGGGGGTCCACCCCTTTCCCAAAACACCCCCCAAACAGGACTTATTTACTGACCATGGGAATATGGGGCTTAAATAAAAGCTATTTAAATGTAGAATACTGATCTGATATCCAAACATGGGACCAAGTGTTTGGGGGCCGCCTCTCACCAAAAACCTCCCCCATAGGAGACAAATTTGCGACCATTGCAATATGGGGCTCAAATTAAAGGTCTTTGGGAGTAAAGCACAAATCTGATATCAATATTCGGGAAAAGTGTCTATGGGACCACTTCACCCCCACAACACCACCCCACCCCCAAAACACCCCTAAATCGGACATATTTACCGATCATGGCAGCATTGAACTCAAATGAAAGGTATTTGCGAGTAGAATACGAATCTGATAGCCAAATGTGAGACCACGTTCCTGGGGGTCCACCCCTTCCCCAAAACACCCCCCAAACAGGACTTATTTACTGACCATGGGAATATGGGGTTTAATTAAAAGGTATTTGAGTGTAGAATACAATTAGAATCAGATATCCAAATATGGGACCAAGTGTTTGGGGGGCCGCCTTTCCCCAAAAACATCCCCCAATGGGGACAAATTTACGACCATAGCAATATGGGGCTCAAATGAAAGGTCTTTGGGAGTAAAGCACGAATCTGATATCAATATTCGGGAAAAGTGTCTGTGGGTCCACCCCACCCCCACAACACCACCCAAATAGGAAGTAGTTGTTGACTATTGCAATATGGGGCTTAAATAAGAGGGTTTTTAAAGTGGAACACGGATCCGATATATATTTTCAAGGCCAAGTCACTGAGTGGCCGCCCATCCCCCAAAAAACCCCCCAAGCCGGTCATGTTTGCCGACTAAAGAAATATGGGGCTGAAATTAAAGGTATTTGGGAGTAGACCACGTATCTGATATCAACATTAGGGACCAACTGTCTAGGAAACGCCCCATCACCATAACAACCCCCAAATAGGACGTATTTGCTCACCAAGACAATTTGGGTTTTAGAGAGAGTGGAACTAAATATTTATACTTTTAGGGCCAATACCCCAATCCGGACATATTTGCTGACTTTTGCAATAAGGTGTATAAATGAGATTAGAAAACGAATTTGATATCCAATTTTGAGGCCAATGGCAATATGGGGTTCAAAAAAATGATATATAGATATATGAGAATAGAGTACGTTGCTGATATATTTTCCGGGCTTAGAGTTTGGGCGACTATCGTAATCTCCAAAACACCCCTAAATCGGCCATATATACCCATCATATCAATGTAGAGATTAAATGAAAGGTATTGGGGGGTAGAGCAAGAATTGATGCCCACTTTCGGGACCAATTTTCTGTGGGTCCAACCCTTTTCCCAAAATACCCCACAAGCAGCAATTTGTTAGTGACCATCGCAAAATGGAGCTCAAATAAAGGTATTTGGGAGTAGAATACGAAATTGATATCCAAATTTAGGACCATGTATTGGGGGAATCACCCCTTTCCCAAAACACCCCGCAAAGGGTAAAAAAATTTCGACCTTGCCAATATGTGGTATTTAAGATTAGAAAACGAATTTGATAACCTATTTTGGGCCATGGGTTTGGGGGACGCCTCATCGTGTAAACTCCCCTAAACCAATGGCAATATGGGGTTTAAATAAATGGTATTTGAGAAAAGAGCAAGATGCTGATATTTTTTCAGGGCCAAGTGTCTGGGAGACTACTCCACCCCCGAAAACACCCCTAAATCAGATATCATGAGAGTAGCGGGCTGAAATGAAGTATTTTAAGAATGGAGTACACCTTACATCCAAACTTAAATTCGTAGACCAATAAAGATCATATGGGATTCGGACAAAGGCAAATTGTTAGTCAAGTTTGCATGGTATTTCACTAAAAGATCTTTAATTGTCGAAAATAAAGATTCCAAGGAAACTTTTGTTCCATATAAAGTAAAAGAAGGCGCAGCGGAGCGGGTCCGGGTCAACTAATAATTTATATAAAAAAGGATTTTGTATTAGAACAAGTAAAACGTATTAAGTTCGGCCGGGCTGAACTTTGGATAGTGGCCAGCTTGGATGTAAATCACACTTCGTGAAAACCTGTGCATTTTATAAATATAAGACCTTAAATCGGAACATCGGTATCTACGCCATCTATATCCAAGAATTATTCGAGTTAAACCATACTGAGATCGATTATCGAGAGTTCTTACATAACTCACTGTGGTAGGTTTCAGCGAAATCGGACAATAAATATGCTTTTCAGGGGCCCAAGACCTTAAATCAGAAGATCCGTGTATTTGGCGGTTATATGCAAATATAGTCCGATCTTGACGGTACGATTGTTTGATATATACAGCAGTTACATCGGGCCTTAATGTGCCAAATTTAAGCGAAATTGGTTTATAAATGCATAACGAAACTGAACGCCAGGGCTCGATTTCTGGCGTAAACAACAGAGAAAAATTTCAGCCGTGGATACCCTCTCCTAATGCTGGGAAGATTTGTGAGGTACTATGCCATGTTTAGAAGCCATGTAAAAACTCCACAAAAAGGGTGATACAGTGTTCAAAGTTTCATGCCCACAAACACGCTCGAAATGGAACTACCCTCCATAATCAAAGCGGACACTAGTAGTCGTACATGAATAATGTTAAGGAATACAAAAAGGCCATAGCTAGAACAAATATGCTCTCATGATTTGAACGCTATGGAGACACTAAATATACAGCCAGGCCGAGTAAAGTTATGGCAAAGAGTCACTCCAAGCCCATCTATGCTATATAAAGAGGGCTGACTTTGCATTAATTGGCTATGACAGAATATTTGTTCCATCCGAACGTAGAATAGCGTTCCATGCGCCTCTCTGACACCAAAGTTTCGAGGTGTCTCCCACCTCTCGATCTTTCTATCGGGCTTTTGGTCTGCCCGGTTTGCGTGTACCACCGTGTTTGCCTTCAAAAGACTTCTTTGCTGGAGCTTCTTCATCCATTCTGACAACGTGACATAGCCAACGCAGTCGTTGTATTTTGATGTGTGTAACTATGCTATCGTCGTCATTCAGCTCGTGGTTCATCCATCGTCTATATTCTCTATTATTGCCAAATTGTCCATATATATTTTACGAAGCATCTCTCTCTCAAATACTCCAAGCACTGGCCTCACTGCTTTCACAAGTACCCATGCTTCAGAACCATATAACAACACGGGTAGTATCAGTGTTTTGTATAGTGTAATGTTCCTCTGTCGAGAGGTGGCCTTGTTTCTAAACTGCTTACTTAGTCCAAAGTAGCATCTGTTTGCCAGTATTATTCTTCGCTTAATCTCAAAACTGGTGTCATTCGTTTCGGTTACGGTGGTGCCGAAGTAGCTAAATTTACAGACTATCTCAAAGTTGTGGTTCCCAACTTTCTCCATGTTCTTTATCTGCTCGTTTGTACAAGGCGTTTTGGGAGTTGAAACCATCCATTTCGTCTTATCTCCATTTACTGCCAGACACATTTTCACTGACTCTCTTTCGATTCTTTCAAAGGCAGCAGTTACACAACTTCGTTGACCGATCTATGATGTCGATGTAGGCGGCATAGGCGAGTACCATGTGTTCTCTTGTGATTAGTGTGCCATATTTATTCACATCTGCATCTTGTATAATATTCTCCAGCTGGATATTAAAGAGACTACACGAAAGGCTGTCTCCTTGTCTGAAACCTCGTTTGGTATTCCTTTGTAGTTGGGACACTCTGTCTTATCTCCTTTCTTGTGTATGGGACATAGTATGCTGAGGTTCCAATCATCGGGTATGCGTTCTTCTAGCCTGATTGTGCAGAAAGGCTTTTGCATACGCCTTATCAGCATGTCGCCTCCGGTCTTAAACAGGGTGAACCGTCGGCTCCTGCTACCTTGTTGTACTTGAGTCGGGTTATTGCTACTTGGACCTCATATTGACTAGGAGGTAAACATTCTATACCATCATCATTGATTGGTTCTACGGTATCCTCTTCGCCGCCAACATCGGACACTAGCAGTTGGGTAAAATGTTCTTTCCATATCCTCAGCATGTTATCTGAGTCAGTTACCAGATTTTCTTCTATGTCTCTGTAGGAGGATGGCTTTGGATGCACCAAAGCCATCGGAGTGATATTTAACGACCTCGTCTCCAGCCGCCCCTTATCTGGGAACAGACGCTGATGTTGGCCATTGGTTATTTGAAGGCGCCTACAACTCGTCTTGTCAGCTCGAGTACCATTGACACTCAGTAATTAATTAAGAGCCAGTGCCACCTGACACCTCACTGAGACTATCCTCTCGAAAATCGCTGACTGCCCGCTGACGCATTTGCAGCTACTCCGCATAAAAACGGAGCTTTCTACCATCCGCAACCTGTGGACGCTCCGGTAGCATTTAGCAAAGCTTTCCATTTAAGTGGAAATCGGGCGATACATATATATGGAAGCAATATTTAAATCTGAACCGGTTTTGATGAAATCCAGCAGATATGTTAAGATAAGTAAGAAAACTATCGGTGCCAATTTTTGCACAGATCGTTTGAAAATTTAGTTTAGTAGTTACTACGGCCATTTAAGTGCAAATCGGGCGATACATATACAATATATGGGAGCTATATCTAAATCTGAACCGATATTGAGGAATGTTTCAGATATGTATAGATCAGTGACAAAATAATCTATATAGCTCCCATATAAACCGATATGTCCGATTTGCGTATAGTGTTCTGTTATAACTCTCAACAACTGTGCCAAGTACGGTCCAAATCGGTCTGTAAACAGATACAGCCCCCATATTTTAGCAGAATCCATGGTGGTGGGTTCCCAAGATTCGACCCGGCCGAACTTAGCACTCTTTTACTTATTACTAGTATGTTTGCTGTCTACAACAACCTTAAGCAAGTAAAAGCGTGCTCGGTTCGGCCGGCCGAGTCTTCCTAGCAAAAATGTGGTAAGCACATGTCAATACACACTGGCATAGCAGTAAGCAAATTTTTGTTACTAGTAGGAATACCTATTAATGGGTTACCTATAATGAGTTGAATAATTCCTTATAGGTAATGAGAAGTTAAAGAATACCCAAAAATTAAGCAATAATCCAAAAGAAAATTTTAAAACGAAGAGAATTCTGTGAAATCTCAAAGTAATTAGAAAATTCTCAAGAAATCAATCATTTTTATACCCACCACCGTGGGATAGGGGGTATATTAATTTTCACATTTAGTCATTCCGTTTGCAACACAACGGAATATCAATTTCCAACCCTACAAAGTATATATTGGGTTGCCCAAAAAGTAATTGCGGATTTTTTAAAAGAAAGTAAATGCATTTTTAATAAAACTTAGAATGAACTTTAATCAAATATACTTTTTTTACACTTTTTTTCTAAAGCAAGCTAAAAGTAACAGCTGATAACTGACAGAAGAAAGAATGCAATTACAGAGTCACAAGCTGTGAAAAAATTTGTCAACGCCGACTATATGAAAAATCCGCAATTACTTTTTGGGCAACCCAATATATATATACTTCGGGTCGTCGTAAAATTCTAAGACGATTTAACGATGTCCATGTGTCTGTCCGTCCTTCTTTTTGATGTATGCTGATTAAGTTCTTCAACAGGCAAAATCGGACCATATTTGGATATAGCTGCTATATTGACCGATCTCCCGATAAAGGGTCTGAAGCCCATAAATGCTTTATTTTCTCTGAAATTTCAAACAGTAGGAGTGCCGACATCTGACCTTAATATGTTTCAGATTGGACTTTATTTAGATATAGCTGCCATAAAAGCTTTATTTATTACCCGACTGCTCTGAAATTTAAAACAGTGGGTTGGCTCAGGCCTCCCGATAGACTATATAGATAAAGCTGTCATATAGACCGATCTTCCAATTTAGGGTCTTAATCCCATAAAAAGTAGATTTTTTGTCTGAAAATGTTATTTGTATATGAGTTCTCGGAACCTGAATAAAATATGATCGAGACCAGCCACTATAAAAATATAAATACGGATATAAAGGGTGATTTTTTTGAGGTTAGGATTTTCATGCATTAGTATTTGACAGATCACGTGGGATTTCAGACATGGTGTCAAAGAGAAAGATGCTCAGTATGCTTTGACATTTCATCATGAATAGACTTACTAACGAGCAACGCTTGCAAATCATTGAATTTTATTACCAAAATCAGTGTTCGGTTCGAAATGTGTTCAAATTTTGACAAATTTTGTTCAGCGATGAGGCTCATTTCTGGTTGAATGGCTACGTAAATAAGCAAAATTGCCGCATTTGGAGTGAAGAGCAACCAGAAGCCGTTCAAGAACTGCCCATGCATCCCGAAAAATGCACTGTTTGGTGTGGTTTGTACGCTGGTGGAATCATTGGACCGTATTTTTTCAAAGATGCTGTTGGACGCAACGTTACGGTGAATGAACACATTTCGAACCGAACACTGATTTTGGTAATAAAATTCAATGATTTGCAAGCGTTGCTCGTTAGTAAGTCTATTCATGATGAAATGTCAAAGCATACTGAGCATCTTTCTCTTTGACACCATGTCTGAAATCCCACGTGATCTGTCAAATACTAATGCATGAAAATCCTAACCTCAAAAAAATCACCCTTTAGTAGTGGAGTTATAATAAAATAGGATGATTATTACATCTTTGTTTAATTTGGTCCAGATTTGGTTATAGTTGCCATATAACACGATCACTCAATTTAAAGTCTTGGCCGTAAAAAAAACACATTTATTATCCCATTTCGTTGAAATTTGACGCAGTGACTTACGTAGGCTTTTCAACATTCGTGCCCTATATGGTTCATATCGGTTTATATTTGTACAGTGGTGCTTAAGATATCAAATTTTCACCAGATTGTGATGATAGAGGGTTTTCATGTGGTGGGTATCCATAGTTCGGCCCTGCCGAACTTAATGCCTGTTTACTCAGCTCCGCTGCGCCATCTTTTACTTTATATGGAACAACATTTTCCTTGGAATATTTATTTTCGACAATTAAAGAGCTTTTAGTGAAATACCATGCTACGAAAATAGAATATGGCTTGGCAAACAGTTTTACAATATAAGTGCCTTTATCTGAATCCTTATGATCTCTTTTAATCTACGCATTTAAGTTTGGATGAAAGGTGTACTCCATTCTTAAAATACTTTATTTCAGCCCGATATTCTCATGATGTCTGATTTGAGGGTTTTTCGGGGGGTGAGGTGGTCCCCCAGATACTTGACCCTGAAAAATATCAGCTTCGTGCTCTTCTCTCAAATGCCATTTATTTTAACCTCATATTGCCATTGGTTTACAGGATGAGGCGTTCCCCAAACACATGCCCCCAAAATTGATTATCCAATTCATTTTCTATTCGAATACACCTTTCATCTGAGCCACATATCGGCATGATCGAAAATTTTTTACCCTTTTGGGGTGTTTTTGGGAAGGGGTGATGCCCTAACTACATGGTCCAACATTTGGATATCAATTTCGTATTCTACTCCCAAATACCTTTATTAGAGCTCCATATTGCGATGGTCAGTAAAAAATTGCTGTTTGTGGGGTATTTTGGGAAAGGGGTTTATCACCAGAAAATTGCCTACGAAAGCGCATTAATTCTTGCTCTGCCCCACAATACCTTTCATTTAAGCTCCACATTGACATGGTCGGTAAATATACCCGATTTAGGGGTGTTTTGGGGAGTGGGGTGGTCCCCCAAACACTAAGCCCTGAAAATATATCAGCAACGTGCTCTATTCTCATATATCTGAAACCCATATTGCTATTGGCCTCAAAATTGGATATCGAATTCGTTTTTAAATCTCAAATACTATTCACTTAAACCCCTTATTGAAAAGGCCAGCAAAAATGTCCGGTTTGGAGTATGGACCCTTAAAACTATGAACATCGAGCTTCACTGTCTTGAAGACACAAATTGTCTTGGTGAGCAAATAGGTCCTACTTGATGGTTGTTATGGCGGTGGAACGTCCCCTAGACAGTTGGTCCCCAATGTTGATGTCAGATTCATGGTCTACTCCCAAATACCCTTCATTTGAGCTCAATTTTTCCATAGTCGGCAAACATGACCGGAATGGGGCGGCCACTCGGTGACTTGACTTTGAAAATATATATACGATTCGTGTACTACTCAAGAAACCTCTTATATGAGCCTCATATTGCAATGGTGAGCAAATACTTCCTATTTGGGTGGTGTTGTGGGGGTGGAGTGGCCCCATATACACTTTTCCCGAACATTGATATCAGATTCGAGCTTTACTTTCAAAAACCTTTCACGTGAGCCCCATATTGCTATGGTCGAAGATTTGTCTTCTTTTGGGGGATGTTCTCGGGGATGGGCGGCCCCTCACACACTTGGTCCCACATCTGGATATCAGATTCGTATTCTACACTCAAATACCTTTTAAGCCCCATATTGCCATGGTCAACAAACAAGTCTTGTTTGGGGGGTGTTTTGGAAAAGGGGTGGACCCCCATAAACTTGGTCCCACATTTGGATATCAGATTCGTAATGTGTCCGATTAAGGGGTGTTTTGGGGGTTGGGTCAGTCCCCCAAACACTTGGTCCGACAAGATACGTTTTCTAATTTGAAAACCTTTAATTTGAGTCCCATATTGTCGTGTTTGGTGTTTATATATTTTTGTTAGGTTTTGGCGTGCGGCGCCTTCCCTAGGTACCACATACGAAAATTGAATACCAAATTTTTTGTTTATAGGTTACTATAAGAAAGCACACGAAATTTCGCTTAAATCGCATCACCCGTCTCCGAGATCTCTTGTGTCTGAAAATTAGGGTAAGGGGGACGCTCCCCCTTCAGATATCATAAAATGTAGTACCCTATTTTCACCACGGGATCATTATGAACCATCCGTGAAAATTTCAAGAAAATCGGTTCAGCCTTTTCTGAGTCTATTGGGAACACACAAACAAACAAACAAACCTACAAACAAACACAAATTGATTTTTATATATAGGAAGAAGAAGAAGATAATGATTTAATAAACTGTCTATATCATCTACACTTTTTCGAGTATTGACATTAATATTCCGTGCTATTTTATCAAACTCATAGATGAAGTGGCCCAGAGGTCCCCTAACGTGCCCTTTCCCATAGAATAAGGGTTTTAGTGCCACAGTAACTTTCCTGTTCCAGAAACCTCTTCAAAAATGTTGGGCCAATTTGGAACAAATATAGATGGAAGGGGTTCAAATTCTAAAGAACCACTTGGACCCTTCCCGAGCTTGCTTTCTAGACAGATTTTTCGGTATTCGTGATCTAATCTGAAATTTGTATACCCTCCACCATAAGATGGGGGGGAATACTAATTTCGTCATTCTGTTTGTATCTACTCGAAATATTCGTCTGAGACCCCATAAAGTATATCTATTCTTGATCGTCGTGACATTTTATGTCGATCTAGCCATGCCCATCCGTCGGTCCGTCCGTCTGTCTGTCTGTCGAAAGCACGCTAACTTCCGCAGGAGTAAAGCTAGTCGCTTGAAATTTTGCACAAATACTTCTTATTAGTGTCGGTCAGTTGGTATTGTAAATGGGCCATATCGGTCCATGTTTTGATATAGCTGTCATATAAACCGATCTTGGGTCTTGACTTCTTGAGCCTCTAGAGGGCGCAATTCTTATCCGATTTTAATGAATTTTGGCGCGATGTGTTTTGTTATGATATCCAACAACTGTGTCAAGTATGGTTCACATCGGTTCATAACCTGATATAGCTGTCATATAAACCAATTTGGGATCTTGAATTCTTGAGCCTGTAGAGGTCGCAATTATTATCCGATTTGCCTGAAATTTTGTACGACAGATTCTCTCATGACCATCAACATTCGTGTTTATTATGGTCTGAATCGGTCTATAGCCCGATACCGCTCCCATATAAATCGATCTCTCTATTTTACTTCTTGAGCCCCCAAAGGGCGCAATTCTTATTCGAATTGGCTGACATTTTACACAGGTCTCCAACATATAATTTAATTGTGGTCCAAACCGGAGCATATCTTGATATCGCTCTAATAGCAGAGCAAATCTTTTCTTATATCCTGTTTGGCCTAAGAAGAGATGCCGGGAAAAGAACTCGACAAATGCGATCCATGGTGGAGGGTATATAAGAGTCGGCCCGGCCGAACTTAGCACGCTTTTACTTGTTTAATACCATAATACCATATCACCTACATTGTCAAGGAGTAAAAAACGATTACCAACCGAATGGGTTACGAAACGGCAACCAAATATTGGTGCCCCTTTATTGCTGTACTAGAAAAGTTAAAAACATTCACTTCCATGTGTGACACCTACAAGAAATGCAATGATCAGCTAAGGGAAACAGTTAAAAGACATGTGTTAAATAGTTGCGGATATGCCATTATATTAAAGCAATAAGTATTATTAAATCGAAGCTATTATTTTCCATACTTCGGTATGTTTAGAGGTATGTCATTATTTTTAGCACCCCCAATATTTGTACGAAGAATTCATTATTTGTCATCTGGTGGTAAGTTTATTCTGAAGCACTTTCCTTGAAGGTCATGCCCATGTTGAAGTTTTATTGCGGATATATCTACTAGTAAGTGGTGACAGAATCTTGTTTCGGGTTAACCACGGACTTAACCGGTAATATGACTGTTTGTTGGGTTGTAGACCCTCCACCATGGATCGCATTTGTAAAGTTCTTTGAATTGATTTTTCAAAAATATATGAGCTATATGAAGTTATTGACCGTACTTGTCATGCCGAACAAGTCATAGAAAAATATTACCTCGAAAATTTCAGGCAAATTGAATAATAATTGCGCCCTCAAGGATATAGCTATGACAGCTATATCAGGTTATGAACAGATTTAGATCATACTTGACACAGTTATTGCAAGTCATACCAAAATAATATATGCAAAATTTCAACCACATTGGATAACAATTGCCCCCTCCAGACGGCCAAGAAGTGAAGACCAAAGATCGGTTTATATGGCAACTATGTCAGGTTATGGACTGAGTAAGAAAATAACTTAGCACATTTGTTGGAAGTCACACCCAAAAGATATGTGAAAATTTTCATCCAAATCGGATAAGAATTGTGCCCTCCAGAAGCTCAAGAAGTCTAATCGGGAGATCGGTTTATATGACAACTATAAATATTAGGTTATCAATTGATTTGGACCATACTTAGCAAAGTTATTGGAAGTCAAACCAAAACACCTTATGCTAAATTTCAGTCAATACGGATAAGAATTGCGCCCTCTAGAAGCTCAAGAATCGAAAACCCAAGATCGGTTTATACGGTGGCTATATCAAAGCTTGGAATGAGTTGGCCAATTAACAATCCCAATCGACCTAAACTTATTAAAGTTTTTGTTCCAAAATTCAAGCGCCTAGCTTTGTGACAGAATCTTGTTTCGGGTTAACCACGGACTTAACCGGTAATATGACTGTTTGTTGGGTTGTAGACCCTCCACCATGGATCGCATTTGTAAAGTTCTTTGAATTGATTTTTCAAAAATATATGAGCTATATGAAGTTATTGACCGTACTTGTCATGCCGAACAAGTCATAGAAAAATATTACCTCGAAAATTTCAGGCAAATTGAATAATAATTGCGCCCTCAAGGATATAGCTATGACAGCTATATCAGGTTATGAACAGATTTAGATCATACTTGACACAGTTATTGCAAGTCATACCAAAATAATATATGCAAAATTTCAACCACATTGGATAACAATTGCCCCCTCCAGACGGCCAAGAAGTGAAGACCAAAGATCGGTTTATATGGCAACTATGTCAGGTTATGGACTGAGTAAGAAAATAACTTAGCACATTTGTTGGAAGTCACACCCAAAAGATATGTGAAAATTTTCATCCAAATCGGATAAGAATTGTGCCCTCCAGAAGCTCAAGAAGTCTAATCGGGAGATCGGTTTATATGACAACTATAAATATTAGGTTATCAATTGATTTGGACCATACTTAGCAAAGTTATTGGAAGTCAAACCAAAACACCTTATGCTAAATTTCAGTCAATACGGATAAGAATTGCGCCCTCTAGAAGCTCAAGAATCGAAAACCCAAGATCGGTTTATACGGTGGCTATATCAAAGCTTGGAATGAGTTGGCCAATTAACAATCCCAATCGACCTAAACTTATTAAAGTTTTTGTTCCAAAATTCAAGCGCCTAGCTTTACTCTTTCGGCCGACAGACGGACGGATGTAGAGTGGGGTCCGTCCCCACTCTATGGTGGAGGGTATAAAAATTTTCAAAATCATGAAAACGGTTAAAATTCCATTTTCTGATTTCTGAAACAAAATCCCATTTGTAAAATATCGTTAGCTATCGATTAATTATATTAGATTATCGATAACAGGACAATAGAGAATTGAAAAAATGCCTTGCTATTGGAAAATACAGTTGTAGCCTATAAGTGATTGCGGGTTAATAAAAAGTGAATACGGACTTCGTTTTTTTTTTTTATAACATTTTCCAAAACACAATTTCAACCAAAATCCATAACCCAATGTCAGTTAATTAATAAGATACCTACACTACAGGTCATTGTTTTTAATCATATTTGAATTAGTTTTGTGGCCGGGAAGTGCTCTTTGTTTAGATTAAGGTTCGAAGTAATTGCTCTTTGTTTTATTCTTATTAATTGTTTAAATTCCACAAGACATTAAGAATTCTATTGAATTTTCTCTTCTTGGAAAATCAAAATTGGGTACTTACCACAGTACACAAACACAAAGTTCAAGGCAGATTCTTATGTTATTTATGTTCGAACAAATATACGTAAAATTAGCAATTTGAGATAAATGGAATAAAGTGCACAACCAATATCTAGATGAAGTATATAAACATCAATTTCCCTGCATTAAGTGTTTTTGTAATTTAAAACAAGTAAAAAGACATTAAGTTCGGCCGGGCCGAACTTTGGATTCCCACCGCCTCGGAAATATACGTAAACCACCTTTCATCAAAATCCGGTGAAAATTTTATACCTTTTGTCCCATAGCAGTTATATCAAAATATGTTCAATTTTAACCAAATAATTATAACTACAAGCCATTGTTCAATTGTGTTTAACAAAATATTGGTCTTTTTTGTAGCTTTATCTAAAAATAAACCGATCTGAGGTACATATGACACGGATTTCGAAAAGCCTAACGTAAGTCACTGTGTCAAATTTTAGTGAAATCGGATTATAAATGCGCTTTTTATGGGGCCAAAACTTTAAATCGAGATATCGGTCTATATGGCAGCTATATCCAAATCTAAACCGATTTAGCTCAAGTTTCAGAAAAATGTCGAAGGGCCTAACTCAACTCACTGTCCTGAATTTCGGCGACACCGGACAATAAATGCACCTTTTATGGGCCCAAACCTGAAATAGAGAGATCGGTCTATATGGCAGCTATATCCAAATCTTAACCGATCTGTGGCATATTGAAGGATTATGTCGAGGGGCTTAACTTAACTCACTGCCCCAAATTTCGGCGACATCGAACTATAAATGAGCATTTAATGGGCCCAAAACCTGAAATCGAGGGATCGGTCTATATGGCAGCTATATCCAAAACTGGACCGATCTGCACCAAATTAATGAGGGATATCAAAGATCCTAACACAACTCACTGTCCCGAATTTCAGCAAAATCGGATAATAAATGTGGCTTTTATGGGCCTAAGACCCTAAATCGGAGGATCTGTCTATATGGCAGCTATATCCAAATCTGAACCGATCTGGTCCAAATTGACGAAGGATGTCCAGGGACCTAACACAACTCACTGTCCCGAATTTCAGCAAAATCGGATAATAAATGTGGCTTTTATGGGCCTTAGACCCTAAATCGGCGGATAGGTCTATATGGGGGCTATATGAAGATATAGTCCGATATTGCCCATCTTCGAACTTAACCTGCTTATGGACAAAAAAAGAACCTGTGCAAAATTTCAGCTCAATATCTCTATTTTTAAAGACTGTAGCGTGATTTCAACAGACAGACGAACGGACATGTCTAGATCGTCTTAGATCTAGACATGGGTCGGAAATGGATATTTCGATGTGTTGCAAACGGAATGACAAAATGAATATACCCCCATCCTTCGGTGGTGGGTATAACAAGTAACAAGTAAAGGCATGCTAAGTTCGACCGGGCCGAATCTTATATACCCTCCACCATGGATCGCACAAGAAGAGTATTGCTATAATATTGGAGCTATATTATGTTATGGTCCGATTCGGGCCATAACTGAATTGAATAGATGTCGTTGTGTAAAATTTCAGACAATATGAGTGTGAATTGCGCCCTTTAGGGGCTCAAGAACTGAAATAGGGAGATCGGTCAAGCCGTTGTACATAATTTCAGCCAAATAGGATAATAATTACGCCCTTTGGAGGCTCAAGAAGTCAAGATCCCAGATCGGTTTATATGGCAGCTATATCAGGTTATGGATCTATTTGCGCCATATTTGGCACAGTTGTTAGAAGTCATAAGTTAACCCGTCGTGCAAAATTTCAGCCAAATCCGATAGGAATTGCGCCCTGTAGACGCTCAAGAAGTCAAGACCCCAGATAGGTTTATATGACAGCTATATCAGGTTATGAACCGATTTCAACCATACTAAATACAGTTGTTGCAAGTGATAATTAAAAACCTCATGCAAAATTTCAGCCAAATCGGATTAGAATTGTGCCCTCTAGTGGCTCAGGAAGTCAAGATACGAGATCGGTTTATGGCAGCTATATCAGCTTATGAACCAATATAGCCCTTTTACAATCCCAACCGACCTACTCTAGTACGAAGTGTTTGTGCAAAATATCAAGCGGCCAACTTTACTCCTTCGAAAGTTAGCGTGCTTTCGACAGACAGACGGAAGGACATGGCTAGGTAAATTTAAAATGTCATATCGATCAAGAATATATATACTTTATGGGGTCTTTGACGAATATTTCAAGGAGTTACAAACTGAATGACGAATTTAGTATACCCCCACCCTATGGTGGAGGTAGGGACGTAGCCAAAAAAAATTTGACCCTCCCCCTTACCTTATCTCGGTGATGGGTGGTGCGATTTAAGCGAAATTTTGTGTTCTCTCTTATACTTTACTTTACTTTACTTTACTTTAATTGGCTATGACTGAATATTTGTTCCACTAGCCGAACGTAGAATAGCGTTTCAAGCGCCTCGATCTTTTGCGCTCATTCTAAAATCTCTGACACCAAGTTTCGAGGTGTCTCCCACAACTTGATCTTTCCATCGGGCTTTTGGTCTTCCCGGTTTGCGTGTACCACCGTGTTTGCCTTCAAAAGACTTCTTTGTTGGAGCTTCTTCATCCAATCTGACAACGTGACATAGCCAACGCATTCGTTGTATTTTGATGCATGTAACTATGCTATCGTCGTCATACAGCTCATACAGCTCGTGGTTCATACGTCGCCTATATTCTCCGTTAACGCAAACTGGTCCAATTATTTTACGAAGAATCTTTCTCTCAAATACTCCAAGCACTGCCTCATCTGCTTTCACAAGTACCACAGAACAAGTATGCTTCAGAACCATATAACAGCACGGGTAGTATCAGTGTTTTGTATAGTGTAATGTTCCTCTGTCGAGAGTTGGCCTTGTTTCTAAACTGCTTACTTAGTCCAAAGTAGCATCTGTTTGCCAGTATTATTCTTCGCTTTATCTTAAAATTCGTTTTGGTTACGGCGGTGCCGAGGTAGATGAAGTTACTGACTATCTCAAAGTTGTGATTCCCAACTTTCTCCATTTTTTTTATCTGCTCGGTTGTGGAAGGCTTTTTGGGAGTTGAAACCATTCATTTCGTCTTATCCCCATTTACTGCCAGACCCATTTTCACTGACTCTTTTTCGATTCTTTCAAAGGCAGCAGTTACTACTTCCGGTGACCGACCTATGATATCGATATCGTCGGCATAGGCGAGTAGCATGTGCTCTCTTGTGATTAGTGTGCCATATCTATTGACATCTGCATCTCGTATAATCTTCTCCAGCCGGATATTAAAGAGATCACACGATGGGCTGTCTCCTTGTCTGAAACCTCGTTTGGTATTAAATGGTTCGGAGAGGTTCGTATCAGCAAGTGTCATCCTGCAGAGTCTTATTAATTTTGCAGGGATACCAAACTCAGACATGGCTTGAAATACCTTTGAACGTAAAGGAGTATCGGGTCTTTTGCAGGATTTGGCGCAGTGTGAATATCTGGTCTAGGGTGGATTTACCTGGTCTAAAGCCGCATTGATAGGGCCCAATTATCTCATTGACTTTAGGTTTTAATCTTTCACACAGTACGCTCGAGAGTATCTTGTATGCGATTGGAGACTTATTCCTCTGTAGTTGGCACATTCCGTCTTGTCTCTTTCTTGTGTACGGGACATAGTATGCTGAGGTTCCAATCACCGGGAATGCGTTCTTCTAGCCAGATTGCGCAGATAAGCTGATGCCTACGCCTTATCACCGTGTCGCCTCCGGTCTTAAATAGTTCAGCGGGTAACCCGTCGGCTCCTGCTGCCTTGTTGTTCTTTAGTCGGGTTACTGCTACTTGGACCTCATTCTGACTAGGAGGTAAACATTCTATACCATCATCAGGGATTGGTTCTGCGGTATCCTCTTCGCCGCCAACATCGGACACTAGCAGTTGGGTAAAATGTTCTTTTCATATCCTCAGCATGTTGTCTGTGTCATGGGCATAAATAAGGCTGATGTTGAAGAATTTGACTTTGTGTTTAGTCCGACACCAACCCCCAAAACAACCCTAAATCGGCTATATTTACCGACCTGGGCAATATGGGACTCAAATGAGAGGTATTTGCGAGTAGAATACGAATGTGGTATCCAAATGTGGGAGCAAGTTTCTGGGGGTGCACCCCTTCCGCAAGACACCCCCAAACGGGACTTATTTACTGATCATGCCAATATGGGGTTCAAATAAAAGTTATTTAAGTGTAGAATACGAATCTGATATCCAAATGTGGGACCAAGTGAATGGGGGCCAGCCCCCTCCAAAAACAACCCCCAAAGAGGACAAATTCACTACAATAGAAATGTGGGGCTTAAATGAAAGGTCTTTGGGAGTAGAGCATGAGTCTGATATCAATATTCGGGAAAAAGTGCGTATGGGGCCACCCAGACCCCATAACACCTCCCATATAGGACGTATTTGGTGACCATTCTAATATGGGGCTGTAATAAGAAACACCAAACACCATCGAAACAGGTCATGTTTGCCGACTATGGAAATATGGGGCTCAAATGAAAGGTATTTGGGAATAGACCACGAATCTGATATCAATATTTGGGACCAACTCCCTAGGGGACGTCCCACCCCCATTAAAATACCCAAATGGGGCGTATTTGCTCACCATGGCAACTTCGGGTCTTAAAGGGAGTGGATCTTGATATTGATAGTTTTTAGGGTCTCTACTCTAAACCGGACATATTTGCTTACTTTTGCAATAAGGAGTTTAAATGAAAGGTATTTAAGATTAGAAAACAAATTTGATACCCAATTTTGATGGCAATGGCGATATGGTAAATTGATGCCAATGGCGATACAAATAAATGATATGTGAGAGTAGTGCACGATGCTGATATATTTCCAGGGCTAAGTGTTTGGGGGACCACCCCACTCCCCAAAACACTCCTAAATCGGGCATATATACCAACCACGTCAATGTAGCGCTTAAATGACAGGTATTGGGGGTCTACGCCTTCCCTAAAACACCCCACAAACAACAATTACTTACTGACCATCGCAATATGGGCCTCAAACAAAGGTATTTGGGAGTATTATGCGAATCTGATATCCAAATGTGGGACCATGTATTTGGGGCACCGCCTCTTTCCCACAACACCCCTCCCCCAGAGTAAAAATTTTGGGGCCAAATGTGTGAGGACGCCTCATCCCATACATATATTATTTTCGTAGAATGGTATTTCACTAAAAGCTCTTTAATTGTCGAAAATAAATATTCAAAGGATAGTTGTGCTCCATATAAAGTAAATGAAGGCGCAGCGGAGCGGGTCCGGTTCAGCTAGTATCTTATATACAAAAATCCAATTTGTGTTTGTTTGTCGGTTGTTGTGGTGTTTGTTCCGTATAGACTCGAAAACGGATGAAGCGATTACCTTTAAATTTTCACAGATTATGTCGGTTGGTCTAGAAGGAAACATAGACTACATAATTTTTCGATATCGGGAGGGGGGCGGACCCTCCCCCTTACCCCAAAAGAACTACCCAAAAATAAAAGTGGACCGATCGGGACAATATGGGATTCAAGTGAAAGATATTCAAGAGAAGAGTACGTATTTCATAATACAAGATGGGTCCAAGTACCTGGGGAGCCGCCCAGCCCCAAAATCCCTTAAAATAGGTTTATTTGACGATCATGACAATATGGGACTCAAATGAAAGATATTTGGGAGTAGATTACGAATATGGTCAGGAAGTAGAAAAAGGCTTTATAATTTATTGATAACGGAAGAGGGCGGACCCTCCAACATTACCCTAAAAACACCACCCAAAATCAAAAGGGAACCGATAAGGACAATATGGATATCAAATGATAGATATTGGAGAGTAGAATGCGAATGTGGTACAAAAACTATCCAAGGGGTTGCCCAACCACAAAACGAGGAGAATACAAATCTGATATCCAAATGTTGAACCAAGTTTCTAGGCGTCTACTCCTTCCACAAAACATCCCCCAAACAAAACTTATTTACTGACCATTGTTATATGGGGGTTGCTTAAATGAATGGCATTTGAGTGTAGCATACGAATCTGATATCCATATATGGCACCCAGTGTTTGGGGGGCCATCCCTTACCAAAAACATCTCCCATGGAGGACAAATTTACGGCCATAGCAATATGGGGCTTAAATAAAAGGTCTTTGGGAGTGAAGCACAAATCTGATATTAATATTTGGGAAAAAAATATCTATGGGGCCACGACACCACTCGGATTTGACTTCTTGAGCCCTTTGAAGTCTCAATTTTCATTCGATTTGGCTAAAATTACGAACAATGACTTTATTTATGACTGCCAACATCTATACCAAGTATGATCCCAATCGGTCTATAAGCAGATATAGTCCCCATATAAACCGATCCACTGATTTGAGTTCTTGAGCCCTTTGAAGACTCAATTTTCATTCGATTTGTCTTAAATTTGGAACAAAAACTTGAGTTGCGTCTTCCAACAACCATGCCAAGTATGATCCGAATCGGTTTATAAACAGATAAAGTCCCCATATAAACCGATCCCCTGATTTGAGTTCTTGAGCCCTTTGAAGCCTACATTTTGTTTGGTATGTAGAATAAAATGACTGCCTTCAACAAAATTAAGTTTGTATACATTTTTAGCAGAATCCATGGTGGTGGGTTTCCAAGATTCGGCCCGGCCGACCTTAGCACGCTTTTACCTGTTACTTATTGCAGAGAAGCTACGAGTTTCTAGCTTGCGGATAGCTTACAAATTATTTTGTAAGATAGAAAGTAAGAATGGATAATTGTAAAATAAAGAAAGTGTTTCATTAACCACGAACCAACAAACATAGCCTTTTTCCAACAGTAGGTTAGTTTTGGCTGGATGTTAGGTTGATTTTGTGGGGAAATAAATTGTTTGAGTGGCAACACTGGTCACAACGTAACGACTCCTTTTGCACAAAAAGATCAGTTTGGGCAGTTAAAGCAAGCAAAGTCTTCTACCTACAGTGAAACGCGGCGGAATTAATGTGGATGTGCGAATGCATGACAACTTGAGGAGTGAGAAATTTAGAGTTCACTGAATTGATTGATTGATTGATAGATTCGACGATAGATATTTAGGCTTAAGCGAATTTTGAACAAGGGTGCCTTTTTGACGTTTTCTGACGAATTCTTTTTTCAAGAAGACTACCAATTTCCTACCCCCTCTCGTTATTACATGCAAAATATATATTTCTATCTTTATACCCACCACCGAAGGATGGGGGAATATTCATTTTTTTCATTCCGTTTGCAACACATCGGAATATCCATTTCCGACCCTATAAAGTATATATATCGCCGTAAAAAACTAAGACGATCTAGCCATGTCCGTCCGTCTGTCTGTTGAAATCATGCTACAGTCATTAAAAATAGAGATATTGAGCTGAAACTTTGCACACATTCTTTTTTTGTCCATAAGCAGGTTAAGTTCGAAGATGGGCTATATTGGACTATATCTTGGTAAAGCCCCTATATAGACCGACCCACCGATTTGGGGTCTTAGGTCCAAATGTGGCTTTTATAGCCACATTTATTATCTGATTTTGCTGAAATTTGGGACAGTGAGTTGTGTTAGGTCCTTCAACATTTCTCTTTAATTTGGCTCAGATCGGTTCAGATTTGGATAAAGCTGCCATATAGACTGATCTCTCGATTTATCAGTTTTGGGCCCATAAAAGGCGCATTTATTGTCCGAATTCGCCAAGATTTGGGAGGGTGAGCTGTGTTAGGCTCTTCGAAAACTTTCAGCAATTTGGCCCAGATCGGTCCAGATTTGGATAATGCTGCCATATACACCGATCACTTGGTTTAATTTCTTGGTCCCCTAAAAAGGCGCATTTATAATCCCATTTCGCTGAAATTTGACTCGGTCACTTTTATTAGGCTTTTCGACGTCCGTATCGTATATGGTTCAGATCGCTACATATTTGGTTATGGCTACCAAAAAGACCAATATTTTGTTCTACAAAATTGAACAATGACTTGTACTTAGATCATTAGATCACTCTATGTTCGTGTCGAATTTGGTCCAAATCGGATCATATTTCGATATAGCTGCTATGGGGCATAAATTATGAATTTTTCACCGCATTATGACGAAAGGGAGTTTACATATAATCCCTAGGTGGTGGGTATCCAATGTTCGGCCCGACCGAACTTAACGCCTTTTTACTTGTTTTTTAATAAATTGTAATTTCACTGTTTGTAGTCCGGAATAAAACTGACAGCCTGAAATACTGTTCAAATGCGTCCCAAACTGAAATTTTTGATATTAAGTGTTCTGTGCCATTTTTCATGGGCGGCGTCATCGGCCGAAATTAAGGTGCTTAGAAACTGTGAACATCTGAACGTGCTTAAAAAATGTTCCAACAACACGACCAAATCTTCACCCCCAGTGTTGCACCATTTTGGCCACAATGAATCTGAAGTCGAAAAAGGTATTTTTGACTGCATATAATATATAATAATCATTTTCATTGAATATTAGCAAAGTTCTAGGTGAGAAAGATGCCATGACCCCCGAAATATCCAAACACGAGGACATGTCTCCAAAACTTCATCATACTGCACAGGAAACAGACGATAATGTATCTTCAGAGGAAAATGGTATAACTAAAAAAATTATGATCAGATTAATCAAATGTTTGATCCATCTTGTTTTGTTAAATATTTTTGCCCAAAATGTGTCAAATTCGTACATTCTTGATTTTGTGTTCACATTAGACACATTATTATAAAGGGGTTTTATATATACATCCGAAGTGGTGGGTATCCAAAGTTCGACCCGACCGAACTTAATGCCTTTTTACATTTTTTTTGCAAATAGATTTTGCTGCTTCCTTATCAAAAATTATTGAAAATAATTTTATGTTATCACTTAGCAAAGCGACTGTCTGTCTGTCCAAAAGCACGCATTCTTACGAAAGAATTAAGTTAGGCGATTGAATTTTGCACGGTTACTTCCTATTAGTGTAGGTCAGTTGCGATTGTACATGATGGAGGCTATCTAAGGTTTAACCCCTGCCGAACTTAGCACGCTTTTACTAGTTTTTTGTCAAGTCAAAAAAATCCGGTGAAAATTGCATACCTTATGTCCCATAGCAGCTATATCGAAATATGCTCCGATTTGGACGAAATACTAATAAGTGCAAGTCATTGTGCAATTGTGTATAACAAAATATTGGTCTTTTTAGTAGCTATATTTAAAAATAAACCGATCTGAAACATATACGACATGTATGTCGAAAAGCCTAACATAAGTCACTGTGTCAAATTTCTGTTTAATCGGATTATAAATGCGCCTATTTTGGGGCCAAGACTTTAAATCGAGATATCGGTCTATATGACAGCTATTAAATATGTGCAGGGGCTTAACTTAACTCTCTGTCCCAAATTTCGGCAACATCGGACAATAAATGCGTCTTTTATGGGCCCAAAACATTAAGTTGAGAGATCGGTCTATATGGCAGCTATATCCAAATATGGACCGATCTGAGTGAAATTGAAGAAGGCCGCCGAAGGGCCTAAAACACCTCACTGTCCCAAATTTCGGCAACATCGGACAATAAATGCGCTTTTTATGGCCCCAAAACCTAAAACCGAGAGATCGGTCTACATGACAGCTATATCCAAATCTGGACCGATTTGTGCCATATTGCAGAAGTATGTCAAGGGGCATAATTTAACTCACTGTCCCAAATTTCGGCAACATTGGACAATAAATGCGTCTTTTATGGGCCCAAAACCTTAAATCGGCAAATCGGTCTATATGACAGCTATATCCAAATCTGATCCGATCAGAGCCAAATTGAAGGAAGATGTCAAAGGGCCCAACACAACTCACTGTCCCCAATTTCAGCAAAATTGGATGATAAATGTGGCTTTTATGGGGCCAAGACCCTAAATCAGCGGATCGGTCTATATAGTCCGATATAGCGCATCTTCGAACTTAACCTGCTTAAGGACAAAAAAAGAATCTGCGCAAAGTTTCAGCTCAAAATCTCTATTTTAAAAGACTGTAGCGTGATTTCAACAGACAGACGAACGGACATGTCTAGATCGTCTTTGATTTTTACGCTGATCAAGAATATATGTACTTTATAGGGTCGAAAATTGATCTTTCGATGTGTTGCAAACGGAATGAGAAAATGAATATACCCCCATCCTTCGGTGGTGGGTTTAAGAAGATGGATCAAATATTTGACTAATCCGAACGTACCTTAAAACTGTTTTAAATAATTAACAATCAAATGTTTTCATAATTTACAGCAAACAACGACAATCCGAAATATGAAGTTAATGCAGAAAATGCTAAGTCCAATGTGCAAACACCATGTATTGGCAAAAATGAAAGATATTTCAAAAACTTCATTCTAAGTTTGATGTTTTTTCTATTACACGTCTAGCTTAAAAATTTTAAGAGATTTTTTTTTAAGTTAATGCAATAAAGTATAAAAGAACAAAGTGTAATTAGAGTTTTTGTAATCGAAACATTTGTTTGTGTGGTGAATGTGTTAAAGGAAACAATGTGGCAGCATGACTTTTGCATCGACACATCCGTCCGTCTGTTTGTCGAAAGCACGCTAACTTCCGAAGGAGTAAAGCTAGCCGCTTGAAATTTTCCACAAATACTTTTTATTAGTGTAGGTCGGTTGGTATTGTAAATGGGCCATATCGGTCCATGTTTTCATATAGCTGACACATAAACCGATCTTGGGTCTTGACTTCTTGAGCCTCTAGAGTGCGCAATTCCTGTCCGATTGGAATGAAATTTTCCACGACGTGTTTTCTCATGATATCCAACAACTGTGCCAAGTATGGTTCAAATCGATTCATAGCCTGATATAGCTGCCATATAAACCGATCTGGGACCTTGACTTCTGGAGCCTCTAGAGGTCGCAATTATTATCCGATTTGCCTGAAATTATGTACTGCGGATCCTCTCATGACCAGCAACATACGTGTTTATTATGATCTGAATCGGTCTATAGCCCGATACAGCTCCCATATAAGTCGATCTCTCTATTTTACTTCTTGAGCCCCCAAAGGGCGCAATTCTTATTCGAATTGGCTGACATTTTACACAGGTCTCCAATATATAATTTAATTGTGACCCAAACCGGACCATATCTTGATATCGCTCTAATAGCAGAGCAAATCTTTTCTTATATCCCTTTTTGTCTAAGAAGAGATGCCGGAAAAAGAACTCGAAAAATGCGACCCATGGTGGAGGGTATATAAGATTCGGCCCGGCCGAACTTAGCACGCTTTTACTTGTTTTACCTCTAATAGATCTGGCGAAATCAATAAATCCATACAGATATTGTGGTGCCTGCGTGTAGATCAGTTTATGCAGAAGAGTAAGCGATCTCAGGTACAACAAGTGCTGTAAGGAGACGCCATACAGGGACAAAGAGTATTCAGAGATGGAATCGCGCCGTATCAACCCAAATACATAACGAGCAACGCTATTAAAAAAGGTGTTTAGCTTACGTCTACTTACCGAGTCGCAATTAGCAAACAACTCACAGCCGTAGAGAATGCCAGGAACAAGATAAGTCTTTGCCAAGAGAGACCTAACCCGCAGCGGAGTAACCGACTGAGTGGCCCAGAGAGCAACGCAATTTTGAATATCCCTGGCCAACGACAGAGTCGATATGATTACTCCAAGTCAGAGTGCTGTTAATAACCACGCCCAAGTTCTTTGCATGAGGAACAATTTCCAATCTAGTGTCGTTAATGAATATACCGACATCAGATGAAAACCGAGACAGCCTGTTTCTGATAACCACACACTTGGACTTTGCAGGGTTGAGACACATGCCATTGGCTATCGCCCACGTGCTAACTCTTGACAGATCATGATTAAGCAGACGTATCTTTTCAACAATCTCATCCCTCGGACTGCCGATATATATTTGTACATCGTCAGCGTACATATGTACCTCACAATAAGACAATTGACCCGCCAAGTCGTTACTGTACAATGAAAAGAGAAGAGGACCCAGAATTGATCCCTGAGGAACACCTTTGAAAACAAGCAGAGGTGCCGATACAGAAGACTTCTAACTGACGGACTGAGTGCGGTGTGACAGGTACGACAAAATAAGACGAACGGACGTAGAAGAATTATTGTAAAGATGTCTCATCTTGTCACATAACAAGGAATGATCCACAGTGTCAAATGCCTTAGAATGGTCAAGAAGAACAAGGAAATTTATCATGTCATTCTCCAAATTGGCCCTGATCCTCTCAGTGACCTCTGCCAAGGCAGTTACGCAGCTGTGGTTAGGTCGAAACCCGGACTGTCTCACAAATAACAAAGAGTTCTCGTTGACAAAAGACGACATTTGCAAATACAACAATTTCTCAAAGACCTTTGACAAGTAACAAAGAATCGCAATTTGTCTATATTCCTTGGAATTTTTAGGCAGTGGGATGACTTTGGCATGTTTCCACGCTAATGGAAAGTATCTCGTGGTCAAAATCCTATTGAAAACATAGGTTACATGAGGAATAATAAGGGGGAGCAAGAGTCTTACAAATCTAGGATCAATGCCATCAGATCCGACAGCGTTAGACTTTACAGTCGCGACGCACTCAAGGACATCGGTGGGACCAATACAGCTGAAGCCAAAACCAGAGTCGTCATCGAGGGAGGGGAAGATATTGAAGCCATAGAAATTGGGATCAACTGGGATCTGTGGAACATTAACATAGGCATCGTTAAGCCCATTGATGTCCAAGTTTCTTGAACATCTATTACAATAGTATCTTTCCCAATTCCTATGTTTCGAATAACCTTCCACGTTCTCTTGGAGCCTATTGTAGGAGTAATGCGTCTGTAATAGTAGTCTTTCTCCCGTCCTGAAACGTCTCCACCTGCGATGTGACATATTCATCTCGTGAATAGCCGAACGAATATCCCGCGAGAACCATGGTTTCGATCTGGAGGACACTTCGCTAGTCTTGAGTGGAACCGAAAGTTCCTGTAAGTTGATCAGTTATAATGACCTAATGGGACACTGCCGCCATGCCTCCAAAGTTCTGACGATCAGTGTGATAGGAGCAGTTGCAAACCTTAACGTCATGGTGGCCGCCATTTTTATCTCATCGACAAGGAGCCTTCTTTGCCCAGACAGTCGTTTATATATGTTTGCGCAAGGATCCGGGGCGACATGGAACAGAGAACTTTTAAGTTATTTTGTAAACATTTTGGATATTAAGGTCTAAACCTTTCTCTTATAGATGGCAGCGGTATCATTTAGAAAAGCGTCATCTGTTTGCAAATGGATCAACTGAATGGAGACGCCGCCACGAACTGAGAGAGGGCAGAGTGGTAAAAGTTGATCTTGCGGCATTTATCTTTGTTATGGTAACCTATCGGTCCTTAAAATAAAGAAAAAAAATATTGGGTTGCCCAAAAAGTAATTGCGGATTTTTTAAAAGAAAGTAAATGCATTTTTAATAAAACTTAGAATGAACTTTAATCAAATAAATCAAATAAAATCCGCAATTACTTTTTGGGCAACCCAATTTTATTGAAGGAATATCCAGTGCTCAAAAATTTTTCTGATATTTTTGGCATGGGTTAGCCTATGATGCTTACTCATGCGCAACGGCGACATTAGATAGGCCGACAATTCGACTGGATTCAAAAATAGACAAAATGATGGCAATGTGATGGGGATCAACAGTGAGCATCACCAACAACAAATTCAGCGCCATCTATTGGGAGAAATTATTTGAATAACCAACCAAACCCGTACAAAGAAAAAGAAAGCGTGAGGTACCGGAGTACTGTTTGAAAGTTGTCTGTCCTTTGAAAAATTTAATAAATGAAATAACCTTTGACTGTTTTCTGTATTATCTTTTTAACCCTCCTACCCAAGGACGAGGTACCTCAATAGTCTAAAAGTTCTATAAAAACATGGCCGCAAAATATATACGTAACTAAGTGAATGCAAAGAAGCGTAGTTGAAAAGAAAGTTATAATTCATATGGTGTAAAAGGAAGCGCAGCGAAGCGGGCCGGGTTCAGCTAGTCTTATATGTATATAAAAATCAATTTGTGTTTGTTAGTTTGTGTGTTCCTTATAGACTCAGAAACGGCTGAACCGATTTTCTTGAAATTTTCACAAATGTTGCATAATGACTCCGTGGTGAAAAAAGGGTACTACAATTTTTGTTATCTGAAGGGGGGGCGGACCCTACCCCTTACCCTAATTTTCAAAAACGCCAGATCTCGGAGATGGGTGGTGCGATTTAAGTGTGATTTAAGTGTGTGCGAAATTTTGTGTGCTCTCATATAGGACCCTAAAAATAAAAATTTGGTATCCAAATTTCGGATGGGGTACCTAGGGGGGCCGCCCCATCCTAAAACCTTCGCCGAAACTGCCCCCAAACAGGACTTATCTACTGACCATCGCAATATGGGGTTTAATCCAAATATGGGACCAAGTCTTTGGGTGCCGCCTCTCCCCAAAAACATCCCCCAAAGGGGACAAATTTACGACCATAGCAATATGGGGCTCAAATGAGGGTTATTTGGAAGTAAAGCAATAATCTGATATCAATGTTCGGAAAAAGTGTTTACGGGGCCACCCCACCCCCCATAACACCACACAAATAGGAAGTATTTACTGACCATTGCAACTTGAGGCTCAACTAAGAGGTTTTTTAGAGTAGAACACCAATCCGATATATATTTTCTAGGCCAAGTCACTGAGTGGCCGCCCCCTATGGAAAAAGGGGGCTCAAATGAAAGGTAGTTAGGAGTAGACCATGAATCCAATATCAACATTCGGAACCACCTGCCTAAGAGACGTCCCATCACCATAACAACCCCCAAATAGGACGTATTTTCTAACCATGAGAATTTGGGTCTTAAAGAGAGTGGAGCTCGCTATTGGTAGTTTTTATGGCCCATACCTCTTAAATGAAAGGTATTTGAGATTAGCAAACGAATTTGATATCCAATTTTTAGACCAATGGCAATGTGGGGTTCAAGTAAATGGTATTTGAGAGTGTTACACGATGCTGATAATTTTTAGGGCTAAGAGCTTTTGGGTGTCAAATGACAGGTATTGGGGAGTAGAGCGCGAAATTTATACCCACTTTCGGGACCAATTTTCTGAAGGTCTACCCCTTTCCCATATGGGACTCAAATAAAGGTATTTGGGAGTAGAATACGAATTCGATATCCAAATGCGTGACCATGTATTTGGGGCACCGCCCTTCCTCAAAAAGTACAAATTTAACGACCATAGTAATATGTGGCTTAAATGAAAGGCATTTAAGATTGGAAAACTAATTTCATAACCAATTTTTGGGGTCAAGTGTTTGGGGACGCTTAATCCCATTAAATCCCCTCAACCATTGGCAATATGAGATTTAAATAAATGGTATTTGAGAGTAGAGCCCGATGCTGATATATTTTTCAGGGTTAAGAGTCTGGGGAACCACCCCATCCCCCAAAACACCCCTTAATCTAACATATATATTTACCGACCATTGCAATATAGGGCTCAAATGAATGGTATTTAGGAGTAGAGCACGAAATTGATACTCACTTTCGGTACCACGTTTTTGGGTTTCACACTACACCCTTAACCCACCAACCACCACCCTGGGTGCCTTCCCACTCCCAAAATCCCCATGAGAATATCTGGCTCAAATAAAGTCTTTTAAGAATGGCCCTAAACCCTCCGAGCGAATTCATAGACCAATTAAGATAATATGGATTCAGATAAAGGCAGTACTGTTAGTCAAGCGATATACCATTTTCGTAGCATGGCAATTCATTAAAAGCTCTTTAATTGCCGAAAATTAATATTCAAAGGATAATTTTGTTCCATATAAAGTAAAAGAAGGCGCAGCGGAGCGGGCCAGGTTCAGCTAGTAATAAATATAATGACATCTTGGCTTTTCCAAATTAGTGCCATCTGTTTTCAATTGGATCAACTAAATCCAATTAGATCAACTGAATCCAATTGAAGACAGCCAGTATATGGGCTAATTTAAATGTTAGTGCTACTCGCTTGGAGTGGATCATCATGTGGTGGTTGTCTATGATTTAATATATGACTACATATTAAATAGTCATCATTTTGTCTTTTTTTCAATCAAATCAAAATTTAAACGTTTTTCTGTGGTAAAGAACTAACTTGCCGGTCTATAGTTCTTACTATTAAACCATATAAAACTTTTGAACAAAAAAGTGATGCCCAGCGACACGTCGTTTGGAGGCGACTTTAGCAGGTAAAGCACCGCCTTGATTTTGTTCATTTAAGCCTTTTATAGCCTTGATCGAGTGAATTCCTACTTGGTGGGCTTTTTGCGGATGGGGCGACCCGCAAATACTTAGACATAATTTTTTATATCATATTCGTAGTCAACTCCCGAATACATTTCATTTGGGTCCAATATACCTTTCATTTGATTCCCATATTGGCCCCATCGGTGCATTTTTGATTATAAGACGTGTTTTAGGGGTAACGGGGGGAGGTCCGCCCCATTCCAATATCAACAAACTAAAAACCTTTTCCTCCTTCCTGACCATATTCGTAATCTACTCCCGAATACCTTTCATTTCATTTCCTTCGACATCCTTCTTCCAGATTTGTATATAGCTGCCATATAGACCTATCCGCCGTTTTGAGGTTTTAGGCCCATAAAAGCCACATTTATTATCCGATTTCGCCGAAATTTGGGACAATGAGTTGTGTTGGGCCCTTCGACGTTCTTCTTCTTCAATTTGGCCCAGATCGATATCTTGTTTTGAAGTCTTGGCCCCATAAAAGGCGCATTTATAATCCGATTTCACTGAAATTTGACACAGTGACTAATGTTAAGCTTTTTGACATCCGTGTCGTATATGATTCAGATTGGTTTCGGCCCGGCCGCTCTTAACTTAATCTTTTTGCTTGGTACATATATCGATAGATAGCAGATAATGCAAATATCAAAAGCCATATGATTCATTGAACTTAAAGCTGATTGTTTGCGACGTTTTGTTCATTTTGTACAGTAATCATCACACCGTTTGCTTGTGATACCATTTTTTCTTGGAAGTTCACAAAGTTATGTTGTTATTTCATGCGCAATCTTTGCGCGTAGTAGCATTTTTATTTGAAAGTTAAAGACCAAATGTTACTCTATTACGCCGGACCCTCGTCCGATTTTGATGAAATGTTATATTTTCATAATTTAGAGAATTTATATTGAAGTAACAATTTTTATACCCACCACCATAGGATAGAGGTATACTAATCTAGTCATTCCGTTTGCAACACCTCGAAATATTCGTCGAAAAGCCCATCAAGTATATATATTCTTGATAGTCTCGACATTTTGAGTCGATCTAGCCATGTCCGTCCGTCTGTCGAAATAACGACAGCGTCAACGCGTAAAACTAGCCGCTTGAAATTTTGTACAAATACTTAGTATTGATGTAGGTTGTTGGGAATTGCAAATGGGCCATATCGGTTCAGATCCAGATATAGCTCCCTTATAATCCGAGCTCTTGATTTGATTTTTTGAGCCCTTGGGAGCCGCAATTGTTGTCCGATTTGGCTGAATCTTGCAAATAGTGTTCTGTTCTGTTCTGTTGCAATAACTGTGACGAGTACGGTCCAAGTCAACTGGTCTCTCGATCATCCTTGTTCCGTTCCTAGAAGCTTTAATTTTTCCTGGTTTTGGTCCATAAAGTATATATATTACTTTATGGGGTCTTAGACGAATATTTCAAGGTGTTACAAACGGAATGACTAGTATAGAATACGGCCATACTATGGTGGTGAGTATAAAAAAGTGTATAACCTCTTACTCCTTCCAAATCAACCTACACGATCTGTGAAAATTACTAGAAAATCGGTTTGGCCGGTTTTCTTTGGGACTAAACTGGACAAAAAAATTTACAAACCCGCTGTCAAATCCCTTTTATTTAAATCTCCCATTGGCCTATGGGTTCGTATGGGTTCTTTTTTTGTGCATGGCGGATTTTGGCATTCTCTTCCTCCTTACCTTTCCATGCTTCGGTGGTGGATCCAACAGTATTTAACAAGTGAGAAGGCGTTAAGTTCGGCCGGGCCGAATTTTGGATACCTACCACCTCTGGTATTTATGTAAACCAACTTTCGTCAAAATCCGGTGAAAAATGCATACTTTATGCCCCATAGCAGCTATATCAAAATATGTTCCGACTTGGACCAAATGCTTATAAGTACAAGTCATTGTTCAATTGGGTATTACAAAATATTGGTCTTTTAAATAGCTTTATCTAACAATAAACCAATCGGAGCCATATACGACACGGATGTCGAAAAGCCTAATATAAGTCACTGTGTCAACTTTCAGTGACATCGGATTATAAATGCGCCTTCTATGGGGCCAAGATATATATATCTTTATCCAAATCTGAAGAGATTTGGGCCAAGTTTCAGAGAAATTTCGCACAGCCTAACACAACTCACTGTCCCAAATTTCGGCGAAATCGGACAATAAATGCGCCTTTTATGGCCCCAAAACTTTGAATCGGGAGAACTGTCTATATGGTAGCTATATCCAAATCTGTACCGATCTGAGCTAAATTGAAGAAGAATGTCGAAGGTCCTCACACAACTCACTGTCCCAAATTTCGGCGAAATCGGACAATAAATACGCCTTTTATGGGCCCAAAACCTTAAATCGAGAGATCGGTCTATATGGCAGCTATATTCAAATCTTGATCGATCTGGGCCAAATTGCAGAAAAATGTCGAAGGAGTTAACTTATATCACTATCCCAAATTTTGGCTAAATCGGACAAAAAACGCGCTTTTTATGGGCGCAAGACCTTAAATCGAGAGATCGGTCTATATGGCAGCTATATCCAAATCTAGACCGATCTGGGCCAAACTGAAGAAAGATGTCGAGTGGCCTTACACAACTCACTGTCCCAAATTTCAGCAAATTCGCATAATAAATATGGCTTTTATGGGCCTAAGACCCTTAATCGCCGGATCGGTCTATATGGCAGCTATATCCAAATCTGAACCGATCTGGCCCATATTAAAGAGAGATGTTAAAGGGCCTAAGACAACTAACTGTTTCAAATTACGGCAAAATCAGATGATAAATGTGGATTTTATGGGCCTAAGACCCTAAATCGGCGGATCGGTCTATGTGGGGGCTATATCAAGACATAGTCCGATATAGCCCATGTCCTGCTTATGGACAAGAAAAGAATCGGTGCAAAGTTTACCCTGATCAAAAATATATATACTTTATAGGATCGGAAATGGATATATCGATGCGTTGCAAACGGAATGGCGAAATTAATATACATCCATCCTTCGGTGGTGGGTATAATTTACACTTATATAATGATTCACATCTTTCACTGCACGCACACTATTGCAAACATTTGTGCACGTTATCTACGTTATCGCAGCACTGCAAACATTTTAATCATAATATAATTTTATACGCTCCGTTATTTAGAAACAGAATGAAATCAGCAATTTATTTGTCTAAGATAACATAAATGGAGATGGGTTTCTACCGGGTAAATGGGTATTAAATAAATACCAATAAATTCGTTGTATATTAACCTGACCTTCTGATCTCATAAAATCATATTGGATATATATATAGCCGCTATATAGACCGATCTCCAGATGGTCATTTTATATCCGATTTCGATGAAATTCGCCACAGTGAGTTCTGGTAGACCCCCTACTTATTTCTGTGAAGTGTGGTTCCGATCCGACTATATATGGACATAGCTGCCCTATAGACCGACCTCTCGATCTCCAGATGTAGGGTATTGATGCCATAAAAGATTCATTTATTACCCGAATTCGATGAAATTTGGCACAGTGTGTTCTAGTAGACCCCTACCCATTCTTGTCAAATGTAGTTCAGATCGGCCCACATTTGAATATAGCTGCCATTTAAACCGATTTCCCGATATGATGATAAAAATATGGTCCGATCTGGACATGATTTCATATTCTTTGTATATAAACCTGACCTTCTGATCTCATAAAATCGGATTTTAGCTACATATAGCCGCTATGTAGACCGATCTCCAGTGAATTCTGGTAGACCCCTCCCATTCTTGTCAAATGTGGTCCAGATGGGGTAACATTTGGATATAGCTGCCATATAGACCGATCTCCCGAAATAGTGTAATGAGCCCATAAAAAGAGCATTTTTCATCCGAATTTGATGAGATTTGAAACAGTGAGTTTTGATAGACCTCTTTACCACTGTTCTTCTCGACGCTCCGAGTCGACCTAGCCATGTCCATGTGTTTGTCGAAATCACGATAGCGGTCGAACACGTTAAGCTAGCCGCTTGAAATTTCACATAGATACATAATATTGATGTAGGTTTTAAGCCCTTACAAGACGCAATTTTCGTACGATTAGGCTCAACTTTTGCACTTAGTGTTCCGTTATGACTTCCAGCAACTGTGCCCAGTTCGGTACAAATCGGTTTATAACCTGATATAGCTCCCATATGAAGCGATCTCTGATTTGACTCCTTGATTCCTTACAGGCCGCAATTTTTGTTCGATTTGGCTGAAATTTTGCTTGCAGTGTTCTGTTACGACTTCCAACAACTGTGCCAAATACGGTCGGTTGATCATCCTTGTTGGGTTCCTAGAAGCTTGAACTTTTGATGGTTTGACAGAAGTTTGGTACTAAGAACAAGTTTATGCCCTTCAACTTAATTTATTTTGTATACATTTTTAGGCAGAATCCATGGTGGTGGGTTCCCAAGATTCGGCCCGGCCGAATTTAGCACGCTTTTATTTGTTTCAATTAAGATCGTGATTGTAATTTTTTAAATTTTCCATTAAAAAATTAATTGCCTCAATAATTTTTTAATAGAATTTGTTTTTTTTTTCAATAACGATCTTGATGGAAATTTTTAATTAAAAATTTGATTTAATAATTTTTTTTAAACTTTATTCATAAATTGTGTATACAAAAAATTTTATACATAAAATGTGATTGAAAATTTTATAACGGCCTAAACCACTTACCAGTTTTTCTTGTTGTACCCGACTCGTTCGCCAATTCATAGAAAACAGCTAATTTTGTAAAGGCAAAACAGCCGTTTTCATTGATTTGGCGAATGGATAGAATGACAAAAAGGAAAAAATCCTAGTTAGTTCTTTTAAATCATTTTATAATTTAACCGGAAACAGCACTGTTAAGACTGTCGGGTTTTTGAACAAGTCTAGCCGCTCAAAATGTTGACAAATATTTTCCATATACATAAGATTAAATTCCCCCCAAAAAGTGTACCGACTACCTCTTTAAATTTCTAAACTGAACTCAAAAATTTAGTTTTTCTGTTTTTTTTTCCCAATACATGTAAAGTTACTGTAATAAAAAAAAAACAAGTAAAAGCATGCTAAGTTCAGCCGGGCCGAAACTTATATACCCTCCACCATGGATCGCATTTGTCGAGTTCTTTTCCCGCCATCTCTTCTTAGGCAAAAAAGGATATTAGAAAAGATTTGCTCTGATATTAGAGCGATATCAAGATATGGTCCGGTTTGGACCACAATTAAATTATATGTTGGACACCTGTGTAAAATGTCAGCCAATTCGAATAAGGATAGCGCCCTTTGGGGGCTCAAGAAGTAAAATAGAGAGATCGATTTATATGGGAGCTGTATAGGGCTATAGACCGATTCAGACCATAATAAACACGTATGTTGATGGTCATGAGGGAATCCGTCGTACAAAGTTTAAGGAAAATCGGATAATAATTGCGACCTCTAGAGGCTCAAAAAGTCAAAATCCCAGATCGGTTTATATGGCAGCTATATCAGGTTATAAACCGATTTGAACCTTATTTGACACAGTTGTTGAAAGGAAGAATAAAATACGTCATGCAAAATTTCAGCCAAATCGGATAAGAATTGCGCCCTCTAGAAGCTCTAGAAGCTCAAGAAGTCAAATCCCCAGTCCCCCAACCGACCTACACTAATAAGAATTTCAAGCGGCTAGCTTCACTCCTTCGGAAGTTAGCGTGCTTTCGACAGACAGACGGACGGACGGACGGACATGGCTAGATCGACATAAAATGTCACGACGATCAAGAATATAAATACTTTGTGGGGTCTCAGACGAATATTTCGAGTAGTTACAAACAGAATGACGAAATTAGTATACCCCCCATCTTATGGTGGAGGGTAAGTGCAAATCTGGCCATTGGCTTACGAGGAGTTTACAGGATGAGGCGTCCCCCAAACACATGGCCGCAAAATAGGTTATTAAATTCGCTTTCTAATCTCAAATACCATTCATTTAAATTCCTCATTGCAAAAGCTATCAAATATGTCCGGTTTGGGGTATGGGCCCTAAAAACTATGAATATTGAGCTCCACTGTCTTAAGACTCAAATTTTCTGGTGAGCCAATACGTCCTATTTGGGGGTTGTTATGGTTGTGGGACGTCCGCTAGACAGTTGGTCCCTAATGTTGATATCAGTTACATGGTCTACTCGCACATACCTTTAATTTGAGCCCCATATTTCCATAGTCGGCAAACATGACCGGCTTGGGGGGTGTTTTGGGAGATGGGCTGCCACTCAGTGAGTTGGCCTTGAAAATATATGGCGGATTCGTGTTCCACTTTAATAACCCTCTTAGTTAGGTCTCATATTGCAATAGTCAGAAAGTACTTACTATTTGGGTGATGTTGTGGGGTGACCCCATAGACACTTTTCCCGAATATTGATATCAAATTCGACCTTTCATTTGAGGCCCATATTGCTATGGTCTTAAATTTGTCTCCTTTGGGGGATGTTTTTGGTGAGAGCCGGCCCACCAAACACTTGGTCCCAAAGTTGGATATCAGATTCGTATTCTATTTACATTCAACTACCTTTTATTAAAGCCCCATATTCCCATAGTCAGTAAATAAGTCCAGTTTGGGGGGTGTTTTGAGGAAGGGGTGGACCCCCAGAAACGTGGTACAACATTCAGATATCAGATTTGTATTCTACTCGCAAATACCTTTCATTTGAGTCCCATATTGCTATGGTCGGCAAATATGTCCGATTTAGAGTTGTTTTGGGCTTGGGGTGGTCCCCCTAGCACTTGGTCCGATAATTGGATTTCAGATACGTTTTATTATCTTAAATACCTTTCATTTGAGTCACATATTGTCGTGATTGGTCTAAATATATGTTTGGTAGGTTTTAGGGTGGGGCAGCCCCACTAGGTACCCCATCCGAAATTTGGATACGAAATTTTTATCTTTAAGATTCTATATGAGAGCACACAAAATTTCGCTTAAATCGCACCACCCATCTCTGAGATCTGGAGTTTCTGAAAATTAGGGTAAGGGGGCGGACCCTCCCCCCCCCCCCCCCCTTCAGATATCAAAAAATGTAGTACCCTGTTTTTAACACGGGATCATTATGCACCATCTGTGAAAATTTCAAGAAAATCGGTTCAGCCGTTTCTGAGTATGTAAGGAACACACAAACATACAAACAAACAAACCTACAAACAAACACAAATTGATTTTTATACCCTCCACCATAAGATGAGGGGTATACTAATTTCGTCATTCTGATTGTAACTACTCGAAATATTCGTCTGAGACCCCATAAACTGTGCAAAGTATGGTTCAAATCGGTTCATAACCTGATATAGCTGTCATATAAACAGATCTGGGGACTTGACTTCTTGAGCTTCTAGAGGGCGCAATTCCTATCCGATTTGGCTGAAATTTCGCAAGACGTTTTTTATTGTTACTTTCAACCACTATGTCAAATAAAATACAAATCGGTTCATAACCTGATATAGCTGCCATATAAACCGATCTGGGATCTTGACTTCTTGAGCCTCTAGAGGTCGCAATTATTATCCGATTTGCCTGAAATTTTGTACGACGGATTCTTTCATGACCATCAACATACGTGTTTATTATGGTCTCAATCGGTCCATAACCCGATACAGCTCCCATATAAATCGATCTCTCTATTTTGCTTTTTGAGCTCACAAAGAGCGCAATTCTTATTCGAATTGGCTGACATTTTACACAGGTCTCCAACATATAATTTAATTGTGGTCCAAACCGGAGCATATCTTGATATCGCTCTAATAGCAGAGCAAATCTTTTCTTATATCCTGTTTTGCCTAAGAAGAGATGCCGGGAAAAGAAGTCGACAAATGCGATCCATGGTGGAGGGTATATAAGATTCGGCCCTGCCGAACTTAGCACGCTTTTACTTGTTATATATAAGATGGGATTCAGATAAGGCATTTATATTGTAATACTGTTGCTCGAGCTATATACACATACTATTTTCGTAGCATGGTATTTATTGTCTCTTTTATTGTCAAAAATAAATATTCAAAAGATAATTTTGTTCCATATAAAATAAAAGGGTCTATCACACTGCATATTCCTGTCATATGACATGTCACTTTTTATGTAAATTATCAATTTACATACGATTCATCATTTTCGCTATCACACTAGTATATTATTATACCCACCACCGAAGGATGGGGGTATATTCATTTTGTCATTCCGTTTGCAACACATCGAAATATCCATTTCCGACCCTATAAAGTATATATATTCTTGATCAGCGTAAAAATCTAAGACGACCTAGCCATGTCCGTCCGTCTGTCCGTCTGTCTGTTGAAATCACGCTACAGTCTTTAAAAATAGAGATATTGAGCTGAAATTTTGCACAGATTCTTTTTTTTGTCCATAAGCAGGTTAAGTTCGAAGATGGGCTATATCGGACTATATCTTCATATAGCCCCCATATAGACCGATCCGCCGATTTGGGGTCTAAGGCCCATAAAAGCCACATTTATTATCCGATTTTGCTGAAATTTAGGACAGAGAGTTATGTTAGGCCACTTGACAGCCTTCCTCAATTTGGCCCAGATCGCTTCAGATTTGGATATAGCTGCCATATAGACCGATCCGCCAATTTAGGGTCTAAGGCCCATAATAGCCACATTTATTATCCGATTTTGCTGAAATTTGGGACAGAGAGTTATGTTAAGCCACTCGACGTCCTTCCTCAATTTGGCTCCGATCGGTTCAGATTTGGATATAGCTGCCATATAGACCGATCTCTCGATTTAAGGTCTTGCGCCCATAAAAGGCGCATTTATTGTCCGATGTCGTCGAAATTCAGGACAGTGAGTTAAGTCAAGGCCCTTGACATTCTTCTGCAATATGGTCCAGATCGCTTCAGATTTGGATATAGCTGCCATATAGACCGATCCGCCAATTTAGGGTCTAAGGCCCATAATAGCCACATTTATTATCCGATTTTGCTGAAATTTGGGACAGAGAGTTATGTTAAGCCACTCGACGTCCTTCCTCAATTTGGCTCCGATCGGTTCAGATTTGGATATTGCTGCCATATAGACCGATCTCTCGATTTAAGGTCTTGCGCCCATAAAAGGCACATTGATTATCCGATGTCTCCGAAATTAGGGACAGTGAGTAGTGTTAGGACCTTCGACATCCTTCTTCAATTTGGCTCAGATCGGTCCAGATTTGAATATAGCTGTTATATAGACCGATCTCTAGATTTAAGGTTTTGATTCAATAAAAGGCGCATTGATTGTCCGATGTCGCCAGAATTTCGGACAGAAAGTTGTATTGGGCCCTTCGACGTTCTTTTTCAATTTGGCTTAAATCGGTCCAGATTTGGATATAGCTGTCATATAGACCGATATCTCGATTTAAGGTTTTGAGGGCCAAAAAAGTCGCATTTATAATCCGATTTCATCGAAATTTGAGTTATGTTAGGCTCTTCGAGTTTTTTCTGCAACTTGGCCCAAAGCGGTGCAGATTTGGATTTAGCTGCCATATAGTCTTGGCCACATAAAAGGCGCATTTATAATCCGATTTCACTGAAATTTGACACTGTGACTTATGGCTTTTCGACATCCAACAATGTTTTGTACTTCGTAGTATTTGATTCAAATCGAAACATATATCGGTAAACATATATTGATAAGTATAATCTCATTCCATGATACGGTCGCGTTTTTTGTCTGCTGCAGAAATACAAACCAATCCTCCTAATCTAGGCGCTTTTTGGATGCTGGTAGGGTGTTGGGTAGGAAATATCTTCATCCGGAACATCTTGCCATAGGAAGAAAAACGTCTCGGACTCTGAGTGAGTTTTAAAATCGATTAAATTAAATTGAATTTTTCAACAAACTCCATCGAAACAATAATTTTTGACTGGAATAAACGACAGAGACAGCTTGTTTGTGTGTTGTTAAATCACTTTTTACAAATTTAACAACACCAGCTGGTCGTTTCTGCCAAATAGTGATTGTGGGTTGCCTACTACCTTTACATAGCTTGGTCGCATAAAAAAGTAGTCTGACGATATCAGCTGTTGGTAATGTCGCGCGTATATGGCGTGTTTACACAAAGCGCATATACTGCATTATCGACACTAAATACCCACTGATAGCCGTTAACTATGAATATGAGCGAGGACATAACCCCAAGAAACAGTATTGGTTCGCTGAGAGTAAGCAAGCTCCAGCAATTAGAAAAGGCAAACGCCGAGCTGTCAGCGAGAAGCCAAAAATATGAAAGATTGTGCTTTCAACTTCAAAAAGATGTCGAAACCCTGAAAGGGCAAATTAATCAAAACCAATGTTCTGAGTCGTTTCAAACAGACGAAGAAGAACTTGCAAATGAAGTTGGCCGTTTTGAGAACCACCAACAAAATATTGCCGAAAGCATTGTAACAACCCCAAATCCAACAGGTGAATGGCAAACAGTCCAAAAGAATAAACGACATAGAGAAAGTCCAAACCAATCTAATGCCAACAAAAAGCAAGCTACAGTAAACGAATACTGGCTTGGAAAAAGTAATCCAGCTTCTGAAAATCAATTTGCAATTCTGGATAGCCAGGCAATGAGTTCAAATTTACAAACTGATGCTAATTCAAATTTACTTGAACATTCCAAACCACCACCAATCTTTGTGGATAAGGTTGGAAATATTCAGCCATTGATGTCGCTTCTTTCCCAATGCGTACCAAATCAATACGAAATCAAGTCTCTTCGTAATGATCAGATAAAAATAATGTCAAAGACCCATGAAACATATAAAGTAATTGTTGAAGAACTTCAAAAAAAGGATACAGAATTCCATACCTACAAACCGAAAAATGAAAGAGGGTTCAAAGTGATTCTCAAAAATATTCATCCAACTGTAGATGTGGAAGAACTGAAGGATGAGCTTCTGAAAGAAGGTCACGAAGCCACCAATGTATGGAATATTAAGAATAGATATTCCAAAAAACCACTACCATTATTCGAAATAACGTTATCCACGAAACCAAACAATAAAAATATTTTTTCTGTCACAAGACTTATGAATACTATTGTTAAATTTGAAGCACCTCGTCCAAAGAAAACCATACCACAATGCGCAAACTGTCAACAATATGGCCATACTAAAACTTATTGCAGAAAAAAATCTGTTTGTATCAAATGTGCTGGTAGTCATGACTCAAAGTCTTGTGTACGTAAAAATTGGGCTAGCGAAGTGAAATGTGCCCTATGTGAAGGAAACCACCCAGCAAACTATAAAGGTTGCAACATTTATAAACAACTTTTTCAAAAACACTTTCCAACTCAAAGAACAAATAGAGAAAGACAAGCCATAACTTCCCAAGCAATCACAGAACAATCAAATCTAACAGCTCCAGCTTCATACTCCAATGCTGTCACCAACTCCACAAACGTCCAAAATATTATAAACCAGAACCCTACTCTTCAATCTCACTCCCAACACCCACAAAGCCAGCCAACACTACAACAACAACCTATATGTAACCCTAATGTCTCCAACATTAAGGAAATGCTTACCAGCCTCAATGCTCTAATGCAGCAAATGACCAGCCTTATTTTGAATGTTACTGCTCAACTTTCACAGATTACCATATGAGTCAACTCAACATAGTTTTCTGGAATGCAAATGGCTTGTCAAACCATATATTAGAAGTAAAGGAATTCCTAAGAACAAGACAGATAGATGTAATGCTAATTTGTGAGACACACTTTACACAAAAATCTCATCTTTTAATTCCACAATATGATTTTTATCATGTAAATCACCCTGACAGCAAAGCAAGAGGAGGATCGGGGATCCTAATAAGAAAAACCATAAAACATCACCAAGGAACACATTATTGCGCGCAAGAGATACAAGCAACTAACATTATAGTAGAAGACTGGCTTGGACCATTAACCATCTCCTCAATTTACTGCCCACCGAAACATAACATTAAAAAAGATTTATACATTAGTTTCTTCAGATCACTTGGAAACAAATTCTTAGCTTGTGGTGACTACAATGCTAAACATCCTCTATGGGGCTCCCGACTTACATCTCCAAAGGGAAAACAACTGTTTTACGCCATCAAAGAACTGAACTTGAACGTTAAATCCTCTGGTACCCCAACATATTGGCCCACTGATGTAAATAAAACCCCAGATCTAATTGATTTTTGTGTCTCAAAGGGTATCCCCGAAGGATCACAAAATTGCACATCGATCTGTGAACTCTCTTCCGACCATTCACCGGTTCTCCTTACCGTGCATTGCAAATATATAATACAGGACCAAAAATGTACATTACACAATAAGAAAACCAATTGGCACTATTTTCGGTATCTTTTAAATACGAATCTAAGTGAGAACATTCCTCTTAAAACAGACGAAGATTTAGTAGATGCAGTGGAACATCTAGTCCGCAATATTCAACTAGCGTCATGGAATGCAACACCTCAGAAAAGTTTCTCCATAAATCACACTACTCCAACAAACGTCTTGAAAAAACTTTTCATTAAACGGAAAGCGAAGAAAACGTGGCAAAGAACGCGATCTCCTGATGATAAGAGGAAACTAAACAAAGCAACAGCCGAACTCAAACTTCTTCTACAGAATATACAAAATGAAAATTTTGAAAAAAATATTCAGGGTCTTGGTCCAAACAAGTCTACAGATTATTCCCTGTGGAAAGTGACCAAATCTATCAAGAGATACCCAAAAATAAATCACCCAATAAGAAACCCCGATAGTTCTTGGACAAAGAGTAACTTAGAAAAAGCAACTACATTTGCAAACCACTTATTTGATGTATTTACCCCAAATACAAATGAAGTTGTACCAGAAAATATTAAAAAAATCCTAGATGAAACCCACCAACTTGATCTGCCCATTAAAAAATTTTCGAAGGCTGAAGTTATTAAAGTTATCAACACCCTTAAAGCAAATAAACATATGACCTACATATACAACGCATGCTTGACTCGATGCTTTGTACCCCCGCAATGGAAGGTTGCGCAAATAACAATGATTCAAAAACCTGGCAAACCCACAGACCAAGTAAAGTCTTATCGTCCAATTAGTCTGCTGTCTGTACTTTCCAAAGTTCTTGAAATTCTATTTTTAAAGCGATTAACGCCAATTGTAAATCAAAAAGAACTTATCCCTGACCATCAATTTGGGTTCAGGAAAAATCACGGCACAATAGAACAAATCCATCGTCTGGTTGAAACAATACACAACGCGTTTGAATCCAAAGAATTTTGTACAGCTGCATTCCTGGATATATCGCAAGCATTTGATAAGGTATGGCACGAGGGCTTACTTTACAAAATAAAAAAGCTGTTACCAATCAATTTTTATCTGTTTATTAAATCGTATATTAACGATCGGCATTTTTATGTTCAAGAAGCCGGTGAAGCAAGTACCATCAAGAATATTCGTGCCGGTGTACCACAAGGTAGTGTACTTGGTCCACTGCTATATCTCTTATTTACAGCTGACCTTCCACGATCACAGAATGCTGTGATCGGGACTTTCGCTGATGATACAGCGGTATTAGCTGTCAGTAAAGATGCACAAAAAGCGAGTAATGCCCTCCAAAAGTACTTAAACACGTTATCGGTATGGCTACGTGAATGGCGTATAAAAGCCAATGAGTCAAAATCTACCCAAGTTACATATACATTGAAACATGCCACATGTCCCCCTGTTCAATTGAACCAAATTGAGATCCCACAGAAAGATGAAGCCCTATATCTTGGAATTTATCTAGATAGAAAACTTAAATGGAAGAAACACATCCAAACTAAAAGAAAGGCTCTCGATATTCAACTGAGAAAAATGAAATACCTAATTGGATACCGCTCGAAACTCTCTTTGGAAAACAAAATCCTCATATACAAATGCATATTAAAACCAATCTGGACATATGGCATCCAATTATGGGGGACCGCCTCAAATACCAATATAAAATTACTGCAACAGTTTCAATCTAAAGTACTAAGAATAATTACAAATGCCACAACATACGTTACCAACGAACGCCTACATAAGGATCTAAACATAAAAACAGTAAAGGAAGAGATTTCATCGCAATTAATGTCATATAAATTAAGAATTGACGACCATCCAAACCCCCTAGCGGCCAACTTAATGTCAAATCGGGAAACTTTTACAAGGCTAAAACGAAAAGCACCACAAGATCTAATCGCATAAATAAAATCTTTGTATAAATATTGTTCCTCAAACTGAAATTTATGTATGTATATGTTAAATGGATTGACCACTGGGTTAATACCATCTAAAAGAAATTTAAAACACCAGAATAATGTTAAATATCAATGTTAGATAGATCGCATTAATAAAAATTACAAAAAAAAAAAAAAAAAAAAAATATATCGGTATAGCTGCTATGGGGCATAAGGTATGCTTTTTTCACCGAATTTTGACGAAAGGTGTTTTACATATATACCCGAGGTGGTGGGTATCCAAAGTTCGGCCCGGCCGAACTTAACGCCTTTTTACTTGTTTTTGTATGACATAACCTAAAAATGTGGGCAAAAGCTGATTTTTTAGGGCTACAAATTTGTAATCATAAAGTTGTGAGAACAATTTAATTTGGTGTTGCGTTCATTCGACTGACAACAAAAACAGCCGATTTCTTTATGTTTTTGTCAGAATGAATAGAGCAAGGCTCTTATCGAAAAAATAACAGTGCTATTTTGAAAAGCGATTTTGAAGTGTTATTTGCACCATGTGTGCAACTTTACCAATAGCAAAACTTGACATGGCATAAGACAAGAACATGTAGTGTGATGGCACCTTTATACTATCCCTGTGTTGATTAAAACTCAAGCTCTGAAGGCAGTTAATAATAATAATCCTGAGGTCATCATGAGATTCGTAAAAACTGAACTAGTTACATTACTATGTGCAGTGCAAGTTCATGTAATGCAATCGACGATTAAAGTTGCTAAATGCCACTTTGATGATACAGTGGACTTAACCAATGAACAACAATTTTCAAATGGCTCCTATCTTTATGAAAATCGTATTATACCCTCCGAACAAGTGGCCAATTACGAGTACATTGTAACCGTTGATGGTGAACAACGGTCGCATGCACCACATCCCCGTGCCTGTGTATGTCACGAAAAGAATTGCATACAATTTTGCTGTGATCCTAGGAAAGAAACGCTTTCCCGTTCTGGCCAATGTGTTCCGCTGAGAGAGCGAATCAATTATGATCACCAGCTGCTAAAAGATTTCATCGTGGTCAAAGGCATGACTTATGCAGACGCATACCCCCTGACTCCAGAATTGACAGAAAAAGATGATTGGGAAATACTTGAAAACGGCAAGTTGATGCTTAAAAATTTTTCACCAATCTTTGTCGAGGAGAGAATATTGTCTGATGCCCCGGCGCACGGCTGACAAGTCATGGTCTCTATATGCCATGATTTATCCCATTCCCAATAAGCTACCAACTAAAACGGTAATCTCTAATAATGCAATTTTTTCATTTTTTTTTAAGGAGGTTTTATGTCAATGGTATTTATGGCTATGGTTGTCATCATCATCTATCTATGTAAGGCACTGATCCGCACAATTCCATTTTTTTGCCTCGTCTGCTATTTATTATCAGTGATAATAGGCAACACCATCTTGTGCTTAATTGCATTTACAGAAGTGGTACTTTCCAAGCTAATGTGTAGTTTAGTAGGTGAGTTATATTAAAATCTAAGCAATTAACATGTTCGACCGGGCCGAATCTTACATACCCTCCACCATGGATCGCATTTGTCGAGTTCTTTTCCCGGCATCTCTTCTTAGGTAAAAAAGGATATAAGAAAAGATTTGATCTGCTATTAGAGCGATATCAATATATGGTCCGGTTTGGACCACAAAAAAATTGTATGTTGGAGAAAATGTCGGCCAATTCGAATAAGAATTGCGCCCTTTGGGGCTCAAGAAGTAAAATAGAGAGATCGATTTATATGGGAGCTGTATCGGGCTATAGACCAATTCAGATCATAATAAACACGCATGGTGATGGTCATGAGAGGATCCCTAGTACATAATTTCAGGCAAATCGGATAAAAATTGCGCCCTCTAGAGGCTCAAGAAGTCAAGATCCCAGATCAGTTTATATGGCAGCTATATCAGGTTATAAACCGATTTAAACCATACTTGGCACAGTTGTTGGATATCATAACAAAATACTATGAGCAAAAATTCATTCCAATCGGATAAGAATTGCGCACTCTAGAGGCTCAAGAATTCAAGACCCAAGATCGGTTTATATGACAGCTATATCAGGTTATAGACCGATTTGATTCATACTTGGCACAGTTGTTGGATATCATAACAAAACACATCGTGCCAAAATTCATTCAAATCGAATAAGAATTGCGCCCTTTAGAGGCTCAAGAAGTCAAGACCCAAGATCGGTTTATATGACAGCTATATCAGGTTATAAACCGATTTGATCCATACTTGGCACAGTTGTTGGATATCATGACGAAACATGTCGTGCAAAATTTAATTCCAATCGGATATGAATTGCGCCCGCTAGAGGCTCAAGAATTCAAGACCCAAGATCGGTTTATATGGCAGCTATATCAAAACATGGACCGATGTGGCCCAGTAACAATCCCAACCGACCTACACTAATAAGAAGTATTTGTGCAAAATTTCAAGCGGCTAGCTTTACTTCTTCGGAAGTTAGCGTGCTTTCGAAAGACAGACGGACGGACGCACGGACAGACGGGCGGACATGCCTAGATCGACATAAAATGTCGCGACGATCAAGAATATATATACTTGGTGGGGTCTCAGACGAATATTTCGAGTAGTTACAAACAGAATGACGAAATTAGTATACCCCCCATCCTATGGTGGAGGGTATAAAAACAGAATAGCGAGTTAAGCTTGCATAATCCGAACCTCATATCCCGTCCACCATGGAAAACATTTCCCAAACTCTTTGGTTGATTTCTAAAGGGTGATTTTTTTGAGGTTAGGATTTTCATGCATTAGTATTTGACAGATCACGTGGGATTTCAGACATGGTGTCAAAGAGAAAGATGCTCAGTATGCTTTGACATTTCATCATGAATAGACTCACTAACGAGCAACGCTTGCAAATCATTGAATTTTATTACCAAAATCAGTGTTCGGTTCGAAATGTGTTCATTCACCGTAACGTTGCGTCCAACAGCATCTTTGAAAAAATACGGTCCAGTGATACCACCAGCGTACAAACCGCACCAAACAGTGCATTTTTCGGGATGCATGGACAGTTCTTGAACGGCTTCTGGTTGCTCTTCACTCCAAATGCGGCAATTTTGCTTATTTACGTAGCCATTCAACCAGAAATGAGCCTCATCGCTGAACAAAATTTGTCAAAATTTGAACACATTTCGAACCGAACACTGATTTTGGTAATAAAATTCAATGATTTGCAAGCGTTGCTCGTTAGTAAGTCTATTCATGATGAAATGTCAAAGCATACTGAGCATCTTTCTCTTTGACACCATGTCTGAAATCCCACGTGATCTGTCAAATACATGAAAATCCTAACCTCAAAAAAATCACCCTTTATGTATAGACAAAACCACAAAAAAGGTGTCCTCAGGGATTTTTGTTCGTTTAGATAAACATATCAAGTTTTGAGGTGTCTTCCATCACTTGATCTTTTCATCGGGCTTTTGGTCGTCCCGGTCCTTTTTATACCCACTACCGAAGGAACTATCCATTCCGACCTTATAAAATATATATGTTTTTGATCAGCGCAAAAATCTAAGACGATCTAGCCATGTCCGTCCGTCTGTCTCTTGAAATCACGCTACAGTCTTTAAAAATAGAGCTATTGAGCTGAATCTTTGCACAGATTCTCTCTTAGTCCATAAGCAAATTGAGTTCGAAGATGGGCTATACCGGACTATATCTTCATATAGACCGATCCGCCGATTTAGGGACTTAGGCCCATAAAAGCCACATTTGTTATCCGATTTTGCTAAAATATTGGACAGTAAGTTGTGTTAGGCCGTTCGACATCCTTCTTCAATTTGACTCAGATCGGTCCAGATTTGGATATAGCTGCCATATAGACCGATCTCGCGATTTAAGGTTTTGCGGCCATAAAAGGCGCATTTGTTGTCCAATCTCGCCGAAATTTGGGACAGTGAGTTGTGTTAGGCTCCTCGACATTTTTCTGAAACTTGGCCCAAATCGGTCCAGATTTGGATATAGCTCCTATATAGACGGATATCTCAATTTAAATTCTTGGCCCATAAGAGGCGCATTTATAATGCGATTTCACTGAAATTTGACACAGTGACTTATGTTAGGCTTTTCGACATCCGTGTCGTATATAGTTCAGATCGGTTTATTTTTAGATATAGCTACTAAAAATGCCAATATTTTGTTATACATAATTGAACAATGACTTGTATTTATTAGTATTTGGTCCAAATCGGAACTTATTTCGATATAGCTGCTATGGGGTATAATGCATTTTTCACTGGATTTTGACGAAAGGTGGTTTATATGTAAATGCCCGAGGTGGTGGGTATCCAAATTTCGGCCCGGCCGAACATAACACCTTTGTACTTGTTCTTTCTGCGGAATAGACGTTTCACCTCTCTCCTTTTCTCCTGATACCTCGCCATCATCTGGCGCGTTGCTATTGATTGCAGGGTTGTTCTATAAGCCGCTTTCTTGGCTTCATGGGTTTCTTGGGGGAGGCTTCCGGTACCATGTACGGATTTAACGGCATTCTTCATAGAGTGGACAATGGTGTGCCATTGCGCCATTATATCATCGGAAAAAGGAGTGCTTTCATGAAGCTATTTGGTCAGTCGAGTGGCGTTTGCAGCTTTTTAATGTCCAGCTTCCTTGCAGTGTCAGATTGCTCCAACAAGGCAATGATCCGAATATACATTCGCTCCACGGAACAATCGTACATCTAACACGCTGCATGAATGCCTTCCATCTATTACAATGTGATCAATTTTGTTTCTTTTGGGTGTTTTGATCGGGTGACAGTCATGTGGCTTTGCGAATATTTTTATGTTGAAATCTGGTGCCACTAAACACCATGTTTTTTGGCGCAGCGAAATCTATCAGCCTCAACCCATTACCGATCGTTATCTCGTGGAGGCTAAACTTTCCGACTGTTGTACCAAAGATGTCTTCCTTCCCTATTTTCGCATTAAAATCTCCCAGAACGATTTAAGTATCATGGGCGGGGCAGCGGTCATATTTTCTCTCTAGGCACTCGTAGAAAATATTCTTGGCCTACACATTCTTGTCTGCCGTCGGGACATGGGCACAAATAAGGCTGATGTTGAAGAATTTGGCTTTTATGCGGATTGTGGCTAGCCTCTAATCCGCCGGAGTAAAGCTGGAGACGTGGTGTTTCAGTCTCCGACTAACCACAAATCCATAGTCAGACTCATTTGGTGTTGCATTGATGCCATTCCCAGTCCACCGCACTTCCTGTTAGGGGGTAATATCTGCCTTGTACTTCTCCAACACATCCACCAGTGCGCATACTGCACATTCCAGGTGCAGATCCTCAGATCACTGTCGTTTTTTCGTTTGCGTGGGTCGTCAACGTTAGGGGGTCCGTTTTTCCTATTCCGTTGTGGGTTATTGGCCCAGCGTCCCAACCGCATGGGTTTTGTGGGATCGCACATGTATGCCTCGTTGTCGCGAGCTGACGCTCGCCTCCAGCCGCCCCTTACCTGTGAACAAACGCTTCCTATATGGCTGTTTAGGAAATAATGTCGGAAGATCCTTTAATATGGGCCATGTGGTTCAGATTTGAATATAGCTCGACTATAAAGTAGTCCTTCGATTTGATTTTTGAGCCCCTAGCAGATTGTCTGAACATTTGCAAAATTCTAATCTAAGTTTTTTCTGAGTGTATTTTTTCACAAATTTTGATATTTTTCAATACAGTAATGTCTTTTGGTATTTTGTTCACAGGTTATACCGCATACCTCTTTCATGAGAGTTCATTTATTTGGCTGGCAATACTTGCCTATGAAATTTGGCGTTCACTTTGTTCTCCGGAGAAAACAAATATCAGTGCAAAGAAGCTACGTCTAAAGTATGCAGTACTAGGCTTTGGAATACCAGTTTGTTTCACAATAGCATTGATCGTTATTCAAAATTCCAATATCGATAATGAATTGAAGCCAGGTGTGGGCGATGAATACTGTTGGATAGATGGTGAGTAAAAAGATACATTAGTAAATGAAAGGTTTAGTGAAAAACTTTAAGATTTTTGATGTTAAATTGAATTGAACATAATCATAGTGGTTTAGATACAAATTTAGAACTAAAACCAGTAAGGAAAGGCAACTGTCGGGTGGTGCCTACTCTATAATACCCTACACCTATACTATAGTTACAAAGTTGGAGCTATATCTATTTCTGAACCAATTTCGATGGAGCTCGGCGGATGTCTTCGGATGGGTTAGGTTAGATTTAAGAGGCAGTCTGCCATCAGACTCGTCTAGACGAAGCAAGATGCCTTCTACTTGCTACCGTTGAACCATCCAGATCGCTTTAAAAAGCCCAATTACTTGCGAAGGTTCACATCCGCTAAATCAGACAGGTTCTCCAAGAAATGAGAACTTAAAGTGGAACTCCTTCTGACTGCTAGTGAGGGACACACACACAGTTTTGTCTCTATTGCTTCTTCTACTGCGATGTCTTCACAGCTTCTGCAAAAGTCGTTGCTGACAACCTTCAGTCTGTCAGCTTGTTTTAAATTGCACCTGTTCTGGGTGGGTCCGTCATGACAGGTCATTGTTAGACGATGGACACAATGACTGAGACGTATGTTCTAGCCAATCACAGCAAAGCGGTAGTCCTCTTCAAGTCTAGATTAGGCCACATAGTTTTGGAATGCTCACAGCCCCCTCTTTGTGACCATCTATCATTCGTTGTCTCTCGGGCCTGGTCCTGAAAACTTAGCTTACATGTCGCTAGAGGCATACCCACAGATTCCAGTATCCCTGGAATGTGTAGGGTAGTTCCTACACTCGCAAGCTCGTCCATTTCACAATTCCCTGGGATATCTCTGTGGCCCGGCACCCAAAACAGGTGAAATTGAACTGTTCAGCCATTTCGTTGAGAGATCTGCGACAGTCAAGGGCGGCTTTTGTGTCAACCCAAATGTAATTGCGGATTTTTCATATAGTCGGCGTTGACAAATTTTTTCACAGCTTGTGACTCTGTAATTGCATTCTTTCTTCTGTCAGTTATCAGCTGTTACTTTTAGCTTGCTTTAGAAAAAAAGTGTAGAAATAGTATATTTGATTAAAGTTCATTCTAAGTTTTATTAAAAATGCATTTACTTTCTTTTAAAAAATCCGCAATTACTTTTTGGGCAACCCAATACATATATGGCAGCTATATTTAAATCTGACCCGGTTTCTACGAAATTCACCAGTAATGTCGACAGTCATAAGAAAATCATTTCTACAAAATTTTAAGAAAATCGGTTAACAAATGACCATTTTATTGCATTATTACCGGAAATCGGACGAACATATATATGAGAGCTGCATCTAAATCTGTACCAATTTCGTTTAAACTTTATAAATATTATGGAAGTCGTCCGGGAAAGCGTTGCGCAAAGTTTTGGGAAGATTGGTCAATAAATGCACTTGCAGTAGCTCTAGGAGTTAAAATCGGGCGATATATATATATATATATATATATATATATATATATATATATATATATATATATATATATATATATATATATATATTTAATATCTATATCTTAATCTATACCGATTTCTATGAGATTCGCCAGTACCCGAATTCGGGTCATAAGAAAATCCTTCTTGCCAAATTTCGAGAAAGTCGGGTAACAAATGATCATTTTATTGCATAATTACTGCAAATCGGACTAACATATATATGAGAGCTATAGTAATGTCCAGTCACAAGAAAATCCTTCCTGCCAAATTTCGAGAAAGTCGGGTCCGCTCCGCTGCTCCTTCTTTTACTTTATATGGAACAAAAGTATCCTTGGAATATTTATTTTCGACAATTAAAGAGCTTTTAGTGAAATACTATGCTACGAATATAGCATATCGCTTGACTAACAGTTTAACAATATAAGTGCATTTATCTGAATTCCATATGGTCTTTATTGGTCCACGAATTTAAGTAGATGTAAGATGTACTCCATTCTTAAAATACTTCACTTCAGCCTGATATTCTCATGAAATCTGATTTAGGGGTTTTTTCGGGCGAGAGGTGGTCCCCCAGATACTTGGCTCTGAAAAATATAAACATCGTGCTCTTCTCTCAAATACCATTTATTTGAACCCCATATTGCCATTGGTTTAAGAGGAGTTTACAGGATGAGGCATGGTTCAAAAAATTTTCCTTTGGGGGTGTTTTTTGAGAAAGGGGTGATGCCCTAAATACATGGTCCTAAATTTAGATATCAAATTCGTATTCTACTCCCAAATACCTTTATTTGAGGCCATATTGCGATGGTCACTAAAAGATTGACATGGTCGGTAAATATGACATATTTAGGGGTGTTTTGGGGATTGGGGTGGTCCCCCAAACACTAAGCCCGGAAATATATAAGCAACGTTCTCTGTTCTCATATATCCATATCTCATTTATTTGAACCCCATATTGCCTTCTTCTCTCTTTAATTGGCTATGACAGAATATATCTTCCACTAGCCGAACGTAGAATAGCGTTCCAAGCGCCTCGATCTTCTGCGCTCATTCTAAAATCTCTGACACCAAGTTTCGTGGTGTCTCCCACCACTTGATCTTTCCATCGGGCTTTTTGTCTTCCCGGTTTGCGTGTACCACCGTGTTTGCCTTCAAAAGACTTCTTTGCTGGAGCTTCTTCATCCATTCCGACAACATGACCTAGCCACCACAGCCGTTGTATTTTGATGCGTGTAACTATGCTATCGTCGTCATACAGCTCATACAGCTCGTGGTTCATACGTCGCCTATATTCTCCGTTAACGCAAACTGGTCCATATATTTTACGAAGAATCTTTCTCTCAAATACTCCAAGCACTGCCTCATCTGCTTTCACAAGTGCCTCAGAACAAGTATGCTTCAGAACCATATAACAGCACGGGTAGTATCAGTGTCTTGTAAAGTGTAGTCTTCGTCTGTCGAGAGGTGGCCTTGTTTCTAAACTGCTTACTTAGTCGAAAGTAGCATCTGTTTGCCAGTATTATTCTTCGCTTTATCTCAAAACTGGTGTCATTCGTTTCGGTTACGGCGGTGCCGAGGTAGATAAAGTTACTGACTATCTCAAAGTTGTGGTTCCCAACTTTCTCCATGTTCTTTATCTGCTCGGTTGTGGAAGGCTTTTTGGGAGTGGAGATCATTTCGTCTCCATTTACTGCCTCGTTTTGTAGTGAATGGTTCGGAGAGATTCTTTCCTATTCTTACTGAGGAACGCGTATCAGCAAGTGTCATCCTGCAGAGTCTTATTAATTTTGCAGGGATACCAAACTCAGACATGGCTTGAAATACCTTTGAACGTAAAGGAGTATCGAAGGCGGCTTTGTAGTCAACAAAGAGGTGGTAGGTGTTGATTTGTCCTTCTCGGGTCTTTTGCAGGATTTGGCGCAGTGTGAATATCTGGTCTAGGGTGGATTTACCTGGTCTAAAGCCGCATTGATAGGGCCCAATTATCTCATTGACTTTAGGTTTTAATCTTTCACACAGTACGCTCGAGAGTATCTTGTATGCGATGGGGAGGAGACTTATTCCTCTGTAGTTGGCACATTCCGTCTTGTCTTCTTTCTTGTGTACGGGACATAGTATGCTGAGCTTCCAATCATCGCGTATGCGTTCTTCTAGCCAGATTGCGAGGATAAGCTGATTCATACGCCTTCAGCGTGTGGCTTCCGATCTTAAATAGTTCAGCGGGTAACCCGCCGGCTCCTGCTGCCTTGTTGTTCTTTAGTCGGGTCACTGCTACTTAGACCATATAACATTATCATTGATTGGTTCTGCCGTATCCTCTTCGCCGCCAATGTCGGACACTAGCAGTTGGGTAAAATGTTCTTTCCACATTCTCAGCATGTTATCTATGTCAGTTACCAGTTTTCCTTTTTGTCTCTGCAGGAGGATATGCCTGCACCAAAGCCATCGGTTTGGTTTTTAATTCTTTGGTAGAATTTCCGGACTTCATTCTGACTCCTGTACATCTCAATTCGCTCGCACTCACGTCTTTCCATTTCTTTTTTCTTTCTGCGGAATAGACGTTTCTCCTCTCCTTTTTTCACCCGATACCTCTCCTTCATCTGGCGCGTTGTTACTGATTGCAGGGTTGCTCTATATGCCGCATTCTTGGCTTCAGTAGCATCTCGACACTCTTGGTCGTACCATGGGTTTTTTGGAGGAAGCTTCCGGTACCCAAGTACGGATTTCGCGGCATTTTCCATGGAGTGGGCAGTTGTTTGCCACTGCGCCATTATATCATCGGAACAAGGAGTGCTTTCATCAAGCAGTTCAGCATGTCCAGCTTCAGTGCAGTGTCAGATCGTACTTTCCTCGTCATGTTCAAGCGGGTGCGAACCTTTGCTGCAACAAGGTAATGATCCGAATCTTTATTCGCTTAACGGATCGATCGTACATATCTAACACGCTGGATGAATGCCTTCCATGACAGCCATGTGGCTTTGTGGATATTTTTATGTTGAAATCTGGTGCTACTAACTACCATGTTTTTTGCCGCAGCGGAATCTATCAGCCTCAAACCATCACTGGACGTTATCTCGTGGAGGCTAAACTTTCCTACTGTTGGACCAAAAATTTCTTCCTTCCCTATTTTCGCATTAAAATCTCCGAGAACGATTTAATATCATGGGCGAGGCAGCGGTCATATTCTCTCTCTAGGCGCTCGTAGAAAATATCCTTGGTCTGCTCATCTTAGTCTTCCGTCGGGCATGGGCACAAATAAGGCTGATGTTGAAGAATTTGGCTTTTATGCGGATTGTGGCTAGCCTCTCATCCACCGGAGTAAAGCTGGAGACAAGGTGTTTCAGTCTCCGACTAACCACAAATCCGCAGCCAAATTCATGCCTCGTGTTATGGCAGCTATAGTATAGTTCGTCACCGTTTGGTGTTGTAGTGACGCCATTCCCAGTCCATCGCACTTCCTGTAAGGCGGTTATATCTGCCTTGTACTTCTCTAATACATCCGCCAGCGCGTATACTGCACCTTCTCTATAAAGAGTGCGGACATTCCAGGTGCAGATCCGCAAATCATGGTCCTTTTTTCGTTTGCGTGGGTCGTCAACGTTGGGGGGGTCCGTTTTAACTATTCCTTTGTTTTTCATAGTAGTTTTATGTTTACCGGGGGCGGGTTACTGGCCCAGCGCCCCAACCGCATGGGTTTGTGGGATTGCATGTATCCCTCGTTGTGGCGAGCCGCTTGCTCCAAGATCCGACGCTCGACCCCAGCCGCCCCTAACCGGGAACAGACGCTGATGTTGGTCATTGGTTATTTAAAGGTGCCAATAACTCGCCTTGTCATCTCGGGTATCATTGGCACTCAGTATTTAATTAAGAGCCAGTGCCACCTGACTCCTCACTGAGACTCTCCTCTCGAGAACCGCTGACTGCCCGCGGCCGCATTTGCAGCTACTCCGCATAAAAACGGAGCTTTCCACCATCCGCAACCTGTGGACGTGCCCGGTAGCTTTCAGCTAAGCTTCCCGTGATAACGATGGGCACCACACAAGTCGGAGTTCAAAGTTTCAGCCTGTGTGGTGCTTATAGTTATCCCGTATCGGCCGGGACCCGATATTGCCATTGGCCTCAATATTGGATATCAAATTCATTCTCTAATCTCATTTAAACTCCTTATTGCAAAAGTCAGCAAATATGTCCCGAGGTATTGGTGCCCTAAAAACTATATATATTCAGTTCCACTCTCTTTAAGACCCAAATTGTCTTGGTGAGCAAATTCGTCCTATTTGGCGGTTGTTATGGTGGTGGGACGTCCCCTAGACAGTTGGTCCCTAATGTTGTTATCAGATATGTGGTCTACTTCCATATACCTTTATTTTGAGCCCCATATTTCCATAGTCGGCAAGCATGACCGGCTTGGAGGGTGTTTTGGGGGATGGGCGGTCACTCAGTGAGTTGGATTCGGATTGGTGTTCCACTTTAAAAACCCTCTTATTTGAGCCTCATTTTGCAATGGTCAGCAAATACTTACTATTTGGGTAGTGTTGTGGGAATGGAGTGGCCCCAAAGAACTTTTCCCGAATATTGATATCAAATTCGTGTTTTACTCCCAAAGACCTTTCATTTGAGCCCCATATTGCTATGGTCGTAAATTTGTCCCCTTTGGGGGATGTTTTTAGTGAGAGGCGGCCCCCAAACACTTGGTCCCATATTTGGATATCAGATTCCTATGCTTCATTCAAATACCTTTTATTTAAGCCCAATATTCCCGTGGTGAGTAATTAAGTGGTGGACCCCCAGAAACGTGGTCCAACATTTGGATATCAGATTCGTATTTTACTCGCAAATACCTTTCATATGAGTCCCATATTGCCATGGTCGGTAAATATGTCCGATATAGGGGTGTTTTTGGGCTTGAGGTGGTCCCCCTAGCACTTGGTCCGACAATTGGATATCAGATACGTTTTCTTATCCCAAATACCTTTCATTTGAGTCCCATATTGTCGTTATTGGTCTAAATATATGTTTGGTAGGTTTTAGGGTGGGGCAGCCCCCTAGGTACCCCATCCGAAATTTGTATATCAAATTTTAATTTTTAGGATCCTATATGAGAGCACACAAAATTTCGCTTAAATCGCACCACAAATCTCCGAGATCTGGCGTTTCTGAAAATTAGGGTAAGGGGGAGGGTCCGCACCCCCTTCAGATATCGAAAAATGTAGTACCCTATTTTCACCACGGGGTCATTATGCACCATCTGTGAAAATTTCAAGAAAATCGGTTCAGCCGTGTCTGCGTCTATAAGGAACACACAAACATACAAACAAACAAACAAGTAAAAGCGTGCTAAGTTCGGCCGGGCCGAATCTTATATACCCTCCACCATGGATCGCATTTGTCGAGTTCTTTTCCCGGCATCTCTTCTTAGGCAAAAAAAAAACGATATAAGAAAAGATTTGCTCTGATATTAGAGCGATATCAAGATATGGTCCGGTTTGGACCACAATTAAATTATATGTTGGAGACCTGTGTAAAATGTCTGCCAATTCGAATAAGAATTGCGCTCTTTGTGAGCTCAAGAAGTAAAATAGAGAGATCGATTTATATGGGAGCTGTATCGGGCTATGGACCGATTCAGACAACAATAAACACATATGTTGATGGTCATGAAAGAATCCGTCGTACAAAATTTCAGGCAAATCGGATAATAATTGCGACTGCTAGAGGCTCAAGAAGTGAAGATCCCAGACCGATGTGGCCCATTTACAATACCAATCGACCTACACTAATAAGAAGTATTTGTGCAAATTTTCAAGCGGCTAGCTGTACTCTTTCGGAAGTTGGCGTGCTTTCGACAGACAGACGGACGGACGGACAGACAGACGGACGGACATGGCTAGATCGACATAAAATTTCACGACGATAAAGAATATATATACTTTATGGGGTCTCAGACGCATATTTCAAGGTGGGGGGTATACTATTTTTGTCATTCTGTTTGTAACTACTCGAAATATTCGTCTTAGACCCCATAAAGTATATATATTCTTGATCGTCGCGAAATTTTATGTCGATCTAGCCATGTCCGTCCGTCTGTCCGTCCGTCCGTCCGTCTGTCTGTCGAAAGCACGCTAACTTCCGAAGGAGTAAAGCTAGCCGCTTGAAATTTTGCACAAATACTTCATATTAGTGTAGGTCGGTTGGTATTGTAAATGGGCCATATCGGTCCATGTTTTGATATAGCTGCCATATAAACCGATCTTGGGTCTTGACTTCTTAAGCCTCTAGAGTGCGCAATTCTTATACGATTGGGATGAAATTTTGCATGACATGTTTTGTTATGATATCCAACAATTGTGCCAAGTATGGTTCAAATCGGTTCATAACCTGATATAGCTGCCATATAAAGCGATCTTGGGTCTTGACTTCTTGAGCCTCTAGAGTGCGCAATTCTTATCCGATTGGAATGAAATTTTGCACGACGTGTTTCGTTATGATATCCAACTACTGTGCCAAGTGTGGTTCAAATCGGTCCATAACCTTATATAGCTGTCATATAAACCGATCTTGGGTCTTGACTTCTTGAGCCTCTAGAGGGCGCAATTCTTATCCAATTTGAATGAATTTTGGCACGACGTGTTTTGTTATGATATCCAACAACTATGCCAAATATGGTTCAAATCGATTCATAACCTGATATAGCTGTCATATAAACCTATCTGGGGTCTTTAGTTCTTGAGCCTCTAGAGTGCGCAATTCTTATCCGATTGGAATGAAATTTTGCACGACGTGTTTCGTTATTATATCCAACAACTGTGCCAAGTATGGTTCAAATCGGTCCATAACCTGATATAGCTGCCATATAAACCGATCTGGGATCTTGACTTCTTGAGCCTCCAGAGGTCGCAATTATTATCCGATTTGCCTGAAATTTTGTACGACGGATTCTCTCATGACTATTAACATACGTGTTTATTATGGTCTGAATCGCTCTTTAGCCCGATACAGCTCCCATATAAATCGATCGTTCTATTTTACTTCTTGAGCCCACAAAGAGCGCAATTCTTATTCGAATTGGCTGACATTTTACACAGGTCTCCAACATAAATATAATTTAATTGTGGTCCAAACCGGACCATATCTTAATATCGCTCTAATCGAAGAGCAAATCTTTTCTTTTATACTTTTTTTTTTGCCTAAGAAGAGATGCCGGGAAAAGAACTCGACAAATGCGATCCATGGTGGAGGGTATATAAGATTCGGCCCGGCCGAACTTAGCACGCTTTTGCTTGTTTTCTTTCCTTCTTTCAGTTCATAGAGGGTCCGCCATGTATTATTTCATCGGGTTAAATAGTTTGATGATTTTATGCACCTTCATCATCCTATATCTTTCATTGAGACAAAGCTCAAACGAGCGCCAATATAAAGAGCTAGCGCTGAACCCTGATGTCAACACGTAAGTTAAGGATATATGTTCAACAAACAATTTAGGAGTTTAGTAACATAATATTTGAGTTGATGTTTTATGAACATGCTCCCTGACATGCTGTGTATAAGTTTCATATTGATATCTTTGTTTAGGCCACTTAACCACTACAGCGCCATCGATCGGTGGATTCGATTGTGGCCTCTCACAAATGGACCAATGGACTTGACAACGCCGACATGTTAATATAATGTGTGTAGCCAAACTCAAAGCGTACATATATTAGGTCTGTTCGCTTACTTTTCCAGTTAAAACTTGCCAGTACAACATTTGGAGGAGAGTAAGAACATAATTTACTCTAATTTACTATTTTTTTGCATTAAACAGCTGATTTTCATAAAACAGCTGATTGATGCAAAAAATGTCTGCTGGAGAGAAACCTCCAGTTGAAATTTGCAAGCACTTTATAACCAAACTCTCAACATTTTCCTCGCTTTTGTCTGATGGCAAATAAAGTACGCTAACGACTTTCAGTAAAAATTTGTGCAAATTTGCAAAAATTTTTTAGAACGCGAACACTATTATTATTTTATGTCGATGAAATTTAATAAGTCAGCTGTATGAGACACCTCGTCATCCTTTCTCACTATGGTCTAGATGGGGCCACTTTAAATTATAGCCATAGCCATAGACACCGATGTCTCGAAAATTTGCAACCGAGTTTTTGTATTAAACTACTAGCTGACCCGGGCCCGCTCCGCTGCGCCTCCTTTACTTTATATAGAACAAAAGATTCCTTGGAATATTTATTTTCGAAGATCTTTTAGTGAAATACCATGCTAACTTGACAAAGAGTTTAACAATATAAGTGCCGTGTTCTGAATCCCATATGAGTTTTATTGGTCTACGAATATAAGTTTGGATGTAAGGTGTACTCCTTTCTTAAAATACTTAATTTCAGCCCGATATTCTCATGATTTATGACTTAGTGGTGTTTTCGGGGAAGAGGTGGTCCCACAATATAAGCATCGTGCTCTTCTCACAAATACCATTTATTTAAACCCCAATGAAAGGTATTGGGGGATAGAGCAAGAATTGATATCCATTTGTCGAACCAAGTGCTAGGGGGACCACCCCAAGCCCCAAAACACCCCTAAATCGGTCATATTTACCGACCATGGCAATATGGGACTGAAATGAAAGGTATTTGCGGGTGGAATACGAATCTGATATCCAAATGTGGGACCACGTTTCTGGTGGGTCCACCCCTTCCCCAAAACACCCCCCAAACAGGACTTATTTACTGACCATGGGAATATGGGGCTTAAATAAAAGCTATTTGAATGTAGAACTAAAATCTGATATCCAAATATGGGACCAAGTGTTTGGGGGGCCGCCTCTCCCCGAAAACATCCCCCCAAGGGGACAAATTTACAACGACAGGCACATGAGGCTCAAATGAAAGGTCTTTGGGAGTATAGCACGAATCTGATATCAATATTTGGGAAAAGTGTCTATGGGGCCACCCCACCACCACAACAATACCCAAATAGTAAGTATTTGCTGAGTTTTGCAATATGAGGCTCAAATAAGAGGGTTTTGAAAGTGGAACACGAATCCGATATATATTTTCAAAGCCAACTCACTGAGTGGCCGCCCATCCCCCAATACACCCCCCAAGCCGATCATGTTTGCCGACTATGGAAAAAGGGGCTTAAATGAAAGGTCTTTGGGAGTAGACCACGAATCTGATATCAACATTAGGGGCCAACCGTCTAGCGGACGTCCCACCACCATAACAACCCCCAAATAGGACGTATTTTCTCACCAAGACAATTTGGGTCTTAAAGAGAGTGGAACTAAATATTCATAGTTTTTAGGACCAATACCCCAAACCGGACATATTTGCTGACTTTTGCAATAAGGAGTTTTAATGAGATTAGAAAACGAATTTGATATCCAATTTTGAGGGCAATGGCAATTTGGGTTCAAATAAATGATATAAAAATATATGAGAATATAATACGTTGCTGATATATTTTCCGGGCTTAATGTTTGGGGGACCACCCCAATTGCCAACACACCCCTAAAAAGAGCATATTTACCCACCATGTCAATGTGGAGCTTAAATGAAAGGTATTGGGGGGTAGAGCAAGAATTGATACCCATTTTCGGGACCAATTTTCTTAAGGTCTACCCCTTTCCCAAAATACCCCACAAACAGCAATTTTTTAGTGACCATCGCAATATGGGGCTCAAATAAAGGTTTTTGGGAGTAGAATACGAATTTGATATTCAAATGTAGGACCATGTTTTTAGGGCATCACCACTTTCTCAAAACACCCCAAAAGGAAAAAAAATTTTCAACCATGCCAATATGAGGCTCAAATAAAAGGTATTTGAGATTTGAAAACGAATTTGATAACCTATTTTGGGGCCATGTGTTTGGGGGATGCCTCATCCTGTAAACTCCTCTTAAGCCAATGGCAATATGGGGTTTAAATAAATGGTATTTGAGAGAAGAGCACGATGCTGATATTTTTCAGGGCCAAGTATCTGGGGGACCGCCTCTCCCCCTAAAACACCCCTAAATCAGACATCATGAGAATATCGGGCTGAAATGAAGGATTTTAAGAATGGAGAACACCTTACATCCAAACATAAATTCGTAGACCAATAAAGATCATATGGGATTCAGATAAAGGCACTTATATTGTTAAACTGTTAGTCAAGCGATATACTATTTTCGTAGCATGGTATTTCACTAAAATATCTTTAATTGTGGAAAATAAATATTCCAAGGAAAATTTTGTTCCATATAAAGTAAAAGAAGGCGCAGCGGAGCGGGCCTGGGCCAGCTAGAGTCTTATATATATTAGGCCACCCAATGTCCGTGCCGAATTTGGGTGCTTAAGTTATTCAATTTTCACCCGATTGTGACGAAATGGGGTAAACATATATACCCAAGGTGGTGGGTAGCCAAAGTTCGTACCGGCCGGACTTAAAGCCTTTTAACTTATTTTTAAGTCCCAAATTAACCCGATATACGCAACTGTATTCATGAATTGTGTACTGATGTATGTGATGTGCACATTCATGAATACGCAAGTACGCTTGTGTGTGTCACATGAATCCCCAAAGAACGCAATGTAAACGGACAGAAGTTTTTGATATAGTTTAATCCAGATCATAAAAATTTCAATGTTAACGTGCTATTATATGTGATGATCGATCGCAATATCGATAATGTGTAGCTTTAATCGAATTTTCTCTGTTCCATCCTTGGTACAAAAACATATGCAATTGATACCACATTGTGGTACATTGTACCACTTATCGAAATAGCTTGCTAGATCTCATCACTGATGCAAGAAATATGTGAACATCAGTCTCGAAATAGCCGTATAAACAAATAGATTTCATCTTAGCAACATCTACAAAAAAAAAAGATTTCTGAAAACACAACAAAAATTTGTTTAAAATAATGTGTAACTTTTGTATTTATGTGATATAGCTTGCAATCCAATACTGCGCATTATTAAGTAGAAACGTGTTTATAATGATGAAATTCATTCATTGTTTCAGAAAAGCAAAACTAAAGAATACACTCATACATTAAGCATTCGGTTTAACCACAGCCAAATAAATATATAGATTTTTCAGTGATTTGTTTTGGATAAGTAAATCTAAAGTTTGCGCCAGAGGTTGCCTTCGAAATTCACACACTCCCATAGGGACTAAGAATTTGAATTCTATCCCATTTAAGTGTTCAAGCCTAAAACCGCTATGGAGTCATTAATTCATTTGCTTAACAAAAAAAATCATTATTCTGTGTACTAGATATATTTTAAACAGATTTGAATACAGCAATCTATATGTTAAGGCATTGACTTGGAGTGACTAATGCATTTGACATAAAAACAAGTAACAGCGTGCTAAGTTCGCCTCGGCCGAATCTTGAGAAGCCACCACCATGGACCCTGCTAAAAATTTATACAAAACTAGCTGACCCAGGCCCGCCCCGCTGCGCCTTCTTTTACTTTATATGTATCAAAATTTTCCTTTGAATATTTATTTTCCACAATTAAATTGCTTTTAGTGACTCACAGTTTAACAATATAAATGCCTTTATCTGAATCCCACATGGTCTTTATTGGTCCACGAATTTAAGTTTAGATGTAAGGTGTACTCGATTCTTAAAATACTTTATTTCAGCCCGCTACTCTCATGATATCTGATTTAGGGGTGTTTTCGGGAGTGAGGTGGTCCCCTGAAAAAATATCAGAATCGTGCTTTTCTTTCAAATGCCATTTATTTAAACCCCATATTGCCATTGGTTTAGGGGAGTTTACTGGATGAGGCGTCCCCCAAACACATGGCCCCAAAATGGGATATCAAACTCGTTTTTCAATCTCAAATAACTTGCATTTGAGCCACATATTGGCATGGTCGAAAAAAGGGTGTTTTTGGGGAAGGGATGAGGCCTTAAATCCACGGTCCTACATTTGGATATCAAATTCATATTCTATTCCAAAATACCTTTATTTTATCCCCACATTGCGATGGTCAGTACAAAATTGCTGTTTGTGGGGTATTTTGGGAAAGGGGAAGACCCCCAGAAAATTGGTCCCAAAAATGGTTATCAATTCTTGCTCTACCCCCCCCAATACCTTTCATTTAAGCTCCACATTGATATGGTGGGTAAATATGCTCTTTTTAGAGGTGTTTTGGCGATTGGGGTGGTCCCCCAAATACTAAGCCCGGAAAATATATCAGCAACGTGCTCTATTCTCATATATCTATATATCATTTATTTGAACCCAATATTGCCATTGGCCTCAAAATTTGCTATCAAATTCGTTTTCTAATCTCATTTAAACTCCTTATTGCAAAAGTCAGCAAATATGTCCGGTTTGGGGTCTCTCTCCACTCTCTTTAAGACCCAAATTGTCTTGGTGAGGAAATACGTCCTATTTGGGGGTTGTTATGGTGGTGGGACATCCCCCAGACAGTTGGTCCCTAATGTTGACAACAGTTACGTGGTATACTCCCAAATACCTTTAATTTGAGCCCCATATTCCCATAGTCGGCAAACATGACCAGCTTGGGGGGTGTTTTGGGGGATGGGCGGCCACTCAGTGAGTTGACCTTGAAAATGTATATAGGATTGGTGTTCCACTCTAAAAACCCGCTTATTTGTGGCTCATATTGTAATAGTCAGCAAATACTTTCCATTTGGGTGGTGTTGTGGGGGTGGGGTAGCCTCATAGACACTTTCCCCGAATATTGATATCAGATTCGTGCTTTACTCCCAAAGACCTTTCATTTTAGCCCCACATTGGTATGGTCGTAAATTTGTCCCCTTTGGGGGATGTTGTTGGGGAGAGGCGGTCCCCCAAACACCTGGTCCCATTTTTCGATATCATATTCGAATTCTACACTCAAATACCTTTTATTTAAGACGCATATTCCCATGGTCAGTAAGTAAGTCCAGTTTGGGGGGTGTTTTGGGGAAGGGGTGGACCCCCAGAAACGTGAGTCCCATATTGCCATGGTCGGTAAATATGTCCGATTTAGGGGTGTTTTGGGGCTTGGGGTGGTCCCCCTAGCACTTGGTTAGACAATTGGATATCAGATGCGTTTGCTTATCCTAAATACCTTTCATTTGAGTCCCATATTGTCTTGATTGGTCTTAATAAATGTTTGGTAGGTTTAAGGGTGGGACAGCCCCCCTAGGTACCCCATCCGAAATTTGTATACCAAATTTTTATTTTTAGGGTACTATATGAGAGCACACAAAATTTTGCTTAAATCGCACCACCCATCTCCGAGATCTAGCGTTTCTGAAAATTAGGGTAAGGGGGAGGGTCCGCCCCCCTTCAGATATCAAAAAATTTAGTACTCTATTTTCACCACGGGGTCATTATGCACCATCTCTGAACATTTTAAGAAAATCGGTTCAGCCGTTTCAGAGTCTATAAGGAACACACAAACATACAAACAAACAAACACAAATTGATTTTTATATATAGGATAAATTTAGTTGCAGAGCATAATTTTATTTTACATACTAAACTTTTGTTAAACCAGCAAAAATGAAAGCTTCTAGGAACCGAACAAGGATGATCGAGAGACTGCTTTAAATGGAAGCTATATCAGGTTATAGACTGATTTAGACTGTATTTGGCACAGTTGTTGAAAGTCGTAGCAGAACACCGCATGCACAATTTCAGCCAAATCGGACAAAAATTGCGGCTTGTAAGGGCTCAAGAAGTCAAATCGGGAGACCGGTTTATATGGGAGCTATATCAGGTTATATGCCGATTTGGGCCGAACTGAGCACAGTTATTGAATGTCACAACTGAACACTACATGCAAAATTTGACCGAAAATTGCGGCTTGTAAGGGCTCAAGAAGTCAAATCGGGAGATAGGTTTATATGGGAGCTCTATCAGGTTATAGACCGATGTGGACCTTAGTTGTCACAGTTGTTGGAAGTCGTAATAGAACACCGCATGCGAATTTTGGTCAAATCGGATAAAGGTTGCGGCTTGTTGCGGCTCATGAAATCAAATCGGGCGATCGGCTTATATGGGAGCTATATCTGGTTATATACGAATTTAGGCACAACTAGGCACATTAATTTTAAATCATAGCTGAACACTACTTTTAAAATTTCAGCCAAATCGGAGAAAAATTGCGGCTTGTAAGGGCTCAATAAGTCAAATCGAGAGATTGGTTTACATGGGAGCTATATCTAAATCTGAACTGATATGGCCAATTTGCAATCCTCAACGGCCTACATCAATATTTTGTATCTGTGGAAATTTTCAAGAGACCGCTAACGTGATTTCGACTCAGACCGTCGAGACGATCAAGTATATATATACTTTATGGGTTCTTAGACGAATATTACGAGGTGTTGCGAACAGAATGACTAGATTAGTATACCCCCATCCTATGGTGGTGGGTATAAAAAACTATCCGTACTCATAACAGATTCAATTATATCCTCGTACCTTTGTTAATAGATGTTCTGATGATAAGCCTCCATTAATGTTCCATTTAAGAAGATAATAACACAGAGTTTAAAACAAAAGCAGATGCTTGCATATAATTGCACTTGGAAGAACAAATTCATGTATCCACACATAAAAAAATATACGGCACCGAAGGAAGCCCAGTCGATGTTATCGTACTATTTGCCGAAAAATGACCAGAAAACCATAAGTGCTTCTGAACATCTTATAGTGATATTAGTCTGAGGAAGGCTTGCCTGGTCCCCAAAGCTCAAAGTCGGGAAACCCAAAATCGATAATCGGGATACTCCGAAAAAACAAAATTTAGTTAGAAGTTTTAGTTTTTATTGCGAAAAAAAAAAAACAAGTAAAATCGTACTAAGTTCGGCCGGGCCGAATCTTATATACCCTCCACCCCATAGATCGCATATGTCGAGTTCTTTTCCCGATATCTCTATTTAGGCAAACAAAGGATAACAGAAAAGAATTGCTATAATATTGGAGTTATATCAAGTTATGGTCCGATTCGGACCATAACTGAATTGAAAATCGGAGACCATAGCAGAAGTCATTGTGTAAAATATCAGACAATATGAGTAAGAAGTGCACCCTTTAGGGGCTCAAGAAGGGAAATAGGGAGATCAGGCTTTAGACCCATTCGGACCATATTTGACACGTATGTCGAAGGTCATGGGAGAAGCCGTTATACAAAATTTCAGCAGTACAAAATTCAGTTCCTGCACCCAGTAGCGACCACAATTTTCAAACAAAGTTTGAGGTATCTTCACCAATTTCACAGCAAAAGTAGAATTATGGCAATTTTCGATTTTGAAAAAATGTGGGTTACCCCCCTCCAAAATTAAATCCTAGCTACGTCCCGGCCCCCTAATGGCAAATAGTTTTCTTCAATTTATTTATAAAGTATTTATTGGGTTGCCCAAAAAGTAATTGCGAATTTTTTAAAAGAAAGTAAATGCATTTTTAATAAAACTTAGAATGAACTTTAATCAAATATACTTTTTTTACACTTTTTTTCTTAAGCAAGCTAAAAGTAACAGCTGATAACTGACAGAAGAAAGAATGCAATTACAGAGTCACAAGCTGTGAAAAAATTTGTCAACGCCGACTATAGAAAAAATCCGCAATTACTTTTTGGGCAACCCAATATTTCAAATCTTTTTTCTCTTTTAGTAGCATCATTGAAAGCCCCACTATGGATGTCTATTCCTTTGTGCGCTTTGTTCTTCTCATGACCATTACTAAACTATGCCAAACTAAGGATATTTTCAAGTGCGATTTCCACGATACAATTGATTTAACAAATGCCTTTCGTTATGACGATAAATATTTCTTTAAAAATCATATGTTTTCCCCTGAGGTAGTAGAAGTGTATGACTATGAAGAAACTCTTGACGGACATCTGGTAGATCGAGAACCACATCCTAGGGCTTGCTTTTGTAATGTCCAGTTTTGTATGAAATATTGCTGTAATCCCCACAGGGAATGGCTTTCACCCGATGGCAGACATTGTCAGAAGTTCAACAGTCCTTTGCTATATAACGCTAAAGTTCAAGTCTTACTAGATAATGGTTATATTGAGTCACACAATGTTGAAGATAATTTCATCATAACACAGGGAAAAGTGTGCGAAAATAGCAAAGTAGTTAAGCCCATCACGGTTAATTGGCATATTATGGAAAATGGATCGCTTTTACTAGCTGATGATAAGGGTTCGATGGTGCCAAGGAGAGATTTTTGTCTGATGACCCTAAGAACTGAAACCGATGATGACGATGAGGATGATAAGCAATGGTTTTTGGAGCCCTTTGTCTGTTCTGAGCCAGATGTAAATGACGGGGACACCTACACCTACAATCCCAACAAGGAAGGCACTGGCTTAATTGGCATAATTTCAACTCCTTTCATACTTATGACAGTGGTATTCCATATGGTGCGACCAGAGCATAAAAATCTTCGAGGTAAATGCCTAATACTTTGCCTGGCTTCAATGGCCATTGGCAATACTCTTCTCTCCGCAGTTTCCCTAAGTGGTGCTCTATATCCTAGGGTGCTGTGCCAGACTATGGGTAAGAATATCATCATTTATCCCTTGTTTACAATATATAAAGTCATCTCTCACCGTAGGTGTTATGGCCTATTTATTTCTGGAGAGCAGCTTCATTTGGCTTACCATCATTGGCTATGACATGTGGAGGAACTCTAAAACTTTTATAGCTATTTTCAATGAAAGAAAGCGTTTTTTTAAATACTTGGAATATGGCTGCGGTATCCCCCTGGTATTAACAACAGTTCTAATATTTCTTCGCAGAATTGATCTGCCGGACATCTACACACCGAATATGGACAGAGAATATTGCTGGTGGATATGTAAGTAAAGAAGGGATGATATGGGAATAAAACAAGTGGAAAACGTACCTAGTTCGGCCGGACAGAATCTTGGGTAACCGCCAACTGGAATATATTTACTATCCTATATATTTAGTAACAAATATCTGCCAACGGTGAAATATGGCAGGAATTGCGGCTTCAATGAGTTGAAAATGGCAAATCGGCTGACCAGTCTATAAGGCAGCTATATCTAACAATAGTCCAATAAAGACTCTATTCGGCTCGGATGGGGAAGGGCCGTGTGCAACTCGCTTTTTCGAATTTTAGTGAAATTGGGCAATTAATAAACCTTTTGATGGCTTTACACCCCCCAGGAGTAACTGACACAAACTTAATCTGTCAAACTAGAAATGTCAGCTACATAATATTTTATTTGTTTTGTTTACAGATCAATATATCGTATACAAGCCACCCAAAAGCTTTGTCTACAGAGTTTATTTAAAAAGAAAGTTACTCGTGATGTAATGGTTCAAGCTTAATAACTTGATTGCGTTATATTTTGCCAGAAAATCACAATCGGCCATTGTTGGCGAACTCAACAACCTCTGTTTGTAACACCTCGAAATATGCGTCTAAGACCCCATAAAGTGTATATATTCTTGATCGTCAATTCATTTTAAGTCGATCTAGCCATGTCCTTCCGTCCGTCTATCTGTCTAAAGCACGCTAACTTGCGAAGGAGTAAAGCTAGCCGCATGAAATTTTGTACAAATACCTTTTATTAGTGTAGGTCGGTTGGTATTGTAAATGGGCCAAATCGGTCCATGTTTTGATATAGCTGCCATATAAACTGATCTTGGGTCTTGACTTCTTGAGCCTCTAGAGGGCCCAATTCGATTTAACTGAAATTTTGCACGTAGTGCTTTGGTGTCACTTTCAACAAATGTGCTAAGTATGATTTAAATCGGTTCATAATATGGTATAGCTGTCATATAAACCGATCTTGGATCTTGAATTCTTCAATTTTCATCCGAATTGGCTGAAATTTTGCATGAGGTGTTTTGTTTTCCAATAACTGTGCTAAGTATGGCGTAAATCGGTATAGAGCCTGATATAGCTGCCATATAAACCGATCTGGGATCTTGACTTCTTGAACCTCTAGAGGGCGCAATTCTCATCCGATTTGGCTGGACAACATATTTTGTGCAACGGCTTCTCTTATGACCTTCAACATACGTGTATAATATGGTCTGAATCGATCAAAAGCTTGATACAGCTCCCATATAAACCTATCTCCCGATTTTCCTTCTTGAGCCCCTACAAAGCGCAATTTTTACCGATTCGGATCAAACTTGGCACTTATGTTGTTAGTCATAAGATAGGTTTTAGGGTCAAATTTCAACCAAATCAGTTTAAAAAAAAATTTAGGGTTCTAGGGGCTCAAGAAGTTAAATCGGGGGATGGGTTTATATGAGGGCTATATCAGTTTATAGACCGACTAAGATCGTAGTTGCCATGGGTGTTGAAATTAAAAACGCAAGTCTTTGTTCTAAATTTCAGTCAAATCTGATTAAAATTGAGGCTTCCAGGGGCTCTAGAAGTTTTAGCTTATTTTATATAACTTTAAAATTTTGCCAAGAGCTCATTTAAGCGAAACCAAAGAGAGTGGAGTTTCGACAAACACCCCAGTTGCTTATGAGGGACATTATTAATATTTGCTAAACGTTTCCAGCTTATGATTGGGCAGGAGTCCTATATTACTTTGGCCTAAATGCATTTATTTTGCTTATTAATTTCCTATTTTCTGCCTTGACCCTATGGAAGGAGTTACCCTACATGAGGAAGTGTGAGGAGTTGAGGCGCTACATAGATATGGTGGAGAGAAGGTATCTATTTAAAATACTCTTGCATGTATATTTTTATTCAATGAGCCTTTTCTTACAGTCTTTGTCTCTACTCGCTTCTGTTCGCGATTATGGCTTCCTGTTTTGCATTTAAAATGTATGTCTTTATGAGTGATTTGCTGGAGCGCAATACGAGCCCCGTTACGGTCTATATTGCCGAGAGTGTTTCCATTACCGAAGGACCTTTGATATTTTTTGTACTTGTGCTAATGCCATTGTCAAAACGGAGGCAAGTCATCAGCGGTAGCCTTTTTTAAACACTGTTAAATTTTTACCTTCTATCTCTTTTCTCTTTGACATTTAACCCCATATAGATGGCAGGGCAGCAGTGCATCCATTACAGAACTCGAAGAATCTTTACAACGTGCTGATACCATGGAAAGTACCTATCAAGCTCCCATTGTGATCACTAGTCAACTAAAATGATTAGCATTGAAATCTCAGGGAGGAAAAGGGGTGTTTAGTTTTACAGAACAATTTGAAACAATTTTTTAGAGTTGTATTACTTTTTTTTTAGCAGTTGAAAAATTAAAGGTAAATCCAAAACTCCTATTTACAATAAACTGTTGTCAATCAAATCTGGTTTGGTAATGCCTAGCTCGATTTACATCGTCGCGGTTGTAATGGTCTATATTCGTAAGTATCCAACCGTGGTATGAAAAGGATAACGTTTCGATTTCAAAGAGAACTACACGCTTTACAAAAGTCATCTGTTAACCCTCAAAACAGAAATCGAACGTACAAAGCTATAGTATATACCAATTAAATATCGGAGGAACGTTAATCGGACTATGACTGACTCTAACAATAAACAAGTAAAGGCGTTCTATGTTCAGACGGGCAGAAACTTGGGAACTCATCACCATGGATTCTACAAAAAAAAATTAAGCTTCTAGAAAACGAACAAGGATGATCGAGAGACCGGTTTACATGGGAGCTTTATCAGGTTATAGACCCATTCGGATCGTACTTGGCACAGTTGTTGGAAGTAGTTACAGAACACAGTATGCAAAATGTCAGCAAAATCTGACAAAAATTGCGGCATGTAAGGACTCAAGAAGTCAAGTCGGAAGATGGGTTCATATCAGTTTATGAACTGATTTGAACCAAGCTTAGCACAGTTGTTTAAAGTCATAACCAAGCACCTTATGCGAAATTTTAGCCAAATCGGGTAAGAATTGCGCTCCCTAGAGGCCTAAGAACTCAAGATCCCTGGTGGGTTGGGTGCAAAATTTTATGCAAAATTTCAGCCAAATCGGTTAAGAATTACGCCCTCTAGTGGCCAAAGAAATCAAAATCTAAGATCAGTTTGTATGGTAGCTATATCAGGTAAAGGACTTATTTTAACCATGTTTAGCCCAGTTGTTGGAAGTCATAACGAAGCATCTCATGCGAAATTTTAGCCAAATCGGGTAAGAATTGCGCCCTCTAGTGGTTCAGGAACTCCAGATCCTAAAACGGAGTATATGGCAGCTATATTAGGTTATAAACCGATTTGAGCCATACTTGGTACAATTGTTGAAAGTCATAACAAAATACTTCTTGCAATATTTCAGCCAAATCGGATAAAAATTGGAAGGTCTTTGTTTTGCGCACTATAAGATTTCATAGGGGCATTCTTTTGCAGGACTTTGTAAGCACATTCAAACAAGGTATCATATATTGTATAACAAGTAAAGACGGGCTAAAGTCGAGTGAAGCCGACCTATTGATATCCTGTACCACATTGAATGGCAGGCCAAGTTATAAGAGAAACCTTCGGGCCAAATTTTGTGAAGATCGATTAACAAATTACAATATTTTTGAGTATTATTCAAAATCGGACGAAAATATATGTAGGAGCTATAACTAAATCTAAACCGATTTCTATTAAACTCAAAAGGAATACCGGGAGTCATAAGGGAATCCATTGTGACACTTTTCGTGTGAATCGGTTAACAAATGACCAAATTATTGCAATACTAGTCCAAATCGGATGGGAGCAATATCTAAATCTGAGCCGATTTCTACGAAATTCACCAATAATGTCGAGTCTCATAAGAGAATCCCAAGTGCGAAATTTCGTGAGAATCAGTTATGAAATGACGATACAATTGCAATGTTAGTCCAAATCGGACGAACATATGTATGGGAGCTACTATCGAAATCTGAACCGATTTTTCCGATTTCAATAGGCTTCATCTCTAGGTCCAAGACAATGCTTGTGCCAAATTTGAAGACGATCGGATGAAGTTTGCGACCTGTACTTTGTACACAAACTAACATGGACAGACAGACAGAAGAACATAACTAAATGGGATCAGAAAGTGATTGATGAAATGTTATAGTAGTCAATTTGACGACCCCCCGGCCATCCTAGAGCCCTAAAATTTTCGCTTACGGACCTTTTTACTTGTTATATAATAGAAGATTTCATTAAAATTTTCATTATAGAAAAATATGCCTTTAAAATTTTATCTTTACACTGAAAAAATTTTATTTTGAACAGAAAAACATAATAAAATAAGTAAGGAAAGGCAAAAGTCGGGCGGTGCCGACTTTATAATACTCTACACCTACACGATAGGTACAAAGTGGGAGCTATATCTAATTCTGAACCAATTTTGATGGGCCTCGGCGAATGTCTTCGGATGGGTTAATAAACAAACAAATTTCGAGCAAATATGTTCAAACTTGAATAAATACGGTGGACAAATGAAAACAATATTGCATATTAGCCAAAATCTAACGAACATATCTAAATCTGAACAGATTTTGAACAAACTTCTTAGATATTGTGGTAGGCATCGAATAAAGTGTTGTGAACAATAGTGGCCAATAATGCGCTTGCAGTGACCCTTAAGTGAATATTGGGCGAAATACATGTATGGCAGCTATATATAAATCTGTACTTATTCCTATTAAATTCACCAGCAATATTAAAAGGCATAGGGAAGTCCTTCCTGCCATATTGCAAGAGAATCGGTTAACAAATGACCATTTTATTGCATTTGCAATCCCCAATGACCTACATTAATATTAAGTATCTGTGCAAAATTTTGAGCGAATTGCTTTACGCATTCGACCGCTATCGAGATTTCGACAGACCGACTGACGGACGGACATGGGTGCTTCGAATCAGAACGTCGAGGTGATCGAAAATATATATACTTTATGAGGTCTTAGACGAATATTTCGAGGTGTTACAAATGGAATGACTAGTTTAGTATACCTTCATCCTATGGTGGTGGGCATAAAAAGTTATGCAGTTATTTTAAATTTTTTGGCCGTTTGGCACTCTATGCGTCGTATCAAATTCCAATATTATGGCTCAGTTTTTACGCACATGAATAAAAAACAAGTAAGAGCGTGCTAAGTTCGGCCGGGCCGAATCTTATATACCCTCCACCATTGATCGCATTTGTCGAGTTCTATGCGCGGTATCTCTTTTTAGACAAATAATAATAATTGAATAAGAACTGTTATCCTATTGGAGCTACATCAAGTTATAGTCCGATTTAGACCATAATTGAATGCTGATTGACATTGTAGAAGTCATTGTGTAATATTTCAGTTCATTCGGATAAAAATTGCGCCTTGTAAGGGCTCAAGAAGCAAAATCGGGAGATAGGTTTATATTGGAGCTGTATCAAGCTATTGATCGATTCAGACCATACTAGACACGTATATTGAAGGTCATGAGAGAAGGCCTTGTACAAAATTTCAGCCAAATCGGATGAGAATTGCGCCCTCTAGAGGTTCGAGAAGTCAATATCCCAGATCGGTTGATATGGCAGCTATATCAGGTTCTATATCGATTTAGACCATACTTAGCACAGTTATTGGAAGTCATAACAAAACACCTCATGCAAAATTTAAGCCAAATAGGATGAGAATTGCGCCATCACTTGGCTCAAGAAGTCAAGATCCAAGATCGGTTTATATGACAGCTATACCAGATTATGAACCGATTTGAATCATACTTAGCATAGTTGTTGAAAGTAATACCAAAACACTACGTGCAAAATTTTAGTTAAATCGGACGATAATTGCGCCCTCTAGAGGCTCAAGAAGTCAAGACCCAAGATCGGTTTATATGACAGCTATACCAGATTATGAACCGATTTGAACCATATTTGGCACAGTTGTTGGATATCATAACAAAACAAGTGTGGAAAATTTCATTCCAATCGGATAAGAATTGCGCACTCTAGAGGCTCAAGAAGTAAAGACCCCAGATAGGTTTATATGACAGCTATATCAGGTTATGGACCGATTTGAACCATACTTGGCACAGTTGTTGGATATCATAACGAAACACGTCGTGCAAAATTTCATTCCAATCGGATAAGAATTGCGCACTCTAGAGGCTCAAGAAGTCAAGACCCCAGATGGGTTTATATGGCAGCTATATCAGGTTATGGACCGATTTGAACCATACTTTGCTCAATTGTTGGATACCATAACGAAACACGTCGTGTAAAATTTCATTCCAATCGGATAAGAATTTCGCACTCTAGAGGCTCAAGAAGTCAAGACCCAAGATCGGTTTATATGGCAGCTATATCAAAACATGGACCGATATGGCCCATTTACAATACCAACCGACCTACACTAATAAGAAGTATTTGCGCAAAATTTCAAGCGGCTAGCTTTACTCCTTCGGAAGTTAGCGTGCTTTCGACAGACAGACGGACGGACGGACGGACAGACGGACGGACATGGCTAGATCAACATAAAATTTCACGACGATCAAGAATATATATACTTTATAGGGTCTCAGACGAATATTTCGAGTAGTTACAATCAGAATGACGAAATTAGTATACCCCCCATCTTATGGTGGAGGGTATAAAAAAGCAAATTTTGCTTATCGCATTAAAGCTGATTGACAGCGGGGTTGTGTTTACTTTTATTTCAGCACGAAATGAACAACATATGAAATAAGCAGCGTGTGGTTTTTGAGTACCTAAGAAGTAACAAAGGCCGGCCAAGTTTTCGATATTTAAGAAATTCGTTGGCTGATGATAACAGCTTGCACAAAGTCATGGGGGTAGGGAATAAAGAGCCGGGAATATAGAACAGTCTGCAAATGCTTCACATGTGTGGTATATCTATTGATAGGTTTTTTTAACATTTATACGATGTGGTATTGTTTTTATACCCATCACTATAGGATGGCTGTGTTCTAATCTAGTCATTGCGTTTGTAACACCTCGAAATGTTGGCCTGAGACCCCATAAAGTGTATACATTCTTGATCGTCTTGACATTCTGAGTCGATATTGCCATGTCCGTCTTTTGAAATCATTCTGGCGTTCGAACAAGCTAAGAAATTCCCCCATTTTGGCTTTATTATACCTACCACCGTAGGATAGGGGGTATATTAATTTAGTCATTCCGTTTGCAACACAACGAAATTTGAATTTCCGACCCTACAAGGTATATATATTTCGGTTCGTCGCAAAATTCTAAGACGATTTAACGATGCCCGTGTGTCTGTCCGTCTGTCCGCCCGTCTGTTGTAATCACTCTACAGCCTTCAAAAATTGAGATATTGAGCTGAAATTTGGCACAGCTACGTATTTTTTATGCACGCTAAGTTCTTGAACGGGCCAAATCGGACCATATTTGGGTATAACTGCTATATAGACCGATTTTCCGATAAAGGGTCTAATGATCATAAATGCTTTATTTTTCATCCGATTTCGCTGAAATTTAAAACATTGAGTAGTTTTACTCCTCCCGAAATCTGACCAAAATATCGCCCATATCGGACTATGATTATATTTAGCTGTCATATATACCGATCTGCCGATAAAGGGTCTGAAGACCATAAAAGCTTTATTTATTGCCCGATTTCGCTGAAAAGGAGAGTTATCATAAGCCTCCTGATATCTGACTTCAATATGGATCAAATCGGGCTATATTTAGGTATGGCTGCCATATAGACCGATCTCCCGATAAAGGGTCTGAAGCCCATAAAAGCCTTATTTTTTATCACCATGCAGTGGCCAGCGGAAATTTCGCTAGAGCTACGCGTACCCAACTCTAGCGATAATGTATGCTCGCTTTTTGCGCTGTTTTTTCCCGAGTACATCTTTGGTGCTAATTGATTTTGAAACAAAACATAACACGTAAAAGCGTGCTAAGTTCGGTCGGGCTGAATCTTATATACCCTCCACCATGGATCGCATTTGTCGAGTTCTTTTCCCGGCATCTCTTCTTAGGCAAAAACAAGTTCTATGCGCGATATCTCTTTTTATGCAAGCAAATAAAAACTGTTATGCTATTGGGGCTATATCAAGTTATAGTCCGATTCGGACCATAAGTGAATGCTGAACATTGTAGAAGTCATTGTGTATAATTTCAGTTTATTCGGACAACAAATGCGCCTTGAAGGGGCTCAAGAAGCAAAATCGGGAGATAGGTTTATTTGGGAGCTGTATCAAGCTATTGATCGATTCAGACCATATAAGACACGTATGTAGAAGATCATGAGAGCAGCCGTTGTACAAAATTTTCGCCAAATCGGAGACGACGATTGCGACCTCTGGAGGCTCAAGAAGTCAAGATCCCAGATAGGTTTATATGGCAGCTATATCAGGTTCTATACTGATTTACGCCATACTTAGCACAGTTATTGGAAGTCATAACAAAATTTCTCATGCAAAATTTCAGCCAAATCGGATGAGAATTGTGCCTTCTAGAGGCTCAAGAAGTCAAGATCCATGATCGGCTTATGTGACAGCTATACCAGATTGTGAACCGATTTGTATTTGTACTAAGCACAGTTGTTGAAAGTGTTACCAAAACACCACTTGCAAAATTCACTCAAATCGGACGAGAATTGCGCCCTCTAGAAGCTCAAGAAGTCAAGACCCATGATCGGTTTATATAGCAGCTATATCAAAACATGTACCGATTTGGCCCATTTACAATACCAATAATAAAAAGTATTTGTGCAAAATTTCAAGCGGCTAGCTGTACTCCTTCGAAAGTTAGCGTGCTTTCGACAGACAGACGGACGGACAGACGGACGGACATGGCTAGATCGACTTAAAATGACATGACAATCAAGAATATTTATACTTTATGGGGTCTCAGAAGCATACTTCGAGGTATTACAAACAGAATGACGAAATTAGTATACCCCCATCCTATGGTGGAAGCTATAAAAATGCTAATTTCATTCAGAGAACTGCTAATTTTATTCAGGGAACAAGTAAATATTACGTTATCATTGCGAATTTTGTAGTGTTTCTAAAATATGGGTTTTTAAAAGATGAATCACGAAAATAGTGAAGGCATTTAACTGTGATTGAAATAGCAGCGGATGAAGATATACATGGAAGTTCTGCGTTTTTTCCCACTTTATTTCAAAACAAAACTTTGGATACCCCCCACCTCGGGTGTATATGTAAACCACATTTCATCAAAATTCGGTGAAAATTGCATATCTTATGTCACATAGCAGTTATATCGAAATATGATCCAATTTGGACCAAATGCTGATAAGTACAATTCATTGTTTAGTTGTTATTCTAGTTACAATTAAAAAAAAAACCGATCTTAACTATATACGTCACGGATGTCGAAAAGCATAACATAAGTCAGTGTGTCAAATTTCAGTGCAATCGGATTAAAAATGCGCCTTTTATGGGGCCAAGAATTTAAATCGAGAGATCGGTCTATATGGCAGCTATATGCAAATCTTGATCGATCTAGACCAAATTGCAGAAATATGTGCAGGGGCTTAACTTAACTCTTTGTCCCAAATTTCGGCAACATCGGACAATTAATGCGCTTTTTATGACCCCAAAACCTAAAACTGAGAGATCGGTCTATATGGCAGCCATATCCAAATCTGGACCGATCTAAGCCAAATTGACGGAGGATGTTGAAGGGCCTAACACAACTCACTGCCCCAAATTTCCGCAAAATCGGATAATAAAAGTGGCTTTTATGGCACTAAGACCCTAAATCGGAGGATAGGTCTATATGGCAGCTATATCCAAATCTGATCCAATCTGTGCCATATTAACGAAGGATGTCGAAGGGCCTAAGGCAACGCTTTGTCCCAAATTTCAGCAAAATCGGATAATAAATGTAGCTTTTATCGGCGTATGACCCTAAATCGGAGGATCGGTCTATATGGCAGCTATATCCAAATCTGAACCGATTTGAGCCAAATTAACGAAGGGCGTTGAAGGGCTGAACACTACTCACTGTCCTAAATTTCAGCAAAATCGGATAATAAATGTGGCTTTTATGAACCTAAGACCCTAAATTGGAAGATCGGTCTATATGGCATATATATTCAAATCTGAACCGATCTGAGCCATATTGACGGAAGATGTCGAAGGGCCTAAGACAACGCACTGTCCTAAATTTCAGCAAAATCGGATAATAATTGTAGCTTTTATGGGCCTAAGACCCTAAATCGGAGGATCGGTCTATATGGCAGATATATCCAAATCTGAACCGATCTGAGCCATATTAACGGAAAATGTCGAAGGGCCTAAGACAACGCACTGTCTTAAATTTCAGCGAAATCGGATAATAATTGTAGCTTTTATGGGCCTAAGACCCTATATCGGAGGATCGGTCTATTTGGGGGCTATATCAAGATATAGTCCGATTTAGCCCATCTTCGAACTTAACCTGCTTATGGACAAAAAAAGAGTCTGTGCAAAGTTTCAGCTCAATAACTCTATTTTTGAAAACTGTAGCGTGATTTCAACAGACAGACGGACGGACATGTCTACATCGTGTTGGATTTTTACGCTGATCAAGAACATATATACTTCAAAGGGTCGGAAATGGTTATTTCGATGTGTTGCAAACGGAATGACAAAATGAATATACCCCCATCCGTCGATGGTGGGTATAACAAGTAAAAAGGCATTAAGTTCGGCCGTGTCGAACTTTGGATACCCACCACCTCGGGTGTATGTGTAAACCACCTTTCGCCACAATCTGGTGAAAATTGGCTAACTTATGCCCCCAAATTCGGCACGGACATTGAGTGGTCCAATGTATATAAGTCACTGTTGAATTTTGTATTTCAAATTTCAACAAAATCGGGTAATAAATAAAGCTTTTATGAGCTTCAGATCCTTAATCGACACATCGGTCTATACGACAGCTACATCTACATACAGTCCGATCTTTACCATTTTTGGGTCGGATAGCGGGTGGCCTAAAACTACTTACTGTTTCAAATTTCAGCGAAATCTGATAAAAAATAAATCTTTTATTCGCTTCAGACCCTTTATCGGGTTATCGGTCTGTATGGCAGCTATATCTAAATATAGTCTGAACCATATTTGGGTCGGATGTCGAGACAACTTAGACTATCCACTGTGTCAAATTTCATTGAAATCGGGTAATGAATAGAGCATTTATGGGCTTCAGACCCTTAATCACGAGATCGGTCTATATGGCAGCTATATCTAAATATAGTCCGAGTTGAACCATATTTGGGTCAGCTGTCGGCAGTCCTAAAACTACTTACTGTTTCAAATTTCGGTTAAAAAATAAAGCTTTTATCAGGAGATCGGTCATATGGCAGCTATACCTAAATATAGTCCCATTTGGACCATATTTGGGTCAGATGTCGGGAGGCGTTAAACTACTCACTGTTTCAAATTTCATTTCAAAATCGGATGAAAAATAAAGCATTTATGGGTATAGGACCCTGTATCGGAAAATTGGTCTATATAGCAGCTATATCCAAATATGGTCCCATTGGGCCCGTGCATCAAAAAGATGTATCTGTGCAAAATTTCAGCTCAATATGTCAATATGTGAAGGCTCTAGAGTGATTACAACAGATGGACGGACAGACACACGGACATCGTTAAATGGTTTTAGAATTTTGGGTCGATCCGAAATATATATACTTTGTAGGGTAGGAAATTGGTTTTTCGATGTGTTGCAAACGGAATGACTAAATGAATATACCCACTTTCCTACGGTGGTGGCTATAAAAAATAGGGATGGGTTAAGTCGGACATAGCCGTCCTTCTTATAATTAACATCCCATTGGGTAAGCATCAGAGATCAAATATTTGGCACTCATAAGTGCCTATGTGAACATATAAAAGTGTGTTTAGTTCAGCAGGGCCGAATCTTGGGTACCCACAATCACGTATTCCACTAACAATGTACCCTTATTGACTGAGTTTGCATTTAAATTATTTTGGTCTCAAGAAGCCATATCGGGACATTGGTACTTAAAGAGACATTTATCACCATTATGATCGATTCAAATAAAATTTGGCACTGATGTGTTAAGTCTTAAGATTGATTTTTGGGCCAGATTTCGACCAAATCTGATTAAAATTGAGGCTTCTAAGAGCTCAAGAACTCAAATACGGGGATCGGTTTATATGAGACCTATATCCATTTATAGACCTCTTCGGATCATACTTGGCATGGATGTTGGAAGTCATAACTAAAGTCTTTGTTTTTTCTTTGTTCCGTAGTATCAAAAACGGCTGAAAAAATATTCATAAATTTTTCATAGATTATCCTATGTAATTTTGGGTTCAAGTATCTAGCGGGCCGCCCCAACCCCAAAACTCCTCTAAACAGATGCATTCGACATTCCTATCAATATGGGACTCAACTGAAAAGTTTTCGGCAGTTGATTACGAATATGGCATACATATTCCAAGAAATTTGAGGTCGCCCCAACCCTAATTACCCCCAACCGGCATATATGGGATTTTAATGAAAGAAATTTGGAAGCAGATTACGAAATTGACATTAAAATTTGCGTTCAAGTCTGAAGGAGCTTTTCCCTCCTAAAAATGCGTCAAATAGGTTAATTGTTCCATTATGGCAATATGGGACTCAAATTAAAGGCATTTGAGAGTAGAAAACGAATTTGATATCCGATTTTGAAGCCAAGTGGTTAGAGGTCCGCCCTAAATCACCACCAAAACTTAACTTCATTTCCGACTATAGCAATATGGAGCTCAAATCAACGCTATGTGGGAGTAAAGAACGAATTTGATATCTATTTTCGGGGAAAAGTGCCGGTGGCCGCCCCAGCCTCAAAACACCATCCAAAATGGTTCATATTTGCCGACCATGGAAATATGGGGCTGAAATAAAAGGGATTATGGAGTGAATTTTCAAAAATACCAGGTCTTGGGGAATGGTAATGTGATTTCTTCGACATTTTTTTGTACTCTCACAGTCACCAAAAACAAAGCATGGTTGCTATTGTTGGGGTCCAGTGCCGCGGGGCCCGCCCAAAACCCGCCAATTGGATATATTGATAATAAATTCATATTAGTTTTTGGGATGAATACCCTGGGTCCACCCCACCCTCGAACACAACTTACTTACCGATCATGCCATTATGGGGCTCATATGAAATGCTTTGGAAAGTAGAGCATCTTATATTTACTTTAATGTCCAAGTGACCACCCCACAAATACCCCCTAAACCGGATATATTTACCAATATGGTAATAATCTTATATATAAAAATCAATTTGTGTTTGTTTGTTTGTTTGTATGTTTGTTTGTATGTTTGTGTGTTCCTTATAGACTCAGAAACGGCTGAACCGATTTTTTTGAAATTTTCACAGATGGTGCATAATGAACCCGTGGTGAAAATAGGTTACTACATTTTTTGATATCTGAAGGGGGGCGGACCCTCCTCCTTACCCTTATTCTCAGAAATGCCAGATCTCGGAGATGGGTGGTGCGATTTAAGCGAAATTTTGTGTGCTCTCATATAGTACCCTAAAAATAAAAATTTGGTATCCAAATTTCGGATGGGGTACCTAGGGAGGCTGCCCCACCCTAAAACCTACCAAACACATATTAAGACCAATCACGACAATATGGGACTCAAATGGAAGGTATTTAGGATAAGAAAACGTATCTGATATCCAATTGTCGGATCAAGTGATAGGGGGAGCACCCCAACCTCCAAAACACCCCCAAATCGGACATATTTACCGACCATGACAACATGGGACCCAAATGAAAGGTATTTGCGAGTAGAATACGAATCTGATATCAAAATGTGGGACCACATTTCTGGGGATCCACCCCTTTCCCAAAACACCCCCCAAATAGGACTTAATTACTGACCATGGGGATGTGGGTCTTAAATAAAAGGTATTTGAATGTAGAATACGAATCTGATATCCAAATATGCGACCAAGTGTTTGGGGGGCCGCCTCTCGCCAAAAACATCCCCTAAAGGGGAAAAATTTACGACCATAGCAATATGGGGCTCAAATGAAAGGTCTTTGGGAGTAAAGAACGAATTTGACATCAATATTCGGGAAAAGTGTCTATGGGGCCACCCCACCCCCACAACACCACCCAAATAGTAGGTATTTTCTGACTATTGCAATATGAGGCTCAAATAAGAGGGTTTTTAAAGTGGAACACCAATCCGATATAAATTTTCAAGGCCATCTCACTGAGTGGCCGCCCATCCCCCAAAACACCCCCCAAGCCGACTATGGAAATATGGGGCTCAAATTAAAAGTATGTGGGAGTAGACTACGTATCTGATATCAACATTAGGGCCAACGGTCTAGCGGACGTCCCACCACCATAACAATCCCCAAATAGGACGTATTTGCTCACCAAGACAATTTGGGTCTTAAAGAGAGTGGAACAAAATATTCATAGTTTTTAGGGCCAATACCCCAAACCGGACATATTTGCTGCCTTTTGCAATAAGAAGTTTTAATGAGATTAAAAAACGAATTTGATATTCAATTTTGAGGGCAATGGCAATATGGGGTTCAAACAAATGATATATAGATATATGAGAATAAAGCACGTTGCTGATTTATTTTCAGGGCTTAGTGTTTGGTAGACCACCCCACTCCCCAAAACACCGCTAAATCGGGCATTGTTAACGACCATGTCAATGTGGGGCTTAAGTGAAAAGGCAAGTATTCATACCCACTTTCGGGATTTTCAAGAATATATATGCTTTATGGGTCTTAGACGCATATTTCGAGGTGTTACAAACGGAATAACGAAATTAGCATACCCCCAACCTATTGTAGAGGCCGGGCCGAAATTTGGATACCCACCACCTGAGGTATATATGTAAATTCCATTTCTTCACAATCCGGTGGAAAGCACCCGAATTCGGCACGTACATAAAGTGGTCTAATATATATGTCACTATTCAATTTTGTAGAATAAAATATTGGTGTTTTTGGCAGATATAACCAATTATAAACTGATCTGAACCGTATTAAGGTCGAATATTGTGAGGCTCAGAAAAACTCACTGCTTCAAATTTCAGGGAAATCGGGTGATAATTAAAGCTTTTATTGGTCTCAGACCCCCTATCGGCAAATCGGTCTATATGGCAGCTATGTCTAAATATAGTCCGATCTGAACCATATTAAGGTCGGGTATCAGGAGGCTAAAAATAGCTCACTGTTTAAAATTTTAGCGAAATCGGTTAAAAAATTAAGCTTCTATGAGCTTCAGACCCTTTATCGGCAGATCGGTCTATATGACAGCTGTATCTAAATATAGTCCTATCCGTACCATATTTGGGTCGGATGTTGAGAGGGTTAAAATAACCCACTGTTGAAATTAGCGGAATTTAGCGAAATCGGGTAATAAATGGAGCTTTTATGGGACCTCTATCGGTAGATCGGTCTATATGATAGATATGTCTAAATATAGACCGATCTGAACCATATTTGGGTCAGATATTGGGAAGCTTTAAACTACTCACTGTTTCAAATTTCAGCAAAATCGGGTGAAAAATTATTATTTTTATGGGCATTAGACCCTTTATCGAAAAATCGGTCTTTATAGCAGCTATATCCAAATATGGTCCCATTGGGCCCGTTCAATGATATGATCAGCCTGCATCAAAAAGACGTATCTGTGCCAAATATCAGCTCAATATCTCAATTTTTGAAGGCTGTAGAATGATTACAACAGACGGACAGACAGACAAATAGACGGACAAACACACGGATATCGTTAAATCGTCTTGGAACTTTACGAATATCCGAAATATATATACTTTGTAGGGTCGGAAATTGATATTTCGATGTGTTACAAACGGAATGACTAAATGAATATACCCCCTATCCTACGACGGTGGGTATAATAAACAAGCAAACAAAGCGCAACAACTTCATGTCTATACCCACCACCGAAGGTGGTTTACATACATACCCGAGGTGGTGGGTATCCAAAGTTCGTCCCTGCCGCCTTTTTATACCCACCACCGAAGGATGGGGGTATATTCATTTTGTCATTCCGTTTGCAACACATCGAAATATCCATTTCCGATCCTATAAAGTATATATATTCTTGATCAGCGTAAAAATCTAAGACGATCAAGACATGTCCGCCCGTCTGTCCGTCTGTCTGTTGAAATCACGCTACAGTCTTTAAAAATAGAGATATTGAGCTGAAATTTTGCACAGATTCTTTTTTTTGTCCATAAGCAGGTTAAGTTCGAAGATGGGCTATATCGGACTATATCTTGATATAGCCCCCATATAGACCGATCCGCCGATTTAGGGACTTAGGCCCATAAAAGCCACATTTATTATCCGATTTATCTGAAATTTGAGACAGTGAGTTACGTTGGGCCCTTCGACATCCTTCGTCAATTTGCCTCAGATCGGTCCAGATTTGGATATAGCTGCCATATAGACCGATTCTCCGATTTAAGGTCTTTGGCCCATAAAAGCCACATTTATTATCCGATTTCGCTGAAATTTGGGACAGTGAGTTGTCTTAGGCCCTTCGACTTCATTCGTTACATTGGCCCAGATCGGTTCAGATTTGGATATAGCTGCCATATAGACCGATCCTCCGGTTAAGGGTCTTAGGCCCACAAAAGCCACATTTATTATCCGATTTTGATGAAATTCGGGACAGTGAGTTGTGTTAGGCCCATCGACATCCTTCGTTAATTTGGCTCAAATTGGTCCAGATTTGGATATAGCTGCCATATAGATCGATCCTCCGATTTATGGTATAAGGCCCATAAAAGCCACATTCATTATCCGATTTTGCTGAAATTTGGGACAGTGAGTTGTGTTAGGCCTTTTGACATATTTCTTCAATTTGGTCCAGATCGGTTCAGATTTAGATATACCTGCCATATAGACCGATTTCTTGATTTATGGTTTTGGGCCCATAAAATGCTCATTTATTGTCTGATGTCGCCGAAATTTGGAACAGTTAGTTTAGTTAAGCCCCTTGACATACTTTTGCAATATCGCACAGATCGGTCCAGATTTGGATATAGCTGCCATATAGACCGATATCTAGGTTTTAGTTTTAGGGGCGATAAAATACGCATTTATTGTCCGATGTCGCTGAAATTTGACACAGTGAGTTTGGTTAGGCTCTTCAACGTCCTTCTTCAATTTTGCCCAGATCGGTCCAGATTTGCATATAGCTGCCATATAGACCGATCTCTCGATTTAAGGTTTAGGGCCCATAAAAGAGGCATTTATTGTCCGATTTGGGACAGTGCTTTGTGTTAGGCTTTTCAACATGTTTATGCAACTTGGCCCAAATTGGTCCAGATTTGGATATAACTGCCATGTAGACCGATATCTCGATTTAAAGTCTTGGCCCCATAAAAGGCGCATTTATAATCCGATTTCGCTGAAATTTGACACAGTGACTTATGTTCGGCGTTTCGACATCGTGTCGTATATAGTTCAGATCGGTAAGCGGTATATGAGTATAAGGTATGAAATTTTCACCGAATTTTGATGAAAGGTGGTTTACATATATACCAGAGGTGGTGGGTATCCAAAGTTCGGCCCGGCCGAACTTAACGCCTTTTTACTTGTTACTTGTATAAAAGTTAAGAAATAAGCATACCATTTATTCATTTATATAAACAGAATAAACATGATTAGTATGCAATCAAATAATATTTCGGCATATATTGCACTGCCTTTGGAATAGAGGGAAATTACCTTATTTTTATCCCCATCACCATAGAATGGGGTTGTACTAATCTAGTCATTCCCCCTGTCTGACGAAGTCACGATAGCCACTTGAAATTTTTCATACATACTTATGTCGGTGTAGGTCGTTGGGGATTGCAAATGGGCCATATCAGTTCAGATTTGGATATAGTTCCCATAAAAACTGATCTCCCGATTTGACTACTTGAGCCAATGGGAGCCGCACTTTGTGTCCAATTTGGCTGCAACTTTGCATGCAGTGTTCTGTTAAGGCTTCTTAATTCTGTACCAAATACGTTGCGAATCGGTGTATAACCTGATATACCTCCCATATCATCCGATCTCCAGATTGAACATCTTGAGTACCTACTAGTAGCAAGTTTTTTCTGATTTAGGGTGTTAAAACCCCTTTGGAAGTTAGTTTTGAGTTTGACTGTCGATTCATATGCCCATATAATACGTTTACCTCATTCAATTGCCATTTATCCGTTTTTAAAGAAAGGCTTTCCAACATTTCGCAAGGTTTCCCAACTTGTGGAATGAAGGGTTGTACTATTTTCACCATGCCCTTTGCACTGTTGTCCATGCTAATCTCGATATCGGTGAGCATTTTAAAGTCTTCTGAAAGTTTCTGACAATGCAAGGAAGTTTGATTGTAAAAGTGGTTATCTTAGTTTAACTCAGTAATGCCGCTGACTACAAACGCATCCTCTTACATGCAAATCGGTTGCATGTACAGAGTTTTGAAACTTAAGGCGATAATTGTAGGTGGCCAAAATGTCTGGTGGTATCAAAGCATATTGATCCACAGTATTTTTATACGGGCACTTTTCATTAGCAGGCAATGGTAAATACTCGGTTACACTACCATCATTGATATAAAACGATTGGACATTGAATGTAATTAAAAGTAAAACAAGTATCACTTGCAACACGAACGATTGCATTTTATTCACTTTTTGTTAACCGGTCTATGAACATCGAAGAACTGTTTGAATTTTGTTTTCTAAAGGCTAATACCATTTATAAAATGGTTTGACTTTAATCAGTGACGGTTCTCAGAACTATATACCAGTGTGAGTATAGAGTAGAGTCGAAATAGTCAACTATAGTCAACTTGATGATAATGACCAGAAATGCTGTTAAAAATATTAAAATTTGAAAAAATCGTTTCAGATTAAAATATAGCTCCCTTATATATCTCTCATCCGATATGTGTGTCTATGGTTATGGTAGCCACTTTTTTAGTCCGAGCATTACCAAATTTGGTAAGAGATGCTCTATTTGATGTCCCAATACGTCGGCAAGGTTTCATCGAAATCGGTTAACTTTTTGATATAGCTCCAATGCATTCATTTCATCCGATATACATTTTTATACCCACCACCATAGGGAGGGGGTATTCTCATCTAGTCAATCGAAATATTGATCTGCGACCCCATAAATATGTACTTTATGGGGTCTGGATGGCCTTGACATCGTAATTCGATCTAGCCATGCCCGTCGGTCCGTCCGTCCGTCGAAATCACGATAGCGGTCCAACGCGCAAAACTAGCCGATTGAAATATTGCACAGATACTTAATATTGATGTAGGTCGTTGGGGATTGCAAATGGGCCATATCAGTTCAGATTTGGATATAGCACCCATATGAACCGATTTCCCTGTTCGATGTTTGATAACTCCTTCCAACCACTGTGCCAACTACGGAATAAATCGGTGTATATATGGGAGATGAGTTTATATGGGAGTTATGTCAGGTTATAGACCGATTTGGACCGTACTTAACACAGTTGTTGGAAGTCATAACAGAAGACTTTATGCAAAAATTCAGCCAATCGGACAAAAATTGTGGCTTGTAAAGGCTCAGGAAGTCAAATCGGGCGATCGGTTTATATGGCAGCTATATCAGGTTATGGACCGTTTTAAACCGTACTTAGCACAATTGTTGGAAGTCACAACAAAACACCTCATACAAAATTTTAGTTAAATCGGATTAGAATTGCGCTCGGACCAGATTTGCCCACCTGGCTACGTCCCTGATGGGAGCAATACCTTAATCTGAACCGATATGTCCCATTTGAAATCCCCAACGACCTACATAAATATTAAGAATATGTGCAAAATGTCAAGCGGCTAGCTTTACGCGTTCATGATCTCGACAGATGGACGGACGCACAGACATGTCTAGATCGACTCAGAACGTCGAGAGGATCAGGAATAAATATACCTTATGGGGTTCAGACGAATATTTCGAGGTGTTACAAATGGAACGACTAGATTAGATCACCCCCTTCTTATGGCAGTGGGTACCAATAGGTATTGAATTCGGCCGGACCGAACTTTGAATACCCACCACCTCGGATATTTTGAACCCATAGCCGCTACATCTTAATATGGTCCGATCTCCACCATATTCAGGCTATGTAAGGGTCTGAAACAACTCATTGTACCAAATTCATCCGGTTAAAAAGTGCAGCTTTTATGGACCTTATATTTTAAATCGGGATATCGCTATATGTATATGACAACTATATCTAAATATAGATCTATCTGAACTATATTGACAAAGCACACTGTGTAAAATATCAACGGAATTCGAGCAATGAACGTGATCCAAGAACTTAAATCGGGAGATCGTTATATTGCAAATTTTGCCCATGAATATTCCACTAAGGAATAGGGGCAAACTTTTTATACATCAATGAGTTCAAACCGATACAAGTTTGACCTCCTTTTATAGCCGAGTCCGAATGGCGCACCGCAGTGCGACACGTCTTTGGCAAAGAGCTTTAACATAGCTTAGTACCTCACAAATGGGAAAACCACCGCTGAATATTTTTTGAGATGGTCCGCAGTCGTTCAGCGTCATAGGCGGTCATGCTAACCCCAGCGCTACGGCGGCCTCTATAGACTGGTATATACGGCAGCTATATCCATAAATAGCCCGATATTGAGCATACTTGGGACGAATTTCGAAGGGCCTAACAGAACTCATTGTGCTAAATTTCAGCGAAATCGGTTAATGGATTCACCTTTTATAGGCCTAAAATCTTAAATCGGGAGATCAATCTGGGCCGTATTAAACACGGATGTCGGGGAGATTTACAATACGTCTGTTAGGCGCCCAAGACCTTAAATTGAGAGATCAATCTATGTGACAGGTATATCAAAATATAGGCCGATATTAACCTCCCGACATCTGATCCAAATATGGTCCATAGCGGACTATATTTATATTTAGCTGTCATATATAGCGATCCGCCGATAAAGGGTCTGAAGCCCATAAAAGTTTAAATATTACCCGATTTAGCTGAAATTTGAAAGGGGGAGTAATCTTTAGCATTCTGATACCTGACCTAAATATGGATCTAATCGGACTTTATTTAGGTATAGCTGCCATATAGACTGATCTCCAAAGGGTCTAAAGCCCATAAAAGCTTTATTTTTTAACCGATTTCGATGAAAATTGAAACATTGAGTAACTTAACGCCTCCTACTATAGGACCCAAATATGGTTCAGATCGCACTATATTTAGGTATAGCTGCCATATTGACTGATCTCCTGATAAAGGGTCTAAAGCCCATAAAAGCTTTGTTTTTTAACCGATTTCGCTGAAATTTGAAACAGTGATAAGTTTTGCGCCTCCTACCAAAGGACCCAAATATGCTTCAGATCGGACTATATTGAGATATATCTGTCATATAAACCGAATTGTCGATAAAGGGTCTGAAGCCCATTAAAGTTTTATTTATTACCCGATTTCGCTGCGATTTGAAACATTGAGTAGTTTTACGCCTCCTAACATAGGACCCAAATGTGGTTCAGATCGGACTATATTTAGATATAGTTGCAATATAGACCGATCTGCCGATAAAGGGTCTAGAACAAAAGCTCTATTTATTACCCGATTTCGCTGAAATTTTTAAAAGATCCAGATTTTAATATAGCTGCCATATAGACCAATATCTCGATTTAAGGTTTTAGACCTATAAAAGGCGCATTTATTGTCAGATGTCGCCGAAATTTGGGACAGTGAGCCGTGTTAGAGCCTTCGACATATATCTGCAATTTGGCCTAAATCGATCAAGATATGCATATAGCTGCCATATAGACAGATCTCTCGATTTAAGGTTTTGGGGCCATAAACGGCGCATTTATTGTTCGATGTCGCCGAAATTTGGGACAGTGAGTTGTGTTAGGCAGTTCAACATCCGTGTCATATATGGGTGGGTTTATTTTTAGAAATAGCTACTAAAAAGTTCAATATTTTGTTATACACAGTTGAACAATGACATGTACTTATTAGTATTTGGTCCAAATCGGAAAATATTTCGATATTGCTGCTATGGTGCGTAAGGTAACCTAAGGTAACATATACAAATGCAAATTTGTCCATGAACATTCCACCAAGGAACAGTGGCAAACTTCTCACATATCAATGAGTGCAGTCCGATTCAATTCAATGATAAAGGGCCTCCTTTTTACAGCCAATTCCCAACAACGTGCCGCATTACGACACCTCTATGGGGAAGTTTTAACATGGCTAGTACCTCGCAAATGTCGCCAGCATTAGGAGAACATTACTACCGTTGAAAATGTTTTCTGATGTTCACGCCATGATTCGAACCTATGCCTTCAGCATCGTGGGCGGACATGCTAACCTCTGCGATACGGTGGCCTAACGTGATATAACTGTCATAAAAACCGATCTTAATATTAGACTTCTTGAGGCTCTTGAAGGCGAAATTAGTACCCGATTATGCTGAAATGTTGCACGCATCTGCAGAACTATCTCTTATGTATAGGAGGTTATAAAGTTTATATGATCTGTGACCATATAAACTATCCCTAAGCGTCTTGATATTCTGAGTCGACGGAGTGAAACTACCGGAAATTTTGCACAAATACTTATTGATGTAGGTCGTAGGGGATTGCAAAGGGGCCATATCAAAATTTCAGCCAAATCGAACAAAAATTCGGCTTCCATGGGCTCAAGAAGTCAAATTGGAAGATCGGTTTATATGGGAACTATATCAGGTTAAAGACCGATTTAAACCGTACTTGGCACAGTTGTTGGAAGTCATAAGGGAACAAAGCATGCAAAATTTCAACCTAATGGGACGAAATTTGTGGCATCCAGGAGCTTAGGAAATCAAATCGGGAGATCGGTTTATATGGGAGCTATATCAGAGTATAGACCGATTTGGACCGTAGTTGACACAGTTGTTGGAAGTCATAAGGGAACACCGCCTGCAAATCTTTAGCCCAATCGGACGAAATTCTTGGCTTTCAGTGGCTCAAGAATTTAAATCGGGAGATGAGTTTATATGGGAGCTACTTTAGGTTATAGGTCGAATTTGACCGTACTTGGCACAGTTGTTGAAGGTCATAACGAAATACCACATACAAATTTTTACCCAAAGCGGACAAAAATTACGGCTTCCAGAGGTGTTAGAAACGAAATGACTAGGTTAGTATACCCCTATCCTATGGTGGTGGGTATAAAAATATTATGCCCTTCAGCTAAACCTATTTTGCATAAATTTTTAGCAGTATCCATTGTGTCGGGTTCCCAAGACCAAGGTTTTACTTGTGAAACCTACCACCATAGGATGGGGGTATACTAATCTAGTTATTCCGTTTGTAACACCTTGAAATATTGATCTGCGACCCCATGAAGTATATATATTCTGGATCGTCTCGATATTTTGATTCCATCTAGCCATGTCCGTCCGTCTGTCGAAATCACGATAGTGGACGAACGCGCGAAGCTAGCCCCTTGAAATTTTGAACGTATACTTCTAATTGATGTACCGAACGACCGGCATTGCAAACGTGCCATATCGGTTCAGATTTGGATATAGCTCCCATATAAACCGATTTCCCAATTTGACTTATTGAGCCCCTGGAAGCCACAATTTTGGTTCGGTTTGGCTGCAATTTTACACATAGTGTTCTATTAAATCTTCTATGTGGTGTTCCGTTATAACTTCCAACAACTGTGCCAAGTACGGTCCAAATCGGTCTACAACCTAATATAGCTCCCATATAAAGCGGTCTTTCGATTATCTTTGTTCGGTTCCTTGAAGCTTTAATTTTTGCTGGTTTGACAAAGTTTGGTATGTAGAATAAAATTATCCCCTTCAACTAAATTTATTTTGTATAATATTTTAGCAGAACTCATTGTGGTAGGTTCCCAAGATTCGGCCAGTCCGAACTTAGCACGTTTTTACTTGTCTATATATTGGGTTGCCCAAAAAGTAATTGCGGATTTTTTAAAAGAAAGTAAATGCATTTTTAATAAAACTTAGAATGAACTTTAATCAAATATACTTTTTTACACTTTTTTTCTAAAGCAAGCAAACAGTAACATCTGATAACTGACAGAAGAAAGAATGCAATTACAGAGTCACAAGCTGTGAAAAAATTTGTCAACGCCGACTACATGAAAAATCCGCAATTACTTTTTGGACAACCATATAATTTATCTGCGTGTTAGTAACATAAGTGTTGGCAATGTGTACGAGTAGGTATATTTTCTGGCCCAAGCGTACCAATATAATTACTAACCGAAGACTTTACCATCTCTGGCTCTAACAAAATAAAACAACAAAACAACGATACTGTGTGACAGAGAGAAACCCCATTACCTTGGCTTTTGAAGCTTAGTTTTTATTACAAAACCAAATTGGTGTGCGCCTTAGATACCCCTAGATGAGAGGTGAGATAGCTTTCAGTCTTAATTGAAGTTTGAGTTGAAGCGGTTCAACTCACTCAGCACGGCGGTAGATACGTGATTTGGCCAGGGAGCTGAAGTTAAAGCCGCTTTCAGATTGGTGGGCGATTCATTTCAAGTACGGATATGGGCTAAAATCTAGCAGACCATTAAAAACGACAACAGTCTAGAAAATAAAATGAAAATGAAGACTATGAATTTTATGTAAAAAAGCAAAAAAAATAAAATAATCTGCGGCTCAAAGACTCCAAGTTTCTGCTTTAATTATATGTTGCAGTGAACAATTAAAAGTTTTCAATGTGTTTAGTGGTTGCTCTGTCTAGCAAATAGAGCAAAGATCAAAAGGCAAAAATGACTAAGTCACATTAGCAACAAACAAATGCTAAACATTTCATAACAAAACAATGGAATATAAATGCAAGAAACAAATACAAAAAAAGGTTTACATTCCTAAACCAATATGAAATCAAGTTTTTATGTTTCTTGTTTTTTTCTTTTTTTTATTTTTTGTTTCTTTTCATGGCCCAGTGAGGTAATCATACAAAATTTGTCTTTGATTTAGAGTGTGAATCAAAAATGCCTTTGATTTTCCGTTGTGTGATACCAAACAACTGCTTGCGATTTGAAAAGAATAAAAAAATATGAATAGAAAAAATTATAAAGGGTGATTTTTTTGAGGTTAGGATTTTCATGCATTAGTATTTGACAGATCACGTGGGATTTCAGACATGGTGTCAAAGAGAAAGATGCTCAGTATGCTTTGACATTTCATCATGAATAGACTTACTAACGAGCAACGCTTGCAAATCATTGAATTTTATTACCAAAATCAGTGTTCGGTTCGAAATGTGTTCATTCACCGTAACGTTGCGTCCAACAGCATCTTTGAAAAAATACGGTCCAATGATTCCACCAGCGTACAAATCACACCAAACAGTGCATTTTTCGGGATGCATGGGCAGTTCTTGAACGGCTTCTGGTTGCTCTTCACTCCAAATGCGGCAATTTTGCTTATTTACGTAGCCATTCAACCAGAAATGAGCCTCATCGCTGAACAAAATTTGTCAAAATTTGAACACATTTCGAACCGAACACTGATTTTGGTAATAAAATTCAATGATTTGCAAGCGTTGCTCGTTAGTAAGTCTATTCATGATGAAATGTCAAAGCATACTGAGCATCTTTCTCTTTGACACCATGTCTGAAATCCCACGTGATCTGTCAAATACTAATGCATGAAAATCCTAACCTCAAAAAAATCACCCTTTAGAAACAAAGATACCATGCTAATAACAAAAGGTGATGATATCTCCAGACCAAATTAGAAGATAATCTGAAATCCAAATAAAGTTACCACCGCTTGCCAAACGTGTTTCGCATAATATTTACATTTCAAATAACATTTACCGGTGTATCGACTGTGTCATTTCGAAAATGACACATACAAAAAGAACCACAGCTGTAGCTATGAAAGTGTGTTAATGCGAATAGAAACGCTATTTGGGAATTATACTCTGATTTGACACATATTGCTAACAGTTTTGACTAATGTTCTGATTGATTTTCTTCGGCAGATTCTCATACCAAGGTGACTTAGGAATCAAGCAAGGCCGTTTAAGAAACTCCAGCTTGAGAGGAAACTACAAATATCGAAAAGGGATATATCTATATATATAAAAATGAATTGCTGTTCGTTAGTCTCGCTAAAACTCGAGAATGGCTGAACGGATTTATCTTATCTTGGTCTTGAATTATTCGTGGAGGTCTAGGGAAGGTTTAAAAGGTCGTATCTGATATCCAATTGTCGGACCAAGTGCTAGGGGGACCACCCCAAAACACCCCTAAATCGGACATATTTACCGACCATGACAATATGGCACTCAAATGAAAGGTATTTGCAAGTAGAATACGAATTTGATATCCAAATGTGGGACCACGTTTCTGGGGGTCCACCCCTTCCCCAAAACACCCCCCAAACTTGACTTATTTACTGACCATGGGAATATGGAGCTTAAATAAAAGGTATTTGAATGTGGAATACGAATCTGTTATCCAAATATGGGACCAAGTGTTTGGGGGGCCGCCTCTCACCAAAAACATCCCCCAAAAGGGGACAAATTACGACCATAGCAATATGGGGCTCAAATGAAAAGTCTTTGAGAGTAAAGCACGAATTTGATATCAATATGCGGGAAAAATTTCTATGGGGCCACCCCACCCCTACAACACCACCCATATAGTAAGTATTTTCTGACTATAGCAATATGAGGCTCAAATAAGTGGGTTTTTAAAGTAGAACACGAATTCGATATATATTTAAGGCCAACTCACTGAGTGGCTCCCATCCATCTCCCAAGCCGGTCATGTTTGCCGACTATGGACATATGGGGCTCAAATTAAAGGTATGTGGGAGTAGACCACGTATCTGATATCAACAACTGTCTAGCGCACGTCCCACCGTCATAACAAACCCCAAATAGGACATATTTGCTCACCAAGACAATTTGGGTCTTAAAGATAATGGAACTAAATATTCATTGTTTTTAGGACCAATACCGGACATATTTGCAGACTTTTGCAATAAGGAGTTTAAATGAGATTAGAAAACGAATTTGATATCCAATTTTGAGGGCAATGGCAATATGGGGTTTAAATAAATGATATATAGATATATGAGAATAGAGCACGATGCTGATATATTTTCTGGGCTTTGAATTTGGGGGACCACCCCACTCCCCAAAACACCCCTAAATCGGGCATATTTACCGACCATGACAATATGGGGCTTTAATTAAAGATATTGGGGGGTAGAGCAAGAATTGATACCCACTATCGGGACCAATTTTCTTGGGGTCCGCCCCTTTCCCAAAATATCTCACAGACAGCAATTTTTTATTGACCATCGCAATATGGGGGTTAAATAAAGGTATTTGGGAGTAGAATACGAATTTAATATCCAAATGTCGGACCATGTATGTAGGGCAAGGGGTGATGCCCAAAACACCCCCAAAGGAAAACAAATTTTTCGACCATTCCAATATGTGGCTCAAATGAAAGGTATTTGAGATTAGAAAATGAATCTGATAACTTATTTTGGGGCCATGTGTTTCGGAGACGCCTCATCGTGTAAACTCCCCTCAAACCAAAGGCAATATGGGGTTTAAATAAATGGTATTAGAGAGAAGAGCACGATGGTGATATTTTTTCGGGGCCATGTGTCTTGAGGACCACCTCTCCCCCGGAAACACCTCTAAATCAGATATCATGAGAATATCGGGCTGAAATAAAGTATTTTAAGAATGGAGGATGTGGGATTCAGATAAAAGCACTTATATTGTTAAACTGTTTGTCAAGCGATATACTATTTTCGTAACATGGTATTTCACTAAAAGCTCTTTAATTGTCGAAAATAAATATTCCAAGGAAACTTTTGTTCCATATCAAGTAAAAGGAGGCGCAGCGGAGCGGGCCCGGGTCAGCTAGTTTGAAAATAAAATTTTCCATAGTCCAATCTGGACATTACTCGAAACAGATTCATAACTGAATCACCCTATAGGATCGAAAAGCAAGTAAAAAGGCTTTAAGTTCGGCCGGGCCGAACATGGGATACCCACCACCTCGGGTGTGTAAACCACCTTTCGTCAAAATCCGGTGAAATATGCATACCTTATGCCCCGCAACAGCTATTGGTTTGCCCAAAAAGTAATTGCGGATTTTTCATATAGTCGGGGTTGACAAATTTTTTCACAGCTTGTGACTCTGTAATTGCATTCTTTCTTCTGTCAGTTATCAGCTGTTACTTTTAGCTTGCTTTAGAAAAAAGTATAAAAAAGTATATTTGATTAAAGTTCATTCTAAGTTTTATTAAAAATGCATTTACTTTCTTTTAAAAAATCCGCAATTACTTTTTGGGCAACCCAATATATCGAAATGTGTTCCGATTTGGACCAAATTCATATAAGTACAAGTCATTGTTGAATTGTATATAACAAAAATTTGATCTTTTTAGTAGCTATATCAATAGTAAATCGACTTGAACCATATACGACACGGATGTCGAAAAGCCTAACATAAGTCACTGTGTCGAATTTCAGTGAAATCGGATGATAAATGCCCCTTTAAAGGGGTCAAGGGTTTAAATACAGGTAACGGTCTATATGGCAGCTATACCCAAATCTGTACCGATCTCGGCTAAGTTGCAGTAAAATGTCGATGAGCCTAACACAACTCACTGTCCCAAATTTCGGAGACATATGAATATTAATGCGCCTTGTATGGCCCCAAAACCCTAGATTGCGCCTTCTATGGGCCCAAAACCTTAAATCGAGAGATCGGTCTATAATAGCAGCTATATCCAAATCTGAACCGATCTGGGCCAAATTGAAGAAGGATGTCTAGGGGCTTAACTCAACTCACTGTCTAAAATTTAGGCGAAATCGGACAATAAATGCGCCATTTATGGCCCCAAAAGCTTAGATCGAGAAATCGGTCTATATGGCAGCTTTATGCAAATCTTGATCGAAGTGAGCCAAATTGCAGAAGTATGTCGAGGGGTTTCACTTAACTTACTGTCCCGAATTTCGGCGACATCGGACAATAAATGCGCCTTTTATGGAGCCAAGACTTGAAATCGAGATAACGGTCCATATGACAGCTATAACCATATTTGGACTGATCTGGGCCAAGTTGTAGCAAAATGTTGATGGGCCTAACACAGATCACTGTCCCAAATTTTGGCGACATCGGACAATAAATGCGCCTTTTATGGCCCCAAAACCTTAGATTGCGCCTTCTATGGGTCCAAAGTCTTAAATCGAGAGATCGGTCTATATGGCAGCTATATCCAAATGTGGACCGATCTGGGCCAAGTTGCAGCAAAATGTCGATGGGCCTAACACAGCTTACTGTCCCAAATTTCGGCGACATCGGACAATAAATGCGCCATTTATGGACCCAAAAGCTTAGATCGAGAGATCGGTCTATATGGCAGCTATATGCAAATCTTGATCGATCTGAGCCAAATTGCAGTAGTATGTCGAACGGCTTAATTTAACCTACTGTCTCAAATTTCGGCGACATGGGACTATAATTGCGCCTTTTATGAGCCCAAATCAGACAAATAATACGGCTTGTAATTGCTCAAGAAGTAAATTCGAAAGAACGGTGTATATGGGAGCTATATGAGGTTACAGCCCGATTCTGACCGTACTTGAAATATGGAGGGTATGTCAGGTTATAGACCGATTTTGTCCGTACTAAACACAGTTGTTGGAAGTCACAATGGAGCACTACATGCAAAATTTCAAATCGGACAAAAATTGCGGCTTTTTAGTGCTCAAGAAGTAAAATCGGAAGATCGGTTTATATGGAAGCTATATCAGGTTATAGACCGATTTGAATAGTACTAGACAAAGTTGTTGGAAGTCATTACGGAACACAACCTGCGAAATTTCAGCCGAATTGGTCAAAAATTGCAGCATGTAAGTGCTCAAGAAGTCAAATCAGGTGATCGGGAGATCGGTTTATATGGGAGCTATATCAGGTTATAGATTGATTCGGACGGTGCTTGACACAGTTAGGAAATATAACGGAGCACCCCATTCAAAATTTCAGCCGAATCGGACAAACATTATGGTTAGCAAGGGCTCAAGAAACCAAATCGGGAGATCGGTTTATATGGGAGCTATATCAGGTTAAAGACCGATTTAGACCGTACTTGACACAGTTGTTGGAAACCACAACCACAACCACAAGTTGTTGGAAACCACAACCACCACAAATATTATGTATAAAATTTAACCGATATAGCCGATTTGCAATCCCCAACGACCTACATCAATATTTATCATATGTGCATGTATTCTTGTGATCAAGTTACAGGTAGCATTTACGTTCCGATTGTCATGAAATTTTGCATTTTTTGTCTCTTTTTTTGGCCCAAGGACGAACGCTATTTTCAACAAAATCGGTTTAGATTTAGATATAGCTCTCATATATATCTTTCATTCGATATGGCCTTTTGATGCCGAACCATTTCCACCAAATTGGACAAAATTGCGGCTTCCAGGAGCTCAAGAAGTCAAATCGGGAGATCGGTTTATATGGGAGCTATATCTAAATCTGAACCGGTATTAAGTATGTGTGCAAAATTTTAAGCGGCTAGCTTAGCGCGTTCGACCGCTATCGTAATTTTGACAGACGGACGGACGGACGGACATGGCTAAATCGACTCAGAATGTCGTGACGATCATTATGGGGTCAAAGACGAATATTTCGAGGTGTTACCAGCGGCATGAATATGTTAGTATACCCCCATCTTATGGTGGTGGATGTAAAAAGGACAGACGGACAAACGATACGAAGAGATGAACATAGCCAAGGATTCTTTAGCCATATCGTTATGGCGTGAAAGATAAATTAGTTGTCGGTAAAAACCGGAAGCTCGATTTTGATTTTAGGCCTTTGGTTTGTAGGACAAATTTTCTGAGTATTGATCGAAGATTTCGATTTTGATAACCGCTTGGTGGATGTTTCAATATTTCGGGAAGTTACCATATTATGGTGAACTACCCCATCCTTTGGTGGTGGTTATGAAATATGAAAGTGTATAATGCAAATCTAAATATTTCAAATGTGCTTAAAACTTTGAAAAAGGCCTTTAAGTGTCCTTTAACTCTTTGTTCCACAGATTCATAATGTACCTGCGAAATATCTTCAAAACTTTGATGCTGCTATGCTGCATGCGTGCTAGCAGCACAGAGGATACACCATTTTGTAATTTCGAGGACACAGTTGATTTGACCTACGCTCAACGTTTTGCCAATGGTTCCTATTTGTATGGCGAAGATGTCATAATACCCCCAGATCAAGTGGCCACCTATGACTATGAGATAATATATGATGGAGAACAAATACCGAGAGAATCTCATTTACGAGGATGTGTTTGCAAGCCCGGCGCAAGGAATTGTATGAAATTTTGTTGTCATCCTACCAAAGAAACCATTTGGAATAATACCCGAGAATGCACCGATTTGTATGAGGTGCCCAAGTTTAATCACATCATTAAGGTGATTTCAGCGAATGGAACACGACGACAGGTGGATATAACCAAATCGTTCACCATGGTTTTGGGCGTGCCCTGTGACAATGCCTATCCCTTGGATCCCAACATGAATCTCCATGAGCAATGGGATCTTTTGGAGAATGGCTCGCTGTTGATTTACTACAATTTGCGTTTGTTGAGTAAACGAGACTTTTGCATGATGCCCGAACCAACGGTGGAAGGTGGAGATGAGGGCGAATGGATTTTGAGCCCTATGGTTTGCCCGATTTCCAAACCGGTTTCGGTTTCAAGACTTTTTAATAATGTGGGTGAGTATCAGTAGCCATTTTTGGATGTGATAATAAAGTGATTTTGTATTCTCATTTTAGCTGATGTCATATCGATCACTTTCATCATTTTGACAATTCTTGTGATACTGGTGAAACCTGAGAAATGTAATCTGCAAGAGAACTGCCTGCTTAGCTTTTTAATATCATTGGCCATTGGCAATATTGTGTTGGCCTCAATGTACATTTCGGATGCCCAATTATCAGGATTTTGGTGCAGTTTTGTGGGTATGTCCATTAGGAGCTAGTAGACATCTTTAAGGCATTTGGTAACAATTTTTTTTTTTTTTTTCATTCTTTTTTTAGGTTTCTGCGGTTATTTCTTTTCGGTGGTCTCATATTTCTGGTTGAATGTCATCTACTTCGATTTGATGAAGAGCATTGTGAATCGAGAAAATCATTTTCTAACATATTTGGGTTATGGATGGGGAATTCCGGCAGCTCTTACCCTACTCTTAGTTTTGGTTCAGAATTCGAATTTGTTGGACTACTTGAAACCTGGAATTGGAGAAGATACCTGTTGGTTTGATGGTGAGTGCAAAAAATAGTTGTTTTACCTGAACAAAGGCACTCCTAGATACTGGTTCATTCAAATATAAGATACACTAAGGTTAGTTTGGGAGGCCACCGCAGCGCAGAGGTTAGCATGTCCGCCTATGACGCTGAACGCCTGGGTTCGAATCCTGGCGAGACCATCAGAAAAAATTTTCAACGGTGGTTTTCCCCTCCTAATGCTGGCAACATTTGTGAGGTACTATGCCATGTAAAACTTCTCTCGAAAGAGGTGTCGCACTGCGGCATGCCGCTCGGACGCGGCTATAAAAAGGAGGCCCCTTTTCATTGAGCTTAAAACTTGAATCGGACTGCACTCATTGATATGTGAAAAGTTTGCCCCTGTTCCTTAGTGGAATGTTCATGGCCAAAATTTGCAAGGTTAGTTTGCTCTTTAATCCAGCCAATGCCAATATGGGTATACACCTGAGTGGTAGTCTGTAAATCAGACTCACTTAGACATTTGCGGTCATTGTAATGCCACAGTAAAAGGAGAGGCAATATGCCTTTTAGTTCCTACCGTTGAATGATCTACATCGCATTAACATGTACGGGACACAAACACACTGCGTAGGGATCTAAAAATTAATTAAAAAGTGGATTTTTCGACTTTGTTCTGATAATTTAAAATTCGAGAGTCGACTTTTTTATACCCATCACCGAAGGATGGGGGTATATTCATTTTGTCATTCCGTTTGCAACACATCGAAATATCCATTTCCGACCCTGTAAAGAATATGTCTGTCTGTTTAAATCACGCTACAGTCTTTAAAAATAGAGATATTGAGCTGAAATTTTGCACAGATTCTTATTTTGTCCAGAAGCAGGTTAAGTCGAAGATGGGCTATATCGAACTATATCTTGATATAGCCCCCATATAGACCGATCGGCCGATTTAGGGTTTCTGGCCCATAAATGCCACATTTATTATCCGATTTTGCTGAAATTTAGGACAGTGAGTTGTGTTAGGCTCTGCGACATTCTTCGTCAATTTGGCCTAGATCGGATTTGGATATAGCTGTCATATAGACCAATCCTCAGATATAGGGTCTTAGGCCCATAAAAGCCACATTTTTTATCCGATTTTGCTGAAATTTGGGTCAGAGAGTTGTGTTAGGCCCTTCGACATTCTTCTATAGTGGCCACACAGACCGATCTCTCGATTTAAGGTTTTTGGCCCATAAAAGGGGCATTTATTTTCCTATGTCGCCGAAATTTGGGACAGTGAGTTAGGTTATGCCCCTTGACATACTTCTGCAATATGGCAGAGATCGGTCCAGATTTGGATATAGCTGCCATACAGACCGATCTCTTGTTTTTAGGTTTTGGGGCCATAAAAGGCGCATTTATTGTCCGATGTCGCTGAAATTTGGGACAGTGAGTTGTGTTAGGCTCTTCGACGTCCTCCTTCTTCATCGGTCCAGATTTGAATATAGCTGCCATATAGACCAATCTCGCATTTATTGTCCGATTTCAACGAAATTTGGGAGAGTGCGTTGTGTTAGGCTCTTCGGCATTTTTCTGCAACTTGGCCTAAATCGGTCCACATTTGGATATAACTGCCATGTAGACCGATATCTCTATTTAAAGTCTTGGCCCCATAAAAGGCGCATTTATAATCCGATGTCACTGAAATTTGACACAGTGACTTATGTTAGGCTTTCGACATCCGTCTCGTATATGGTTCAGATCGGTTTATTTTTGGATAGAGCTACTAAAAAGATCAATATTTTGTTATACACAATTGAACAATGACTTGTACTTATTAGTATTTCGACCAAATCGGAACATATTTCGATATAACTGATATGGGACATAAGGTTTGCGGATTTTGATGGAAGGTGGTTTACATATATACCCGAGGTGGTGGGTATCCAAAGTTCGGCTCGGCCGAACTTAACGCCTTTTAACTTTATCTCCTTATTACCAATAAATAGTTATTCAACTCATTATCAGGTATTCCTACAAACAATAGGGATTTGCTTATGGTATGCCAGTGTCTAATGACATGTGCTTATCTAGTTTTTGGACGGATTTTGTTGTCACAAGCAGATGCTCGACTTTAATATGAGGGCCATGTTTTTTCGGGAAAACTTTTGGTAGAATTGGTTGTAGAATGCGATTTTGCTTACCGCCTTGCGGATTAAAAAATTTTACCGATAAGTCTATCGATCTCCATTTCTGGCTTCTAAATCTGCTACAGTAACCATATTTAAACTAATTTGGCTAAAATTCGTTATAATCTGTCATCTTGTTCTCATTTTTGTTACTTTTTAGCTTACAACTGGTCGGCGCTCTTCTATTTCTATGCCATAAACATATGCCTGCTGTGTCTGAATGTTGTCTGCTATGTTATAACATTGCGTAAGATGAGGACAATACTTCAACATCAACCCACAAGGAAGGATGATTTGGAAAAAAGGTACGTATTTAACTAAAATAAGCAGAAATATAAAAAGACTGGTAAAACTCCTCATCCACCTATTCCCTCCTATAGTGCCGATCAGTATGGGCGTTTGCTTATTCTTATGGTCGTACTAAGCTGCTTCGAAACAATATCAAACATTGAAAGTGTTCTATATCCCAATAGGGAAAATGTTTGGTACTTTGTATCGGATATTGTGGATGCCATGGAGGGCCCCACGATCTTTTGGATATTTGCAGTAAAGCCAGTGATTGAAATAAGGTAAGAGAAAATAAATCCTTCCAACAAGAAATGTAATCAAATGGGAAACATTTTTAGAAGAACACGTTTTCAAGAGAACGGACCTTGCTATGATCCTCTGGATGAGGGGATTACTTTGGCAGATGCTCCTGGATTTAAAACAATTGAAGATAGCCCTCCCACCTATGATAGATTTTGAAGAGAGCCTAAGAATAAGCCCTTACCCTTGTGGTGGGAATAACATAACGCAGCAGTAACCAAATAAAACTTCGATTTGCTTGAAAAAATTTAATCAAATCTGAGGAGATCTAGTAAAATACTCGCATATAATTTCTTATATTGAAGCATTTATGACCATTGCCAATTGTTATGCAAATCTGCGAAAACGACTCCTTTAAAGATTTGCGGTGAAAACAAAACTTAAAAATAAAAAAGAGGGTTTGCATTAGATTATAAATGTTTGCAGACATTTGGTGAGTTTTGGGTTTTTATTCTATAGTATTAGAAAAAAGACTGCGTCAATGAGTAAAAGGAGTATAGTGAACAAATAATTTTAATATCCATTTTGTTGTAAATAGACTATCATACAGCTTTAAATATTTTTCAATACTACAAAAAATGTAAAATAAAAGTACAAAGATGAAAATTTATTGTTTTTGTTTGCATTTGTTTAAAGTTTTTTCCCGTGACCTGGATTACTGACAACTGGATCAAAAGCTAAGCTCAATGTACAACCTATTGAATTCCCTATACATTGTTTTGCAGCATTCCACATGCTTAATTTTGTACAGGTTTCAACACTACTATCATAATGGCGGCAGAAACTTGTCAGACCTCTTCCACTTAAGGTTGAACCAAATAATCTTACAACAAGCACAGCCCTTCTTTGGTGAACATCTCTGTCTTCTTTTGGCCTGAGAACATTGTCTTGAAACATTACCTTGCGACTGAATGCATGTCCCCTGGATTGTAAATGTTAGGCCATAATCTTGCATCTTAGTAGGCCGACAGTGAGAATGGGTGAACTTTTAGACGGTAGAGAAATCTGCGACAGACAAGGGTGATGTTGAAGTGACAAATCTTACTAAACAATGCCATCTGTAGGATGTGGTACGAACTACAGATCAACAGCTGTGAATCGCAACGACACGAGGATAAACTGTCATCTGATCCATCAATCATCTGCATTACGTCCGTCCATTTGCCTTAAAATGAATTAAGACAAATAGAAAGGCATTAAGTTCGGCCGGGCCGAACTTTGGATACCCACCACCTCGGGTATATATGTTAACCCCATTTCGTCACAATCCGGTGAAAATTGGATAACTTAAGCACTCAAATTCCACACGGACATTGAGTGGTCTAATATATATATCGCTATTAAATTTTGCAGAACAAAATATTGGTCTTTATGGCAGATATATCCAATTATAAACCGATCTGAACCACATTAAGGTCGGATATCGTGAGGTTCAGAAAAACTCGCTGTTTTAAATTTCAGCGAAATCTCATAACATATAAAGGTTTTATAGGCTTCAGTCCTCTTATCGGCAGATCGGTCTATATGACAGATATATCTAAATATAGTCCGATCTGGACCATATTTAGGACGGATGTTGGGAGGTCCTAACCTACTCACTGTTTCAAATTTCACGGAAATCAGGTAACAAATAAATCTTTTATTGGCTTCAGACCCTTTGTCGGGAGATCGCTTCATATGGCAGCTATATCTAAATATAGTCCGATCTGAACCATATTCAGGTCAGATGGCAGGAGGCTGAAAATAACCAACTGTTGCAAATTTCAACGAAATCGGGTCTATCCGATAGCTGTGTCTAAATATACTCCGATCTCTACCATTTTAGGGTCGAATGTTGGGAGGCTTAAAACTGCGCTCTGTTCCAAATTTCAGCGAAATCGGTTAAAAAATAAAGCTTTTATGGGCTTCAGACCTTGTATCAGAAGATCGGTCTATATGGCAGCTATATCTTAATATTGACCGATTTAATTCATATTTAGGTCAGATGGCGGGAGGCTTAAAATAACCCACTGTTTTAAATTCCAGCAAAATCGGTTAAAAAATAAAGCTTTTATGGGCTTCAGATCCTGTATCGGGAGATCGGTCTTTATGGCAGCTATATTCTAATATTGACCGATTTAATCCATATTTAGGTCAGATGTTGGAAGGCTTAAAATAACCCACTGTTTAAAATTTCCGCGAAATCGGTTAACAAATAAGGCTTTTATGGGCTTTAGACCCTCTATCGGCAGATCGGTCTATATGGCATCTATATCTAAATATAGATGCGATCTAAACCATATTTAGGTCAGATGGCGGGAGGCTTAAAAAACCCACTGTTGCAAATTTCAGAGAAATCTGGTAATAAATAAAGCTTTTATGATCGTCAGACCCAGTATCGGGAGATCGGTCTATATGGTATCTTTATCTAAATATAGTCCGATGTGAATCATGTTTGGGTCTGTAGCCTCAAACTATTCACTGTTTCAAATTTTAGCAAAATCGGATGAAAAATAAAGTTTTTATAGGCATTAGACCCCTTATCGGAAGATCGGTCTATATAGCAGCTATATCCAAATATGGTCCGGATTGGCCCGTTCAAGAACTTACATTAAAAAAACGTATCTGTGCCAAATTTCAGCTCAATATCTCAATTTTTGAAGGCTCTATAGGGATTACAACAGACGGACAGACACACGGACATCGTTAAATCGTCTTAGAATTTTACGACGATCCGAAATATATATACTTTGTAGGGTCGAAAATGTATATTTCGATGGTGGGTATAACTAATAAGAGCGTGCTAAGTTCGGCCTGGCAAAATCTTATATACCCAGCACCATAGATCGCATTTGTCGAGTTCTTTGCGCGGCATTTCATTTTAAGCAAACAAAGTATAATGGATAAGAATTGTTATGCTTACTGACTTCCTTCAACATGGACCTTTGTTCCACTAGCCGAACATACACAGAAAAAAATAACTCTTAGAAAAAACCAACTACCAAATTTGTATGTGAAACCTTAAATTCTCAACAAATTTTAGCATTGAATCGAAGACATTATTTATTGAAGTAAGAAAGTTAGTTCTACAAGAGACTTGACAGGAAAAATTATTAAAATTTTGTTGCCTTTTCACAAATTCTTTGATTGAGATAGTTGTTAAAATTTCGTATTCAGAAAAAAAATTTTAGAGTGGTTTTTATTTATTATACCCTCCACCATAGGATGAGGGTATATTAATTTCGTCAATCTGTTAGTTATACCTCGAAATATGCGTCTAAGACCCCATAAAGTATATATGTTCTTGATCGTCGTGACATTTTGAGTCGAACCAGTCATGTCTGTCCGTCCGTCTGTCAAAAGCCAAATCGGTCCATGTTTTGATATAGCTGCCATATAAACCGATCTTGGGCCTTGATTCCTTGAGCCTCTAGAGGGCGCAATTCTCGTCCAATTTGACTGAAATTTTGCACGTAGCTTTTTGATATCACTTCCAAAGACTCTGCTAAGTATGGTTAAAATCGGTTCATAGCCTGATATAGCTGCTATATAAACCGATTTTGGATCTTGACCATATAATTTAATGTTTGAAGATTATTTCATGCAAATGTTGACCGTGACTGCGCCTCAAATGGTCCATCCTCTTAGTGCAATTTTGGCGTACTCTTTCCAACATTACGGCTGGTATCTCACGAACAAATGCTTCAATGTTGTCTTCCAATGCGTCGATTGAAGCGGGCTTGTCTGTATAGACATGAGCTTTAACATAGCCCCACAAAAAATAGTCCAAAGGTGTTAGGCGGCCAATTGACCGGTCCCGAACGTGAAATAAAATTTTAACCGATGTTCAATGTTCAAAAAGTTCGGCCAACTTTCCAAGACTCCATTCATCAAAAAGTCTGCGTTGCGGTAGGTCGTTCGGCTTCAAATCTTGCAACGACTGTATTTTGAAAGGCTTCACACCCAAATCCGCAAACTTTTCCATGCCCAATAGCTGCGAACCGCGACGAATCGATAATTGATGGTAATCATAAACACTGGCCGATACAGCTGCGAAATTTTCTTCAATTCGCACTCTGCGTAAGAATAATGTCCAACAATGTTGCGAAATTAAGTCACAACATCCCGAATAGCCACTTTAAAGGGTCGATTAAACGCGCGGGATGTACTTTCTTAACAGAGCAAGCATTTTGATAATAATAGTCAATACTTTGCAAGCGTTGTTCTTTTGTAAGACCACTCATGGTTAAATTATAGACCAAACTGAAGATGTGTGACCGAGAAATATAATACGAAACGTGCGTGAGCTGTTTAAATCAGTGTTGCCAAAAAGATTATAGCTAAGAAATCACCCTTTTACTAACACACATGAAAAATATCAAACATTTTATTCGATCAATTATTGTGAGTTCAGTTAACAATGTATTACACAATTCTTCATCATATGCACCGAATGAAGAATAGTTAAGTTCCATTAGTTAACGTGGCACCATCACGAAGTTCCTATGAATTAATTATTTTTACACCCAACACCATAGGATGGGGGTATACTGATCTAGTCATTTTCCGTTTGTAACACCTCGAAATATTTGTGTAAGCCCCCATAAGGTATATATATATTCTTGATCGGCGATCTAGCCATGTCCGTCCGTCCGTTTGTTGAAATCATGGAAGCGGTCGAACGCGTGAAGCTAGCCGCATGAAATTTTGCACAGATACTTAATGGGCTCTATCGGTTAAGATTTAGACATAGCTGCCATATAAACCGATCTCCCGATTTGACTTCTTGAGCCCTTACAAGCTGTAATTTTTGTTCGATTTTGCTAAAATTTGCAATTGTGCTTAAAACGGTCCAAATCGGTCTGTAACCTGATATAGCTCCCATATGAACCGATCTCCCGTTTTGACTTGTTGAGCCCTTCCTTCCAACAACTGTGCCAAGTACGGTGCAATTTGTTCTATAACCTGATATAGCTCCCATATAAACCGATCTCCCGATTTGACTTCTTGAGCCATTGGCCGTCACAATTTTTGTCCGATCTGGCTGAAATTTTGCAGGGGGTGTTCTGTAACGACTTCTAACAACTTTGACAAATAAAGTCTAAATCAGTCAATAACCTGATATAGCTCCTATGTTAACCGCTCTTTCGATCATCCTTGTTCGATTCCTAGAAGCTTTAATTTTTTCTGGTTTGACAGAAGTTTTGTTTGTAGAATAAAATTATGCCTTTCAACTAAATTTATTTTGTATACATTATTAGCAGAATCCATGGTGGTAGGTTCCCAAGATTCGGTCCGGCCGAACTTAGCACGTTTTTACCTGTTAATATATCCCCCATGCTGTGTGGGTGGTTATCATAAATCTGGGATATTCTGTGACCATTTTTATACCCTCCACCATAGGATGGGGGTATACTAATTTCGTCATTCTGTTTGTAACGCCTCGAAATATTCGTCTAAGACCCCATAAAGTATATATGTTCTTGATCGTCATGACATTTTGAGTCGAACCAGCCATGTCCGTCCGTCTGTCCGTCCGCCCGTCTGTCTGTCCAAAGCACGCTAACTTTCGATGGAGTTAACCTAGCCGCTTTAAATTTTGCACAAATACTTTTTATAAGTGTAGATCGGTTGGTATTGTAAATGGGCCAAATCGGTCCATGTTTTGATATAGCTGCCATATAAACCGATCTTGGGTCTTGACTTCTTGAGCCTCTAGAAGGCGCAATTCTTATCCGATTTTATTGAAATTTTGCACGAAGTGTATCACTTTCAACAAATGTGCTAAGTATGATTCAAATCGGTTCATAATATGCGCTCTAATCTTGAGCCAATAGAGCGCGAAATTCTCATCCGATTTGGCTGAAATTCTGCATGAGGTGTTTTGTAATAACTTTCAATAACTGTGCTAAATATGGCATAAATCGGTATACAACCTGATATAGCTGCCATATAAACCGATCTGGGATCTTGACTTCTTGAACCTCTAGAGGGCGCAATTCTCATCCGATTTGGAGGAAATTTTGTACAACGGCTTCTCTCATGACCTTCAACATACATGTCTTATGTGGTCTGAATCGATCAATAGCTTGATACAGCTCCCATATAAACCTATCTCCCGATTTTGCTTCTTGAGCCCCTGCAAGGCGCAATTATTGTCCGAATGAACTGAAATATTACACAATGACTTCTACAATGTTCAGCATTCATTTATGGTCCGAATCGGACTATAACTTGATACAGCTCCAATAGCATAACAGTTCTTATTCATTATTCTACATTTGCCTAAAAAGAGATACCGCGCATAGAACTCGACAAATGCGATCAATGGTGGAGGGTATATAAGATTCGGCCCGGCCGAACTTAGCACGCTCTTACTTGTTAATATTCTCTGAAATTCCCAATGAAAAACATTTTTTGTGGGGAATAACCGGTATAATGTTAATATGTTTTTTTTTGCTTTAGCAAAAAACAAATACAGAGAACAAGTAAGAGCGTACTAAGTTCGGTCGGGCCGAATCTTATACACCCTCCACCATAGATAGCATTTGTCGGGCTCTTAGTGGTTTAAGAAGTCAAGATCTAAGATCGGTATATATGACAGCTATGTCGGGTATTAGACCGATTTGAATCATACGTAGCACAGTTATTGAAAGTCATAATAAAACATTTCATGCAAAATATCAAGCAAATCGGTTGAGAATTGCGACCTATAGTTTCCCAAGAAGTCAAGATCCAACATCGGTATATATGACAGCTATATCAGGTTCATACTTAGCACATCTGTTGAAATAATTTACCAAACACTTTATGCAAAGTTTCGCATGAATCGGATTATAATTGCGCCCTCTAGCGGTTTAAGAAATCAACATCCAAGATCGGATTATATGGGAGCTATGTGAGGTTATGTTTCGATTTAAACTATACTTAGCGCAATTGTTGGAGGTCATACCAAAACACTTCATGTTCAATTTCAGTCAAATCTGTTGAGAATGGCGCCCTCTAGTGGCTCAAAAAATCAATATCCAAGGTCGGTTTATATGGCAGCTATCTCAAGTTATAGACCGATTTAAACCATACTTAGCACAGTTGTTGGAAGTGTAAAGAAAACACTTCATGCTAAATTTCAGCCAAATTGAATAATAATTGCGCCCTCTAGAGGCTCAAAATCCAAGATCGATTTACATGGCAGCTATATCAAAACACAGAACGATATGGCCCTAATGCAATCCCAACTGACCTACACTAATAAAAAGTATATGTGCAAAATTCTAAGCACCTAGCGTTACGTCTTCGAAAGTTGACTTGCTTTCGACAGACAGGCGGACGGACACGGCCAGAGCGACTTAATATATCTTGACGATCAAGAATATATATATATTTAATGGAGTCTTAGACGAATATTTCGAGGTGTTACAAGCGGGATGACGAAATTAGTATACCCCCACCCCACGATGGGGGGAATAATAAAAGATTGATAATAGCATGTGAGCAAATCGTGATATTTTCAATTTTCGCAGAATATACCTAACATCTTGGAGACTCAGAGAGAGAGAGAGAGAGAGAGAGAGCAAGCGACTAATGTAATACTAATTATAAGTTTAGAATTAATTTTTTGTTTAGCACACTGTTTTCATAGGAACAAATCTTTCGTACATTTTAATTCATTCATATTTTTATACTCACCACCTAAGGCTGGGGGTATATTCTTTTTTGTCCATAAACAGGTTAAGTTCGAAGATGGGCTATATCGGACTATATCAAGATATAGTCCCCATATAGACCGATCGGCCGATTTGTGGTCTTAGGCCCATAAAAGCCACATTTATTATCCGATTTTGCTGAAATTTAAGACAATGAGTTGTGTTAGGCCCTTCGACATCCTTCGTCAATTTGGCCCAGATCGGTCCAGATTTGGATATAGCTGCCAAAGAGACCGATCCTCCGATATAGGGTCTTAGGCCCATAAAACCCACATTTATTATACGATTTTCCTGAAATTTGGGATAGTTAGTTATGTTGGGCTCTTCGACATTCTTCGTCAATGTGGCCCAGATCGGTCCGGATTTGGATATAGCTGCCATATATACCGATCCTCCGATTTAGGGTCTTAGGCCCATAAAAGCCACATTTGTTATCCGATTTTGCTAAAATTTGGGACAGTGAGTTGCGTTAGGCCCTTCGACATCCTTCATCAATGTGGCCCAGATCGGTCCAGATTTAAATATAGCTGCCATATAGATCAATCTCTCAGTTATAGGTTTTGGGGCCATAAAAGGCGCATTTATTACCCGATGTCGCTGAAATTTGGGACAGTAAGTTGTGTTCGGCTCTTCGACATCCTACGTCAATTTGGCCCAGATCGGTCCATAATTGGATATAGCTGCCATATAGACCGATCCTCTGATTTAGGGTCTTAGGCCCATAATTATTATTATCCGATGTCGCTGAAATTTGAGACAGTGGGTTGTGTTAGGCCCTTCGACGTCCTTCTTCAATTTGGCTTAGATCGGTCCAGATTTGAACATAGACCGATCTCTCGATTTACAGTTTTGGGCCCATAAAAGGCGCATTTATTATCCGATTTCGCCGAAATTTGGGACAGTGATTTTTGTTAAGCTGGTCGACATTTTTCTCGTTTAAAGTCTTGGCCCCATAAAATGCGCATTTATAATCCGATGTCACTGACATTTGTCACAGTGCCTTATGTTAGGCTTTTCGACATCCGTGTAGCATATGGTTCAGATCGGTTTATTTGTATACTCTCCACCATAAGATGGGGAGTATACTAATTTCGTCATTCTGTTTGTAACTACTCGAAATATTCGTCTGAGACCCCATAAAGTATATATATTCTTGATCGTCGCGACATTTTATGTCGATCTAGCCATGTCCGTCGTCTGTCCGTCCGTCTGTCTGTAGAAAGCACGCTAACTTCCGAAGGAGTGAAGCTAGCCGCTTGAAATTTTGCACAATTACTTCTTATTACTGCAGGTCGGTTAGTATTGTAAATGGGCCATATCGGTCCATGTTTTGATATAGCTGCCATATAAACCGATCTTGGGTCTTGATTTCTTGAGCCTCTAGAGTGCGCAATTCTTACTCGATTTGACTGAAATTTTGCACGACGTGTTTTGTTTTGATATCCAACAACCGTGCAAAGTATGGTTCAAATCGGTTCATAACCTGATATAGCTGTCATATAAACAGATCTGGGGACTTGACTTCTTGAGCTACTAGAGGGCGCAAATCCTATCCGATTTGGCTGAAATTTTGCATGACGTATTTTAATCTTACTTTCAACAACTGTGTCAAATAAGGTTCAAATCGGTTCATAACCTGCTATAGCTGCCATATAAACCGATCTGGGATTTTGACTTCTTGAGACTTTAGAGGTCGCAATTATTATCCGATTTGCCTGAAGTTTTGTACGACGGATTTTCTCATGACCATCAACATACGTGTTTATTATGGTCTGAATCGGTCTATAGCCCGATACAGCTCCCATATAAATCGATCTCTCTATTTTACTTCTTGAGCCCCAAAGGGCGCAATTCTTATTCGAATTGGCTGACATTTTGCACAGGTCTTCAACATATAATTTATTTGTGGTCCAAACCGGACCATATCTTGATATCGCTCTAATATCAGAGCAAATCTTTTCTAATATCCTTTTTTGCCAAAGAAGATATGCCGGGAAAAAGAACTCGAAAAATGCGATCCATGGTGGAGGGTACATATAAGATTCGGCCCGGCCGAACTTAGCACGCTTCTACTTGTTGACTGTCATTTGTTTACCTGGAATTGTCTTTTGTAGCTTGGAAAATTCAGTTTCGTGCAATCTACCTCTTAAACAGTTTCGTTTCTGCTCCCCCAAGTGCCCGAGTGAAAAGTGTTAGTAACAAGTGGAAAAACATACAAACAGTCAATTACCATTAATTACAAAAGGGAACATTAAGATTAACATAAACATGAAAAATATTGAAAACAGATTGTTTTTTAGATAAACAAATACGACCCACGGCTAGACACATAATCAAACAACAGTGAACTAACAAACCAACATTAAGCGCTGGCCACAACAGCAAAGACATTTCTATACAAATGAACGAAAATCAAAGAAGACCCATCAACATATAACATTCAAATTTATCTCCCTTTTGTATTATTTATAATTGCCCATTGCCCACAGTGAAATTTGTTTAATTGAATATGCCTAAACCTAAAATAATTTTATTCTACGAATAAATATTGCAAACCCCCTGAATTATTTTCTAACTTAAAGCTAATATTGCTTTTTCTCGCTTATTCCTAAAATTGCACAAGCCCAAGAGTAAAATAAATTAAAACACTGAATTTACAAATCGAAGTACAGACATAAATATATATATTTTCTTTACATTTCCTAAAAGGCAGCAACAACTAAGATAAAACAAAACAAGTAAAAGGCGTTAAGCGCGGCCTGGCCGAACTTTGGATACCCACCACCTCGGGTATATATGTAAACCACCTTTCATCAAAATCTGGTGAAAATTGCATACCTTATGTCCCATAGCAGTTATATCAAAATATGTTCCGATTTGGACCAAATACTAATAATTACAAGTTATTGTTCAATTGATCTTTTTAGTAGCTATACCTAAAAAAACCGATCTGAACCATATACGACACGGGTGTCGAAAAGCCCAACAAAAGTCACTGGGTCAAATTTCAGTGACATCGGATTATAGATGCGCATTTATGGACCCAAAACCTAAAACCGATAGATCGGTCTATATGGCAGCTATATCCAAATCTGGACCGATCTGGGCCAAATTGACGAAGAATGTCGAAGGGCCTAACACAACTAACTGCCCCAAATTTCAGCAAAATTGGATAAGAAATGTGGCTTTTATGGGCCTAAGACCCTAAATCGGAAGATCAGTATATATGACAGCTTTATCCAAATCTGGACCGATTTGTGCCATATTGCAGAAGAATCTGAAGGTCCTTAACTTAACTCGCCGTCCCAAATTTCGGCGACATCGGACAACAAATGAGCCTTTTATGGGCCTAAAACCTTAATCGAGAGATCGGTATATATGACAGCTATATCGAAATCTGGACCGATCTGGACCAAATTGACGAAGGATGTCGAAGGGTCCGACACAACTCACTGTCCCAAATTTCAGAAAAATCGGATAATAAATGTGGCATATATGGGCCTAAGTCCCTAAATCGGAGGATCGGTCTATATGGCAGCTATATCCAAATCTGGACCAATCTGAGCCAAATTGACGAAGGATGTCGAAGGGCTTAACACTACTCACTGTCTTAAATTTCTGCAAAATCGGATAATAAATGTGGCTTTTATGGGCCTGGGACCCTAAATCGGCCGATCGGTCTATATGGGAGCTATATCAAGATCTTCGTACTTGACCTGCTAATGGGCAAGAAAAGAATGACAAAATAAATATACCCTCTTGCTCCGGTTGTGGTATAAAAATGCACTTGGTTTTAATATCCCGTACCAATGTGCTGTGGTTAGCTGATATAGAAAAGTAATTTCAAACAAGTCTTGCTAATGCTTAGTTCAGTGACTGGGTTCATTGAAATCGGCCACATACCCAGCTCTTCGAAAACTTTTTTTTTTTAATTATTAATAATAAAATATATTTTTAATTGCGTGACATGCACACAAACGTACATTATTTGGTGTTGCTGTTATTGACAATGGGAGGAGCATCGTTTTCAAAGGGCGAAAAGTGCACTTTCAACAGCACCGTGGATCTGAGCGGTTACACTTCGTTTGAAAATGGATCGTACCTATATCACGATATTCTCATACCCAAGGAACAAGTGGCCATTTATCAGTAT